>NC_061514.1:119997060-120159741 GCF_022539505.1 Lolium rigidum | reverse complement strand
CATTAGTTTTCAGTCGCTTGCAATGTTGTTTCATTTGCATAGGGGCTGATGGTTATGATAGTTATTCAGTAATGCAGGCTCCATTCTCGAAAAAAAGTTATGCGAGGCTCTGTCATTAGTTTCTTTACATATCTTGCTTCTTTGCGAGTGAGTCGTGCCACTTCACACTACTGTGTGAGTATTTGAATTGATTTTGTTCACCTCCCAATCGTTTAATCTAAAGAACTCGGGGCATCCTAGGTTCCTGACATTTTCTTTTACCTGCACCATATCCCTCTGCATTGCTTTCTTTGTTCTCTACAATCTACAAATATTGATATAAAAAATTCTTTTTTGAATATATATATATTCTTAAATAGTTTTGGGCATCATGTATTTCCATTCTTAAATATGGAAGCTGGACTAAAAAAGTGTTTCCACGTATAAATCTGAGTACCATAACAGCCTGATGCATATCCTATATTTTGTTTTCAGAATAAAAAATGTCTGTCTGATTTTTCATTTACAGAAGTATTTCATGTACAAGAGGAACTTATAGTGTTCACTCACGTATGCCAAGTACAGAATTCAGATCATTTTACTGGTGTTGAGAGTATAACATTTCCTTTATTCTCAAACATTTTCCTTTCTCTCGGTCTCCTTAATATTGCTCGATTAAAGCATTCTTTTGTTTTGTTACAGCCTAATGGAGGCTGTCGAGATGGAACTATTGAGCTTGAGACTCATCCTTTGTCGAGATCCTGTCCGATCTATTCCTTTCTTTTGCAGCGTTCAGCTGTAATGGCCTCCAGCTAGCGGGATAAAGAAAACTAACAAGCATTAGAGCCGGTGACCACAATTTCCGTTGGAACAGTTTTGGCTTACTGATACGGCATTTTCATTTTGGAGGCGTTCTGAAAATTCTTGATTACAATTTGTTAAGCTGGAAGAAGTGTGCTTACGCTACTGGTCTCATTCCATTTTGACTTTATATTCATTTCCCGTAGTATGGCGGGGAAAGAACTATAATGGAAGCACTGAACATGGCCACACTGAAGTTACTGAATATTAATGTTCCAATTACAACAATCAGGTGTTTTTCTTCCCCTTTTTAAAATTCAGGAAATATATGCAACATGGATATGCTTTATCAGCTCTGCAAATTATGGAACAGTTAATTCCCGGCATGAGGAGCAATATATGAAACTGTTAGCTCTTTGATTCCTTTATTAGTAACATGGAATAAGACGGGATACGCAATGGCACTTGATTACAGAAGTGAACATTGTTCAACGCGATGATGATGGCCGCATGCCTCTTTAGTTACGATATATTCCACAATGGAAAAATGAAGACATAAGAAGAAAGTGATGTGAATAGTAGCATACGTCTCTTTGATTTTTCATTTGATATATCACTGCTTAGGTTATTTCTCAAGTACGAATCCAAGCTTAAACTATTTGTTTTATATAGAGCAAGGACAAAGAATAGCAGTTTCTGAAACTGCCGCAACAAGCTACATGAGTTGATGTTGATTACTTTACACGTGATTTTACAGTACTAAACTATTTTTGGAATACAACTATACAAGAATGTGATGATTCTTTCATTTATTTACAATCTGGCAGAGGTCTGCAGTTGGCCGATTTAGGGATGGAGAAAAATAACTTGGATGATGTTTGTGCCAGCTTGTCCCACAAGAGCCTGAAATGCAGTTATGTTTCATTTTGTGTTGTAGGAATTTTAGGACTAGGGTTAAGCAATTTTTATTATGTTTCGGCCACTTCTGCCTTCTCCATCTCTTCTCCAGCTTTTAGTGACGCTTTTTAGTTTCATGCATGCTAAAAACATCAGTGTATACCATATCATATCCTATAGTATTGTTGGACGAGTGATAGTTAGTTATTAGGCCAGCTACGAGATATGATGCAACTATTTTTTCTTGTGATAGACTGATAGGTACTTGATTTCTTTCGAGTGGTAGATACAAGCTATTATAAAATATGCTACGTATTCATGGTCATTACTAAGGCTGCCAAACCCAGTAAGATTTGTTGGTAGCTTCATATTCACGATTCTGCTGCTACATACTTCTTTTTGCCGCTTTCCGATATATTTCCAGATGCATCTTCTCAGGCTTTGATGTAGTCAATCTGAATATTAACATACATAAAAAATTTGAAAGTGAAATCTTTTATTTTCTGGTTTGCATCTACTCCCTTCTGTCTTTTGATGTTACATATTGTTAATTATTTTTTTCTATTTGGTCGTCTCTCTCAACTATCATTGAGATTATTTAGGACTGTGCTATACTTCCGTGCAGGGCAACCATATGAATCAAACAGTACGCCGGCGATGTAAATATACTTTTACGGATGCGGGAGGGAGAAGGTATTCTCTCCATACCTTATCATTTATTTCTTCGTAAGCACATTCTTTTGGTGATTCTAATTAGTTAAGCGTGTTGGTATCCACTATTTTACATTTTGGGACAGTTGTGCTAACCAAATCACAATCAGCTAGCTGCTTTGTGCACGGTGTTAAATATTGAAACCTCTGCACTCTTTTAAATTTTTGGACGGTTGGGCTAGCAAACCCAAAGTCAGATGGCTGCTTTGTGTCTGGTTAAATACTGAAATCACTGCATAAATATCACGACTAGGTACTATATTTTATTTGTTGCATACTAGAAAATCAGCTTTTATATCGAATATGCTTCTGAAATTTTTAATGCCATCTCCATACTTGTATTTCTCCAGAATTTTCTATTGAGATTTTGAGTTTTGAAATGATGCTTGTGAAGTATAGTTTGATGAAAGTAAATTACACTGGGTGGTCTTACGAGTGAGTAAAGTGAAGTTGGATGAGAGGATTTGGTGTGCCTCTGCCCTGCTGGCTGGGTCACTGGCTCACTGCCTGCTCGAGGCTGCTGGTACAAGTATTGCAAAGATTAATGTGTTGCTTGAGCCTGCCATGTGTGTTGACATTTCTTCGGGGCTATATGACCTGCTTCTGTATGCAGATTTGGCTACAATTCTGGATGATCTCAGCAATACTTAATCCATTCCTCAGGTTTTTTTTGGGGCGGGAGTGCAGGTAAGCCGGCCGCGCGTGGCCTCGGGCGACCGGTTGACGATGCTGGCGGCCCCATTTGCAATGGGTGGACGACTCCGCTCAAAAGCAAAAAGGCTGCCGCTGACCATGATCCCAGTTCCTAGGCGCCCAGTAGCATGCAAGGGGCAAAGCACGGTCAGTTGAAGATTTCTGATTTGTTTTTTTCCGTCTCGTAGCAGTTCTCTTTTATTGGGTGCTTCTCGTTAAAATTTGTTTCGTTTTCATATGGTTGCAAGCAGATGTGTGCGCTACAAAAAAGGATTTGGTGCCTCGCGTTTCACCTTTAGCCTATACTTGAACAGAAATCAGTTCGTTTAGTAGAAGGGAGGGGTGCTCTACCAATCCCTACTTAGTCAATATGCCTACTGTGTGGCTCAAGTTTCCAGATCTGGTTCTGTTGAAGATTTGTGTTGGCAGTAACATGAATGTTTGAACTCATTTGCATTTCACTATTTCTTATAGTTCTTTATCTCACGATTCATGCTACTTTCAAGAATATATAGTTCAGAATTTAAACATGCAGATATTTCACATTGGGATTTGGTTAAACCCCATGATAGGCTACTCCCATTATACTTGATTTGTTCTGGTTTAAGTAGTGTGGTTAATGGTGAGCCTGAGCCTGTGATGTGATGTGTTCAGGTCTGGGTTGCCGGGAGCTCGATGTTTGCTACACTTAATTGTTATGCACCATAAGATCAATTCTGAAGGAAAGAATAATTAAGTTATGTTGGCTTTGGGCAAAGAAGAAACATATATACTTCTCTGCACCATATTTGTTGATAGCTGGTATCAAAATTGAAGGTAACTTGACAGGGTTTGCTAATTGTTTGCCAGGAAAATATACTCCTCAGTACAGGTGGCTTGAAGCGGAGTCCCCCCAGGTAAACAGGAGCGAAACACCATGGTTGATCGTTCTGATGCATGCTCCATGGTACAAAAGCTACAACTACCACTACATGGAAGGTGAAAGCATGCGGGTGATGTATGAGCCATGGTTCGTGAAGTACAAAGTTGATGTTGTGTTTGCAGGGCACTCCATGCCTACGAATGGACAGTAAGTGGACTAAATAATCCTGTTTGCATCAGTTCAATGTATAGTGATCTTGGTATGCAAGTTAGCAAGTATGATTAGGACCACGTGGTGTGGCCTTCATGCATTTGTTCTTTGCTTCTCAGTGATGATCCTGGTGTATTCTTAATGAAGGAAATGACACTACTCCGGACAAAATTGGCGATCCGCGGCCACACCACCAGGAACATGAAGCCCCGCTTCTCCTCACACCGTCGTCCGCCATGGAGAAGAAACGGCTATCATCTGCCACTTAGAAGAAAGCTGCCATTCGAGGAGAAGAAACGGTCGTCGTCCGCCGTGGAGAAGAAACAGCCATCGTCCGCCACGGAGAAGAAACGGCCGGCCGTACCGAGGAAGAAACTTGCCGTTCGAGGAGAAGAATGGTCCGCTGTGGAGAAGATACGGCCGGCCGCCGCCGAGGAGAAGAAACCTGCCGTTCAAGGAGAAAAAAGGGCCGCTGTCCGCCGTGGAGAAGAAACGGCAGTCGTCCGCCATAGAGAAGAAATGGCCGGCCGCGGCCGGGGAGAAGTCGCCGTCGTGGCCAGCCTCCGCCGATCCCTCGGCAGTAGGCTGCAGCTTGGTCGCAGCCTCGGAACTGGTGCCGCCGGACGGAGAACCGCCGCGTCGTCGCGCCTCTCCTTCTCGACCTAGCACACCGGCGGCGGCATGTCGGACACGTACAACAGGTTGCCCCTGCAGTGGCGCGACAGGAAGCTGCGGCCGGTCATCTTGGAGAAGCGAGACACCTTGGCGAGGTGGCCCGGCATGGGCGCCGCAGCAGAAGGAGAGCAGATGGTCAGCGCCAGCCACCCGCCGCCAATGCGGCCCGGGGGCGGCCCGCCGCCGCCCACTGTAGCTGCCGTGAGCGCCGCCACCATTCGCGGTGCACGAGACGCAAATTTCGTGCACACGCTCTACGGCGCGGAGAGCGGCTGACCCTGGCCGTGGTGCCAGGTGAATCTTTTCCCCAAACATTGCTCCTATTCTCTCTGCTAGCTACCTGATGTGATTTTTGAACATGATGTGTGCAGGTCCGAGGAAGAAGAGAAGAAGTATCAAGACACCAAGGTAATATTAATCATCCATGTTTTATACTCCCGTGTTTTATACTGTTGTCCTTCAGATAGTGTTGTGTTTTATACTGCTGATATATAAAGTGTGATCGTACCAAAGTAAAAAAGATGTAATATTAGGTATGACTAATCATTTGTTTTGGAAATGGAATTGCAGAAGAATTCTTTTTAGCTTTTATATATAACATAATTTAGTTCAGCCCTGTATTTCTCCTGATGTAGCAGTAATATGTGTTCATGAGGGTGTCAGTGTTTAAATAAAGTTGCAGTATTTGATAACAAAAATAAAGCAGTATACATGTTCTGGTTCGAGTCATCTCTGGTTTGAGTATTTGATCTCAAAAATGGTTTGTGTTATTACTATAACCAACTCATTGGATCATAGGATTTAATGCATTTCACATGCAATTCTGCAACTGCTCTCTGTATATAGGATCTGAAGGCAGCGAGAATTAATGAAAAGAAAACTACTGTTCCAGCTCATTAGCTCTACAACTACTGATTAAGCATCTCCGGATTCAAGAGGATAGGTATGGCTTGATTGTCATTGTCTCGCTTTCTTTGTGCCCCTCCCTCTTACGAGAGATATGTGTTCTTGAATTTGTAGTACCCATGTCTATGTGAGTTAGTTATGAAGTCAAAAACTAATTCTTTTGTGCACCCATGAGCTACTTATAAGGTGATATAGGATTCTTCTTACAATTGTATTAACTTTCCGCTATTACTGTCCTCCTATTTAATTTGCTCCGCAACTGCTCTTTATTTTGTCCTATTATACAAATTTGTGTAATAACATCCTTTCATGCATGTCCTAATATAATCCACCACTTTTTATGGAACTCTTTCTGGATTCAATGCTTGTTACGGCGTATCGGCAAATTATCCATCTAAGAAAGCTTCTTTTGCTAATGTCTGAAATTAGAATGATACTTCTAATTTCCTACTGTGTAGGGCTTTGAAGGTATCATTTTGTGGTATTGATGATAATCCACTGCATTACAATGAATGCTGTGTTGTAGAAGATTTAGCTGATCTGGTTATGTACATTTCGAACAAGGATTTGAAGAGGTTGCACATGTTACTGTTTCAGGTACTTATAGCAAATCTGCACTACCGTCTAAAGTCTACACTTCGATACTTTCACTAAGGCATTACCTGTTTTCTATCTCTTTAGCGAACTGAAGCTTTCATCACCGGAAATGTGTCCTCTCTTATGTTTTTTTTTACTTTGTGTAGGAATCAATCAAAATATTTTGTAGAGCACTTGTTATGTCTTGACAAAAAGAACATTCGCATTTCAGTTTGGTTGACTAGCTTCTTTAGGAGGCTCGAAGGGAAGGCAATAGACCTTGATGATACTAAATTTCATCATTACGCCATCAAGTATGTTACAACAGAACTTGAGCATATCCATTGTCCACTCTGCTATAAGTTGTGTGCTAGGCTAGATCGTATATTTTTTGGGTGGTGTTCGAACTTCGTTGGATATGGTGGTTGATTGCATCATTGAGGCAGAGGTGATTAAGTGGTCTCCCGATAGTATAAAGATTTGTTAGTAACCTGAGGCAGAGTTTTGTTGTCAAAGAGTTTTGCGAGTTACAATCTATAAGGGATTCAACACATGGTTTCGATGATCCATGTTGTGTACGATAATTACTTGATGAGTAATGTAATTGTTGTGTAATAATACAATCGAGACTATTAGATATTGCCGACATTTTCTTGCCATTTGGCGGTTCAAAGAATTGATATTAGGGTAGTAGGTGATAATAAGACTTTTCAATAATCTACAAGTTAAATATGTATTTAATAAAGGGTCATTGGTGTAGAGGATGGGGCTTCCCCATTTTTTTTAATATGTGATTATGCATAAGAAAAATTCATCGGTCTATTTTTTTGTTGTAATTCGGCTGAATGATTCTTCCAAGAAAGATGAGATGGAAAAGAAGCATCATGGACTAACCTAGAGAATCGATTGTACAATTTGTTCTCTGCTTCTTAGTGATGATCCTTGTGTATTTTCATTGAAATAAATAGCACTACATATGTACTTATTTAGTGTGTTGACCTAGAAAAAAATCAGGCTGCTTTATTATACAATTTATTTCTAATTGCTATGAACAAATGGTTGGATGCACAAAAAATAATTGTTGCATTATACATGTATTATTTTTATATTATCTTTATATATTATTACTTGAAATGTTGACTTTTCCTTAAAAAATGATGCTTATACGGCACTAAGGGCTTGCGAGAGGCCGACTAAATTCTTAGACAATTAAATAAACATCGGACTATTAAAATTTATGATTACCGACCTGTTTCGCTTTTGCCTCGGCGCCGGGCGAATTCTCTTACGTGATCCTTTCTTAGATGTGCTGGAAAGTTCTAAAGGACTTTTAGTGAGGTTACCGGAATTCTTGATGCATTAGATAAATCAAAGGAGATACGGTGCCACCAAAGAATGCACATATGTAAATATGCAGGCAATTCAAAGCAGACACATAGCAGCATGTTTCACAAGTTATCAACATTCATTGGAAAATACAAATTACTCCTATGTTCATTTAACATAGTATATACTAAGAGTCTCTATATTTTAATAGACATGGCATGATGATGTATAGTGATCTTGGTATGCAAGTATGATCAAGACCACTTGGTCTGGCTCTGTGCCCATTTGTTCTTTGATTCTTATTGAAGGAAATGACACTACTTCAATTGTACTTAATGTATGTGTTGATGGCACCCTAAAAAATATGATATTTATACACATTTATTTCTCTTTGCTATGAACAAATGGTTGGATGCAACAAATGTTGCTCCTGTGTTGTACATGTGTTAGACAATTGCTTAAAAGTTTTTATTTTCTTTTAAAAGGATTGCCTATATAGGCTTAAGGGCCCTCAAAGACATATGAATTCTTGGAAAACTAAACAGACATCAGCCGACTAAAACTTATGTTTTTATTTTCTTCAAAAAAGATTGCCTATATAGGTTTAAGGGCTCTCAAAGACCTACCGAATTCTTGGAGAACTAAAGAAACATCAGCAACATAAAACATATGGTTACAGTACTGTCTTGCATTTGCCTGTGCGCCGGGGCGCACCGGGTCATCTAGTGAGATGAAATACTCCTTCACGGCTACGCAGGAGCTAGCCCCATTCCACACAGTACAGCTTCGTGCACGCACCGTACCTTTGTACCCGTCTGCTTAAATAAATAAAGCACCACGTGAGTACTATATATATCACCTAGTTCCACTGAGCAATGCAAACCAAAACGTACTCACTATTACAAGCGAAAGCAATTCGAGGAGAGCCTGATCAAAGATGGGCATCCCGAGGGCTTCGCTCCTTGCCATCCTCGGCTGCCTCTGCTTCTTTAGTCCTGTCCTCGGAGCTCGAGAGCTTAACGATGACTTGTCCATGGTCGCAAGGCACGAGAGTTGGATGGTGCAGTACGGCCGCGTGTACAAGGATGCTGCTGAGAAGGCACAGAGGTTCGAGATATTCAAGGCTAATACTCGATTCATCGAATCGTTCAACGCTGAGGGCCGCAAGTTCTGGCTCAACATCAACCAATTTGCGGACCTTAGCAATGATGAGTTTAAGGCAACCAAGACTAACAAGGGGTTTATTTCAAACAAGGGGAAGGTTCCTACAGGGTTTAGGTATGAAAATATGAGCCTTGATGCACTGCCAACAACGGTGGACTGGAGGACAAAGGGTGCAGTAACTCCCGTCAAAGATCAAGGCCAGTGTGGTAAGTACATTTAGGCTACAAGTGAGTTAGATATGAATCTTCTACATGAGAATGGTGTTAATAATTGTATATATCACAACAAAATTATTTGCAGGTTGTTGCTGGGCTTTTTCCGCTGTTGCTGCAACTGAGGGCATTGTCAAGATAAGTACCGGCACTCTTATCTCGCTCTCGGAGCAAGAATTGGTGGATTGTGATGTCCACGGGGAGGACCAGGGCTGCGAGGGTGGTCTCATGGATGATGCATTCAAGTTCATTATCAAGAATGGTGGCCTCACTAAGGAGTCCAGCTATCCATATTCCGCAGCAGATGGCAAGTGCAAGAGTGGATCTAGCAGTGCTGCAACTATTAAGAGCTATGAGGATGTGCCTACCAATGATGAGGGTGCCCTCATGAAGGCAGTGGCAAGCCAACCCGTGTCAGTAGCCGTGGATGGAGGCGACATGACATTCCAATTCTACTCCGGTGGCGTGATGACTGGTTCTTGTGGTACTGATTTGGACCATGGGATTGCAGCCATAGGGTATGGAACGACAACCGATGGTACAAAGTATTGGTTGCTGAAAAATTCTTGGGGCACAACATGGGGCGAGAATGGATTTTTAAGAATGGAAAAGGACATTGCTGACAAGAAGGGCATGTGCGGCCTTGCCATGGAGCCCTCCTACCCTACAGCTTAGTGAGACCACAAAATGCTACATATTCACACACATACATGAGATTGAATAAATGCATGTCTTTTCTTCTAGTGTTGTATATATGTCCATATGTAAATGCTTGTAAATTGTTTTACGCGAACTTATTATATGTATCTACACTTTTTATATACAACTGATGAGTCATGTTATGTTGAATGTAGTAGATGAAAGATATATTTGTGGTAGATGAGAAATTCCAAAAAAAGTATTTGTTGGATGTAAACATTATGAAGTAAATCTTGTTATCCTTGTATGCATAAGGAACTTCTGGAAAAACTTGTGTTACCAGAAGTAGTATCTTACACACAAATGATTGGAAACATAGATAAATAGCTACGAGACAATTCCTAAAAAATGTTAGTTCTCTGGTGGTTCATAAAGTTATTTGCTTGTCGAGAGAGAAAATTATCGGAAAGACTATCTTAAATATAAAACCATAATTAAATATCAAGTATACATGATATACATTATATTTTGTTCAGTAACAAGTATACAACTAGCCCAATCAACACAATTGTAGAGGGCGGTATGCTTCTTTATCCAAAAGTTATACATTCATATTGTTATTACTTAAGTTCAAACTATGGATTCCTACTCTCAAGTAAGATCCAACCTTTTATGTTTAGAAAAGGAATGTGTAATGACACAGGTAACCTGACAATCGCTAAATTGGTCACTGTGATCGAACCACCATCTGATTATTCACTTGTTATTGATTAGAAATTTGAGCCAACATATTTATCGGTGATAAATTAAAAGGGTCAAGCACTTAAAGTTGACAAAAAAAGTGTACAAAATGCAAGGGTAAAATGAGGCATATTTAGGCAGCGCATTTAGCCTCGTCCGCTTCAATTCTAAAAGTGGTTTAACATGCAAGGTTAATAAATGTCAATTCCATTCTAATGTTTGTTTATATCTATCAAGATGTTGATCTAATGACGATCTTCGGTAATGATTTTCTTTTAAATTTTTATTTGTCTTATCCAAAACAAGTCTAAAGGATCGAGAGATCTCATAACCAAGTCAAGATAGAGATGTAGATATCATCGAATTTAGATGGTGTAAGTTTTTGGCACAATTTTCTCCGGCAACGGCACGAGAAAATACGCAACAAAATTACACGTGTTTTCCACCTAGTTGGCACTCAAAGTGCAAGGTGATGCAGTAAGGGTGATTTTCCACACGAGGGTTACTCGAGGGTTTATATCGAACTCAGGGAATGAAGTGGTTCCATCTTCCTATCCCTTTCTAGCAACCTGTAATGTAAAAGAAAAAGGTTAAGGTTTGTGTCCTCAACTCCAGCAAAGTATTTGTCATGCACAACTATGTGAAGCAATACGAAACAAAGTAAAATATAACAAGTATGTAAAGTATTTTTGTATTTTCGTATTTAATAAGTACTGAAAATAAAAGTGCAAGTAGACCAAGTTTATAGTTTAAAATGGACAGAGGTTTATGGTTTCACTTGATCTCTCATAAACATGGTTGTATGAATAAAGCACTCAATAACAAGCAACAAGTGATAGAAAGCAATAATGTGTTTTTGATAAACATTCTCAAACATTTATATGAGGGTCACATCCTATCATAGAGATGATGCAAAAACATCTCACTAATACTCCCTTTATAGGAAAACTTTTCAAACCAAGATTAAGAATTAACAGACTATTGCCTTAAGAACTTTGAAATGAAGTGGATTACATATTGCCATCTTGAATGAACAAGGCCACCTAGATTGTCTACATAATCTTTTATCCATATTGAGTTAACCAATGTAAAGGTAAAAACCTTAATAGCATTCACTTACACACGCATATTACCAAGTTACTCCACACACACACACACGCACACGCACACGCGCGCGCACACACACACACACACACACACACACACACACACACACACACACACACACACACACACATATCATCCATGAACGAGGTTGCAATACATGCATCTATCAATTCATCAAGCACAAAAAAATCATTGCACCTCATTACTCCTCTCATAACAAAAGATCCACCAACATTACATATGTGATCACAATCATGTAGGCAGCTCATGTGATTCTTATTAGTGAATATCATAGGGGGAGATTTGATACAAGTTACTTCCACAAACCCATAGTCTAGGGGTAGGCTACTCCCTCTTAATCATGGTGGTGGCGGTGATGGTGTTGATGAAGGTGGATGTGTATTTATCTATTGATGATTGCCTCCTCCCAACTTCACTATCGTAGTCATATTTATAGTCAGCTTTAGGGCAAAACTAATCGTATGGTGTTGAAACTGAGGCAAAAGATTGCACAAGGGTCAAGGTGGTCCCATGGCGCGGCCAGGGGTGGGCCATGCGCCCTATATCCTGGCCAACGTGCCTCATGGTTCATCTCGTTCACTCATATATTGCTAAATCTTTAAAAACCCGACGTGGAAAAAGTGCTAGCTCCGTTTGATGTCTCACGGAGTCCCCGAAAGTCAAAATAAGAAAAACATGTTTTCCTGTGTATGATAGGGTAAAGAATGAATGAAAGGAAATTTTGTTGCAAATCCCCATAAATCAATGTAAAACAATTAAGGAATCTCACATAGCATCAAATATTATATAATATCATAACAATATCACCAAAGTTCATGGATACATTTTCAATGTATCACCGCACTAACTTCCGACGTAGATTGGGGGCGTGTATGAGTCTATTTTCGGGGGAGGGGGAGTAGACTTACCAGGACGGGAGCGCTCGGTTAAGATGCTCCACATGTCACTTTCAGTGCAGAAAGTGGCTAGCATGCGATCACATTATTCCTGGATGGATCATGTGTTGGGGAACACATATAGAAAACAAGAAAATTCCTACGAAAAAATAAAGATCATATGCGAGAGGGATGTAACAGATCATACCCTCGTAGATCGAACTAGTGGAAGTTGTCGATGACAAAGGTTGATGAAGACCTCCATGGTATCCACATGTACGGGAGAAGCTTCACCGCTTTGGCGTTTGATCAAGCACACCGTCGAAGCGGGAAACGTGTCAATGAAGATCCGCCAACGCTTCTGCAATCACCACCTAGATTGGATCTAGATGGTGGGTAGAGATCCTGGCAGCAATTCTGCGTCCAGAGAGAGAGAGAGAGAGAGAGAGAGAGAGAGAGAGAGAGAGAGAGAGAGAGAGAGGAGCACCTACGGTTTTTCTGAAACTAGGAGAACCTAGGGTTGTCATGCCCTAGGGTTGTGGTCGACATTGAGGAGGCGACGACGGCACAAGGGTGATGGTGGTGGCGCACAAGGCGGCGATGCGACTAGGGTTTTTGGTGCAGGAAGTGTCGGCCAAGGAGGGGAGCAAGGGATGCGACTTGGATGTCCTTGGGGCTCCCCTTGTCCTCATTTTATAGGTGTAAAAGGCCGTTGGGTCGGCCAAAGACCTTCCCCAAGTTTGAGGGAGTTCCGGTAGGATGTCGTCCACTAAAACCTATTAGAATTAGGACTCTTTTGCAAATTTCAAATTTGCCTTAGGAGGAAACTCCTTGCCCCTCAAGGAAACATGGATACATCTATTATGGAACCCTGCAGACTTCCTTAGACAGCTCGTTCTATCTCGTACACTTCGGAACCTTCCGATGATATTCCGGACCCTTCGGGTCCTTCCAAAACCTTCCATATATGACCAAAACCGTTCCGGACACTCCCGGGACCATTCGAACACTTATGGGATCATTCGAGACCTCACGAGAACCATTAATGCAATGTCTTGAAAAACTTGTAACCATGTTGAGATCAACGAAGCTAGCGATCTAGTAAAGAGTTCTTCCTCTTGTCTCTCTTCTTGCATACTGCCTTTGGTTGTGTTCTTGAGGAGAGCATCCGGAAGTTCTTCCCATCTAATCGCAAACCCTCCCCAGAATCCTCATACGTCCATTCGGCCCCAACTTAAGCCATCCTATGGCATGCTGCATCGTTCACCACGACGACGGTTGGCGCCCACACGTGGGGCATGAAGTGGCGCATCTCTGGAGTTCACATTCGGGCGGGCCTCCTTGGAGTTCGCCGGCGAGCGGACGGTGTACGCGCTTGTGCGAGGCTTCTACTCCATCGATTTCATCAACGACAACGCGGGCTGCTTCGCCAACGGCGGCATCTTCCCCAAGAACGGCCGCGTCATCGGGTTCGGCAGCCACCGCATCTGCTCCGGCACCGTCCACGTGCGCCGGCGCCTCTCGCCGGTGCTTGGTGGCACCGGGACCCGCCAAGATGGCTGCTGCCGGTCGCGCGCCGGCGGCGTCGAGGTAATGATGGCTGGTGTGGCTGGTGCGGGAAGGAGGTTGAGGGCGAGGGTGCTGGTCGCGCGGTTTCGACCCGTGCGGCTAAGCCCGCCGCCGGAGCGCGACGCGGGCGCGGCGGGAGCATCATCCGCGCCACCGGCAACGCCTCTCCAAACGGCGATGAACGCGGCGGCGACCCCCATCGCGCGGAGCATCGACCGGCGGCGGCTCAAGCGGAGGCTGGAGCGCAGGCGCCGAGGATGCTCGAGGGCGGCAAAGACGTCGTCAAGGGCGCGGCGCGAGCTGAACCTAGCCGTACGTGAGTATAACGCTGCCCATGGCTTTGCTTACGGTAGCGCTCATGCTTTGCTAGGATACTCGGAAAAACGGCTTAAGGCTCGCAATCTAGATCGGGATTTGCGTAAGGAAGTTCTTACCGGCAAGAGTACCTGCGCATACGTTAGCATTGTAGAGAAACCTAAGTACGGCGATCCGGATAAAACAATAAAAGCTGCTAAGGCTGCTGTAGATGCGTGTGATTACGCTTACCGGAGAGGCTGCGGCAAAGCAACAAGAGCGTGTCGGAGAGAGCTGCTAGATGCTTGTAGAAGCGACGGAACGTCGAGCGGCTCAGCTAAGGCTGAACAAGAAGCTGTAGCCTCGAAATCCGCAGCGTTCAACAAAGAATGCCGGAAGCAAGTCCCGAGGGCGAGGCCTCGTCCCCCATCCGGACGAGAAGAAAAGAAAAAGAAGTGAACGCACGGCAGATGAGCATGTATGATCCGGTCCTTGCCGGTAAACAAAAGCCGGGCAACACGATGCGGTAGAAAAAGCCAAGGGGCGGAAGCGAGGCTACGCCGAGAAGAAGGGTATGCCGGAAACAAACATGCCGGTAAACATGAAACCGGGCAAAACTATCCGGCTGCAAGGGCAGCGTATGATGAAGATGAGGAAGAGATGCCTCCACCAGAAGTGCACGGCAGGCAAGGGCCGCGGCTCGGAGCGTTACGATGAGGCCGATTCTAACAGGCCAGACGGCATACGGAACCCTTTGGGAGAACGCTTGGGAGAGAGATACTTACCGGAGCGGGATGCGAGGCACCGTGCTGGATAGAGTATACTTGTCGGGAAATGATCGAGGAGGAAGGTCCTCCTGGTCCAAAGTGCTTTGGCCCAAGAATCATGAGAGAAAAACCACCGATTCGCAACTTCACGTTGCCCACGTGACACAAAAACATACGATGGCACAACGAGGCGGAAGATTGGCTCGCGGATTACGTGACCGCGGTATACGTCGCGGAGGCGGAGGAACGATAACGGGAGGAGAAGCCGGCGTTGGGCCGTGAGGATCATCACCGTCGTTTACGGTTGGACCGGCAAGAATGCGGCTAAACAACTTGCGGCGAGGAAGCATAAATGGCTGGCTGGATTTTGAGGGAGGCTTTTGTGAGCAATTTCGGCAGGTACCTATCGGAGGCCAAACGGGCCGCGGCAACTTGCTCTGTGCTGCGGCGCCCGAGCGAAAGCAGGCCGGGGTTATCGGCCCGAGTGGAACACCATAAGGAACTCTTGCGAAGGAGTAATCGAGGCGCGAGCCATTGCTTGGTTCAGCGGTGGGTGCAAAAGAGGTTCGCGTTGTGGCAAAGGTACTGCGACTGAACATGCAGAGCAACGTTAGCGGGAGATGATACGTGTGGCGGATAACTATGCGTTGGGAGACCCAACGCGACGGCAATGCAACTCTGAACCGGAACGGCTACGCCAAGAGCAACACGGGACAACCGGAACAACAAGAAGGAGGGAAGATTTCCCGGATCGAAGGTATGGCCCGCCGGCAAGTTGCTGTCTCTGTACGGAGAGAAGGCGATGCCGGCGGCAGCCAGGAGGCAAAGAAGCCGGATCGCGGCCATGGGCGGGTCCAAAGAAACAATGGGTGGAAAAGAAACCACTGGGTCCGGAAAAGAAAGCGGCAAGAACCCGCAAAATACACCATGGAAGCCGCCATGGACCAACCTGCACGGTGGCACACACCGAATCCCGGCACACCGGTCAAACCATCCGACGAAGGATTGTACCTGGACCAAGTACTTGATGGAAAAAGGGGCGGTAAAAGATGCCCAAGGGCGAGGAGGCAATGCAATGATGCCACCACCGGACATGCCGCGGCGGCAGCGGATACGCCACCACCGCCGCTTACCGGGCCAAATGCTCTCTGGGGTGCGGCCAAGCCGAGCGGCGGTACCGGCAAGTTAGCCGGGTGGAACAAGATGGTAACCAGCTACCTCCACCGCCACCTTTAGGCCGGAATGTTTACGAAGACCCACATGTATCTGTGTTGTTTTTGTCACCGAGCCGACGGACAGGGCAAAGTCTACATCGCCGCTCCATGGAAGTAAATGCCGTGATGCCGAGCGGTGCCCAAATACATGCTCTGTGGTCCAACCGGGAAATTGCTTGGTCGATCAAGGATCACCCCAAGATCATGCCGAATCGGGTGGATATGCTCTTGTTGTGGACCCAATCATGAAAGGGCCACGAACTCGAGTGAAGTTCGAGCAAAGTGTCTGATAGACAATGGCAGTAGCATCAACATCATGTACAAGCATACCATGCATACGGCTGGGCATAACGAGAAAACATGCTTCGGCCGAACGCGCACAGCGTTCCATGGAATCGTCCCGGGTTTGTCCTGCGCACCGGTTGGAAAAGTCCGGGTGGACGTGGCATTTGGAGGACGTGACAATTGCCGGGTGGAAAATGCTGGAGTTTGAGGTGGTGGATCTAGGCAGGTCCCTACCATGCATTGTTGGGAAGACCGGCATTGGCGAGCTTTCATGGCCTCAACCCATACGGCTTACCTCAAGATGAAGATGCGGGACCTCGTGGACCACTAAGCTGTGGTGGGAAACTACAAGGTCTCGTTGGAAGCTTGACGTCTGCCGGATCGAACCCTAGCGGAATCGCGGTGATCGCGGAGGAAAAGAAAAGGATGCAAACGGTCATTGCGGCCAGCTCGATCCTCACGGCTGAGCTTAGCGGCAATGAGTGCAAGTGCGAGCGCTCCGGCATTCAAGCCAACAAATGAAACAAAGGACATTGTCTTGGATCCGAGCCTACCCGGAAGCGCACCGTTCGTATCGGTGCAGGCCTCGATCAAGCATAGGAAAGCGCGCTCGTCGGCTTCCTCCGTGAGAATCGGAATATCTTTGCCACAGTCAAGCTGAAGATTTGGTAGGTGTTCAGAGGAGGCTCGAGCTGAGCACTCCTTGAACGTTCGAAAAGATGCCAAGCCGGTGCGACAACCCTTGCGCGGATTCGGCGAAGATAGAAGAAAAGATAATAGGAGAAGAGGTAGCAAGCTTGCTTGTTGCCAAATTCATTGTGGAGGTCACGCACACGAGTGGGCGGCCAATCCGGTGATGGTTGAAAAGAAGAAAGATGAGAACACGGAGGCAAAAGCTCCCAAGGTGTGGCGCATGTGCATCGACTACACCAACCTCAACAAAGCTTGCCCAGAGACCCTTTCCCTTTGCCACGAATCGATCAAGTGATTGATTCAACCGTTGAGTGTGAGTTGTTGTCCTTCCTGGATGCCTATTCCGGTTTCCACCGAATTCCCTTGAAAAAGGAAGATCAAATAAAAACTGCGTTCATTACCCCTGCACGGGGCTTACTGCTATATCACTATGCCTTTTGGTTTGCTGCATGCGGTGCAGCGTACCGATGCGTATGCAAAAATGCTTGTTTGATCAAATCGGAAAGAATGTGCAAGTGTACGTGGATGACATCGTGATAAAAACTAAGGTAAAAGATACCCTGATCGATGATCTCCGGCAAACATTTGATAACCTAAGGAGGTTCCGGATGAAACTCAATCCGGCAAAATGTACTTTCGGTGTCCTGTAGGCAAGCTGCTGGGTTTCCTTGTCTCAGGCCGAGGCATTGAGGTCAATCCGGTAAAAATCCGGGCAATCGAAAGAATGACAATACCACAGGATTTGAAGGACATACAAAAGTTTACCGGAAGCTTGGCATCGCTAAGCCGGTTCATAAGCAGGTTGGGAGAAAAGGCCTTACCATTGTATGCCTTAATGAGAAAATGCGATAAATTCGTCTGGACCCCTCAGGCAGACGCAGCGTTCAAAGAGCTGAAAACAATGTTAGCTACCGCGCCAATATTGGCTTCGCCGTTGGAAAGAGAGCCCATGTTGTTATACATAGCAGCAACCAACCGGGTCGTGAGTGTTGTTGTGGTAGTAGAAAGAGAAGAGGAAGGAAAAACCGTCCAGAGGCCGGATACTACACGAGCGAGGTGCTCTCCCTCTCAAAGCAAAACTACCCGCACTTCCGGAAAATGACCTATGGCGTGTTTATGGCCGCCACAAAGCTCAAGCACTACTTCGAGGAACATCCTATGAAGGTGGTGAGTGAAGCACCCATCTCAGACATCATGTGCAACAAAGACGCCGGCGTCGGATTGCGAAATGGGCGATTCGAGATATCACCATACGTACTCGGTGTACGAAAGAAGAGATGCCATAAAATCACGAGGCTACGGCTGATTTCCTTGTTGATTGGGCGGAGATGCAATACAAACCGCCGGATCGGAAGATGAGAGTCTTTGGAAAATGCACTTTGATGGATCCAAGCTCAAGGAGGGTCTAGGTGCCGGTGTGGTGCTTACTTCACCAAAAGGAGATCACCTCCGGTATGTTTTGCAAGTACATTTCAGGGCATCGAACAATGTCGCTGAATATGAAGCTTTGATCCATGGGCTCAAGGTCGCAAAAGAAATCGGTGCTCACCGGATCATTTGCTATGGAGATTCGGATCTTGTGGTACAGCAGTGTTCCGGAGATTGGGATGCGAAAGATGCCAACATGGCCTCGTACCGGTTTCACGTGCAAAAGATTGCCGGATTCTTCGAAGGTTGTGAGTTTCACCATGTACCGCGTGCAGAAAATGAAGCTGCGGATGCTTTGTCCAAGATAGGCTCATCCAGACAAGAAATTCCTCCCGGAATAGCTACGCGCACTGAGAGTACCATCAATCAAGCCAAGTCCCGAGTCGGAATCAATTTTTGTTCCGAGTCACACATTGTGCCAATGGATATCGATGGAGGGAACCGGGGGCTCGCTCCGGCGAACCAGGGAGCCTGATTCCGACAAGCTCGGGAGGCCTGCAGTGCCTATCTCGGAAGAAACGATGCTTGGTGGATAGCATGGAGATAGATGCACCGGTGTTTTTGGTTCGAGAGATACCAACATGGGTTAAACCTATTAAGGAATTCCTGATCAGCGGCACCTTGCCGGGTGACGAAAATGAATCAAGGAGGATACGAGAGAAGGTCCAAAGCTTACACATTCATCAATGGTGAGGTGTACAAGAGAAGCGTTACCGGTGTCCTTCAAAGATGTGTGGAACCGGAGGAAGGGAAAGAAATGCTTGAGGAAATTCACCAAGGAGAATGTGGGCATCATGCTTCGTCAAGGGCGCTAGTAGCAAAAGTATTCCGGCATGGGTTCTATTGGCCCACTGCTTTGGAGAACGCGGAGGATTTGGTAAGAAAATGCAACGGGTGCCAGAGGTACGCCAAGCAAAATCATACCCCAGCATCCGGTTTAAAGACAATACCGCTGACATGGCCATTCGCTGTTTGGTGCCTGGACATGGTTGGCCCATTCAAGGCTGCAAGGAGCGACATGACTCACATCTTGGTCATGGTGGATAAGTTCACCAAATGGCTAGAAGTAAAACCTATCGCAAAGTGTGATGGGCATACGAGCTGTGAAATTCTTGAAGGATATCATCTTGCGGTATGGATACCCGCACGACATCATCAACGACAATGGAACCAACTTTGCTCAAGGGGAGTTCAAAAGGTTACGTGAGGATAAGAATATCCGGTTGGATTTGTGCTCAGTGGCACACCCACAAGGCAACGGCCAAGTGGAAAGAATGAATGCTTTAGTACTCTCCGGTATCAAACCCAGACTCATTGACGCAGTGGAAAGAGCACCGGGGTGTTGGCTTGATGAGATACCATCAGTGTTGTGGAGCATAAGAACAACCCCAAACCGGTCTACCGGATACACTCCCTTCTTCATGGTTTATGGAGCGAAGCGGTGATACCAACCGACATCATCCATGACTCACCAAGAGTACTGACTCTATCTCGAGCAAGAGGTCAAAGAGGCCGGAGAAAATGATGTGGACTTGCTAGAAGAAGCAAGAGAGCTAGCGTTGGCAAGAACGAGCCATTTATCGGCAAAACCTAAGACGCTATCATGACCAGGAAAGTCAATCCAAGAGTTTTCGGGAAGGAGATCTTGTGCTTCGCCTAGTGCGGCGCAGCAGAAGGCCGGCATAAGCTCTTGCCACCTTGGGAAGGTCCCTTCATTGTAAGCAAGGTGCTTCACAATGATGCATACTACCTAATTGATGCACGGGAGTGGAAAAAAGGAAAGGCGGACAAGTCGGAGAGGAGAGCAAGCGTCCATGGAACATAGCTCAGTTGCGTCCTTTCTACTCTTGAAGTGGTGGTGTAAGAAGTTCCTTTTTGTACCTTATATGCTATGAATAAAAGATGTCGGAACCCCAAATGAGTCTCGGGGACTACCCCAACTTAAGTTGCATGTAACTTGTCTATTTTTCGGTTTACGGTTGCTTATTGAATGTTTTCTTTCCGGTTTAGTAGTGTAGCTAAATCCTACCGGAGTCTTCGACTCTGTACTGTCTGTCATAAACCGGCTTCATGGCAAGCAAGATAAACCGGTAGGGGATAAGCACATGAGCTGCGGAGAGGAGAGCGAGGAAAGAACAATCACGAAAAATTTAACTAACCCGGCCAAACCGGTTTTTGCAAAAATTTCAAAGTTATTTCTAAGTTCAAAGAGATGTTTGTTTGGTGAAAGAACCTTGTGCTCATACGCCAAAGAATGCCCGGAGAAGGCGGGCGAGCCAAGGCAAAAGAACCAAGTATGCATCAAATTGGATGCGGAAACAATTGGGAAATCTTTGCGGTACGGGATAAAAAGCAAAACCAAAAGCAAATGTGCTAAAGCAAACTCAAGATAATTAGCTACCGGTATAACCTACGAGCGAGAAAATGTTGTACCACAACCACAAGCAAACTTAAGTTTTACATCATAGACCCCGGCATTCGGAGGCGAAATTTAACAAACATTGTTTTTAAGGCAAGCGGGGCAAACGGATAAGTCTCGGGCAAATAGTTGATAAGAGGTCATCGGGCAGCGGGGCGTCGGGTGGAGCGTCACCGGCCCGGCATCTTCGGGAGGACCCGGCGCCGGCTCGGGAGCTTCGGCGGCACGTCCCGGCGGCTTCACCTTCATCTCCCTCGTCTTCTTCTTCCTCATCGGCGAGGTAGTCTTTGACACCGGGAGGGGGTGGGATGAAGGTGCGGACCTCGGCATACTCAGCAAGCCGGTATGCACGGTCCTGCCGCTTCGCGATGAGCGCGGGTGCGTGTCCGTGGGAGCATCCGCGCGCACGCCACGAAGAGCGTCCGAGGTCAAGAGCGGGGTACCATGAGCACGCGGAGCGCGGCGCCGTGTCGGCTCCGGCACGAGCCGCGAGCATTGCCACTCGCGGATCCGGTGCCGGCATCTTTGAGCCGGTCGGCGGTGAGCGTCATGTTCTCCGGCAGCTCCTCCTCGAGGCCATAACACCTTGAAGATGCGGATGGCGGCGGTTGGCGGGTCGACAAGGAGCCGGTCGACGCGGCGCATATGTTGAACCCGCGGCGAGAGGGCGACAAGATAGTCGTACCCGTCCCGGTGCGCATCCATGTTGGGAAACTCCCGCGCAATCCGATCCTCCCTCACCTTCTTCACGGCATAGGCACGGGATTCCGGAAAGTGCTCTACAGGAAGAAAGAAAAAACATAAACACAAGACACCGGAAAAGAGTATGTCGGAAAAGAAAGGAACAAAGATATATCTTCAAAAGGAAAAAAGCTTGTAGACAAAAGGAGGGACAAGGCAAGACTTACGGAGAGCTAGCGCATCTATTTTCATAACCAACCGATCGTACTCCCGGTGATCGGTGGTCATGGTATCAATAAGGCGCTCCGCTGCTTTCCGCGCCTTCCTTTCCTCCTCCGGTTCTGCCGTCAAGACGGTGTTGGCGTTCGTGGAGTCCTCCACAACCTCCGCCGACCGGCCTCCGTGCTGCAACCCGGGCATCCTTCAAAGCTTGCTCATCTTGAAGCGCGGCTTGTATGGCCTGCTCCTTGAGCTCCCCAAGGCGGTCTTCGGGCCTCCGGCGCTCGTTGTGCTCCTTGAGAAGCTGCTCCTTCTCGCCTAGGTACCGGAAAGAAAAGTCTTAGCAAGAAACACTAAATCGAATGAAAAAAGGAAAGGTCGGCGAGAAAAAGAAAGAATGGTACCTTGAAGCTTGGCAACCTGGGCCTTCGGGGCCTCGAGGCTAGCTTCGGAACAAGCTGTTAAACAGAAAGTGCATAAATATCAAGGAAAGAAACATTCCGGAGAAAAGATGCCGGAGGGAAAAAGAAACGAACCTTGGCAGTGGCTATGAGCCTCAGCAAGCTCCCGATGCTCCCACAAAAGCTCCAAGAAGAGTTGCTTCCGGGTGTCAGCAGTGCTCTGTTCAAAGGAAAGTAGTTGTGAGAAAGAAAACAAAGTTCTTAACCCGAAACTCGGGAGCGGCGAGTGCCGGTTTTGCGCTAAGTTTTTAGCTAAGTTTTGCGCTAAGAACAAGGTTCTTAACCCGAAACTCGGGGACTGGCAGTGCCGGTTTTGCGCTAAGTTTTTGAGCTAAGTTTTACGCTAGAGAACAAGGTTCTTAACCCGAAACTCGGGGACTGGCAGTGCCGGTTTCACGCTAAGGTTTAAGTTAAAGTTTTGCGCCAAGAGCTGCGCTCTCACCACAAAACTCGGGGACTGGGAGAATAGATAAGATCTGGAAAGAGAAGGAAACCGGCATCAACAGAAATTATGAAAGAGGTTTAGCGAGAACTTACCACCACATTGTTGGTAGCATCGTACCAAGCAACTGTCGAACTCTTTCACGGCGCGTTTAACACGCGTGAAGTGTTCTTCGTGGACCGAGCCCCGGCGGGATCCGGCGCGAGGAAGGCGGTCCTTCCCCGAGGCCGCGGGTTGAGGCGAGAGATATCCGCCTCGTTCCACTCCGGGCATAGGGGAGGAGATGCCCCAGGTCCTTGCCCGCGCGCTTCGGTTCAACGATCCGACCTAGGAGGCCGGTGGGCTTGTCTGTGCGGCGAGCGCGGCGGGGCTGACGTGCGGCACCACATCTCACGAACCACCGAGAGGTGCCGCCCTCCACGGCCTTGCCGCGGGAAGCCCGGGCTTTAGATAAGTGGTGATCTTGGGGGTCTTGGACGGCACCGGCTGCTTGGCCACGGAAGATCCTTGGCTGGGCGGCGGTGTCGGCGTGGCCTCAGGAGGAGGAATAAAGACCGGCGCGGAAGCATCCGGCGCGGTAGGAGCGGCGAGCCTGGGGCCGGCGAGGAAGTCCGGCGACGGCGAGGCGAAGAACAGCTTGAGGAAACACAAATGCTGCGGGCGCGGTGAAGTTGCAGCAAAGGATCTCTGCGCGGCGAGGTCCGGCGGAACGAAGGAAGTAAGTTCGCCGGGCGACGGGCTCGAACAAGCGGCGGCGACGGAGAATGGCAAAGGCACGGAGGCGATGAACTCGCGCGCGGGGAAGTGGAGAATGCGAAGAAGATGAAAGAGGAACGGCGGTTGCGCTTATAAAGAAGGAGGGAAGTGGGCTGGAAACCGCTGGGCCGCGGCGGTTCGCCTCGCGGCCCAAGGCGGTTTGCACCATGGGCCGCCACGTGTCGAAGGGATACACGCGAAAAAACATAAGGCCACACGGGGGCACACAGAGATGCTGGAACGGCTAGTGGGATCCGCTGCGGTGCATTAAATGAGCGCGCGGGAGTCGAAGCGAAATGACAAGCGACAACGGCGCGTCGATCACGGTGCGCATGTCTCCGTCGGGCGTGGGGCCGAGATATTCTCGACTTCGCCGAGGAAGCGTTTAATGGTTAAGATACCGGAAGATAAGATACCGAGGTATGACTTGCAAAGAAAAGATGAGGAGGATCCGGGCAAAGATGCCGGGATCCGAGCGTGACAGCCGGATGAATCAAACCGGTATCACAGACATAAGAACCTGGCATGGTCTGTTGGATAGGATCCGTCAGACTATACCAGCTTCGGGGACTAATGTTGGGGGGATGACCCCCGGTATGCCAAAGGCATGCCAAGCCGGATGGTTTGAGCCATCAGGATACCGGTTAGATATTCATACCGGAGTCTAAGATAGGCGTTTGGCTGAACAGGCTAAGCCGGTATCCTCATAAGGGGATACCGGAACCGAGTAGAAAAGGTGCCGGGCCACCGGAAGGAAGGGCTTGTCGGCGGGACCGGTCAAAGATTCTCTCCCGAGCTAGAAGACAAAGATGAGCTAAGCAAAGTAGCTTTTGACGAAGGGCTGACGATAAAGAGAAGAGTGACGGTCAAAGAAGCCGGAGGACGTCAGCGCCCCTGATTAAAGAGGAATCCGGTGTCGGCTATGATTAAAGTAGCTTTGTAAAGTAGTTTGTCCAGTCAAAGATGCCATTAGGGTTTCTTGCCTTGTAAGCCACCCTCTCCCCTATATAAGGAGAGGGGGCAGCCCTTCTTCACGGGCACGTAGCGAGACCGTAGAGAGATCTGTGTACTGAAAAACTTGTAACCATGTTGAGATCAACGAAGCTAGCGATCTAGTAAAGAGTTCTTCCTCTTGTCTCTCTTCTTGCATACCTGCCTTTGGTTGTGTTCTTGAGGAGAGCATCCGGAAGTTCTTCCCATCTAATCGCAAACCCTCCCCCGAATCCTCATACGTCCATTCGGCCCCAACTTAAGCCATCCTATGGCATCTGCTCGTTCACCACGACGACAGGCGAGGTCCTTCATGGGCGGCGAAGGTGGGCGGCGGGTCTGGTGGTGGTGGCTTTGGATACATCACCCGGATCATGGCGGGGAAGCGGTGGTGTGGCGGATCTTGGCGGGGAGGAAGGGCGGCAGCGGGATCGGGCAGCGGTGGCAAGGTACATGGTCGCGAGGCGGCGGCATTGAGGCTCGGCCAGGCTTTCCTGGCGGGAAGCAGCCGGCCGTCTCCGTGTCGTGGGCGTGCGTAGTCGCTATCCCGATGGCTGCTGGCCTCCACCGGCCGGGTTGGAGGAGGAAGATGGACCGTGGTTCCCAGCCATGGCGGCGGCGTGGGGGCCGGCCGTTCCGGCTTCCATGGTGGTGGTCCTAGGGTTCTTTTTTCGCGAAGATGAAGACGTTCCGGATGCCGATCTTTCTTCATCTAGCCGGAGTGATGAGTTCCGGAAGGCTTCGACAGCGAATGTAACAGTGCATCTTTTGCCTGGAGTTCACATGATTGGGTGGTATTCGCGAATGTAACAGTGCATCTTTTGCCTGGAGTTCACATGATTGGGTGGTATTCGCTCACACGCACCCATGCTTTTATTCCGACCGTTTGGTTCCGGAGGGAGCGGCATGAAGCTCTGTTCTGTGTTGGCATCAATAGACTTTTGGTCCATGGTGAAGTCAGAAGCAGAGAATATCATGAAGGCGGGATTGGGGGATTAGCTAAAGAAGGTTAAAGTCTTCGCGATGTTGAGGAGCTTGCTTGGTGTTCCGGGATTCGCAACAGTGGTATGAAAGTGGGGGCGACAACACATGTGAAGTTCAGAGTCCTACCTTTCAGGGTGAAAACCCAAGGTCTGGCCTGAACTGGTTGTGCCTGGCAATGACCTTGTTGGAGGCATTGTTTTGAGAGCGGGGACTATCTTCAGGGTGAAAACCTAAGATCTTTGATCGGACAACGATGGCGCTGGTGCCTTTGTTCCCTTTTTGGAGGTGTCGCTTTTGGAGTCTGTATTTCAGGTGTTGTCTTGGTGGTGGATGTACTGCTGTTCTTTGGGCCTGAGTACTGTGGCGGGACTTTTATTTCTTAGTTTTCTTTTCTCCTTTTTAGCTGTGTGCATCCGTACTGCCATTAGACTGGTGCGTTGTTGCAGAGGCTGAGTGTAATTGGTATCTTTTGATATTAATATATTCCCTTTATCGAAAAATAACATGCATATGTTGTTATTAATCGTAATTATAAAGCTGATCAATTTTTAAAACTTCAACTTAAGACAAATAACTAGAAATACACTTGTTTGAGGATGTATATACTCGGGTGTAGGGTCAAATCTATGGTGTTTGTGCACGCCCCTCATCTACCACCAATGATGGCAGCGACCGATCCGAGCCATCCAAACACATCCCGCAGCCGGACTTTTTCTCTCCACCACCATCCCGTACCTTTCCTCTTCTTCTTCCCCGATCCAGTCCTCTCCCACGCTGCTCTCACGCTCTGACCTACCCAAGCTCCAATCCAAACCCAACCAGTCTCCACAATCTCTCCGATACGCCACCGCCGCCGTGCCCTAGAGCTTGCCCCCCCGGCCGGAGCTTAGCGTCGCCGTCGCCGCCGACACCTCACGCCCCAAACCCCTTCGCCTCTCACGCGCTTCGCCGCCATCGCCTCCCCCGTTCTGCCTCATCCCGTCCCTGCTGACTCTACCCCGCCCGCACATCGGAACATCGGTTCTTGAGGTACGCACGAGCTTCCTTCCATCCGCTGATTACTTAACCCATACTAAAATTTTGGGCGCGGGCACCATCTAGATCCGCCCTGGCCTCCTCGGCGGCCGAGAGGAGCCGCTCCGGGCTCGGGTCGGGTTTCCGGTACCTCACCGGAGCCGCCACCGGGTGGTGGGACCGGTGGATGGTCATGGGAGCCAGCGGCTCCAAGCTCGAGAAGGCACTCGGCGACCAGTTCCCGGAAGGCGAGCGATACTTCGGACTCGAGAACTTCGGCAACACCTGTTACTGCAACAGTGTACTACAGGTCTGCATACCCTGTCCCGGAAACATGTAGTTTGTTGCGCCTTGCATGCTGTTATCTGCAAAGTGTACATATGTAAGTGGTTCGATTAGGTGGCATGCTTGCTAGCCTTAGAGACACCTTTGTTTGCTTGCGGTTGACGTGAATATGCTCTTTGTTATGTTTGTATATAGTAGAATGCCCACTAGATTCAAGGTTGTGTTGGTATACTGTGGCATACATATGATGCAATTATACAAACTGTTCTGAGCTATGCAACACATGGATGCATTTTTCGTTATGCAGGTTAGATGTTTGGTTAGGATCACACTGTCACGTTCCCTTGCATATGATACATCGATACTTCCAACATCTACCTAATCAAACATTTGTTTTGTAGTATATTAATATGCTTGTTGCACAATAAATTTAGACATGGCAGCTTAATATTGGAAATTGATGCCTTTATCAGTTTATCTTAAAGACTTTTTCTGAACGATTAAAGCCTCGCAGCAAGATTAACTGTAATTTAGCGGTCTGTCATTATGCCTCTTTATTTGTTCAAATTCGGAGCATCAACTTGTTTGTCTGTCATTTCCAATTCGATGATTCGCCCCGATAACCTGTCTATTTTGTACTCCAAAACTCCTAATAGAGCTCAGGTCACCAACACCAGCTCTGTCATTCTGGAAGAAAGTTTTGAGTATCTAGTCAAGCGATATGTACCTCTCTCAGTTTTCCATTTTGGTTCATTTGTTTTTCATTTTAGTTCATTTCGGTCACTAGATGTTGCATCCGCCGGCTGAAACCAGCGATTGTACAAAGACAAAAATATATTTTATGGTTCTCCCTGAGTGAAAACATTGTGTCCTTAGGAGTTGGCAGTGAAAACAGAAACCACAACTCATTTTATAATGTTCGCGGCTGTTTATGCACTTCAGAATGTTTGTGTTATATAATTCAAGGTTTGTCATTTTGTCTGTCATTGAAATTTCTAATCGTGCTGTTTTGCATTGTAATTATTAACTAAGAAATGGCAGACTAGTGAACTATTGAAGCCGTATTGTAGTTTGAGATGATATTGCACTAGTTCACTGTCTTGTGAAGTAAATAGCGGCCAGCACTGGCGGAGCTACGTTAGGGTCGAACTGGGCTGTGGCCCACCCAGGATTTTCACAGAAATACGCTGTATACCATGAATCGCTGGCCCAATCTAATAGCATTAGCAAGCCCAGGGTAGCCACCATGCAAACAGGGCGAGCAGCGGTGACCCAGACTAGAGACTGGCAACAGCACTGAGAGCTCCTGGGTAATGGGGAGAAGCCCAATAAGTAAGAAGGAAAATAGACAAGAGAACAGCATGTAGCTCTGACCGCTTCATTGGTTTTTCTAGGTAGCTACTCTAGGCTAGCAGGTGATTTTTTTTCTTTCTCCAATTTTTTTTTTCTCAATAACTAGTAATAGGTAGCTTTGTTGGTCAGTTGAAAAGATCCTGTATCGCTAGGCTAGCAGGTGCATTTTTTTTCCTTTCTCCTAAAATTTTGTTGGTGATTTGATAGCATGATTTTTTTCACTCAAATTTCCCAAAATTCCTAGTCAACCAAAAAAAAAATCTGTGATCTCTTTTAGTTGGCCCGTCCTGATATTTCTTTCAAGCTCCGCCACCAGCCCATTGATACAGAGAGGGCCTGTTATTGTCTTATATCATGTACTGTATCGTAGGAAACAGAGGGCACAATAAACTGGTGAAGCTGTGTTGTATCATGATAGAATATATTGCAATAATTTAGTGTCATGTGTAGTAAATATCGGTTGACTCCCTGAAATGGCGAGGGCCTGTTATACCATGGTACACTATTGCAAGAATTAGCTATCTACATTTAGTTTTAACTTCGCACAAGAGATGTTTCTCTAGGCCGCAGATTATTATTCCAATTTTTATTATATGTGACACGCCTAGCAGTCCTGTTGTTCAGCAATGAGGTGCACTTGCCTTTTGTTTATATACTGCTATTCCACCATGAATACACTTAAAGTCACTTTTCATCACTGGAGAATTTTCTAGCCATGTTCAGCATAAAATAGATAGGTACTTCTGATATTGCAGGTGTGAGGTAGGCTGGACTATATTTTTTCATCTATTATTATCCCCATTCTCCATGACATAGAGTAGATCCAGGAGTAAAACTAGTCTTGTTTAATGCTTTTTCGTGCTTGGAAAGAAATTTCTTTTGTATATTCGTCTATTCATACATATACCAGCTTAGCATGAGCCGCGTATCCATGATGCTGTTAGTGCAGAATGCTGTAATTTAAATGTAATGGTGTCTGGCTAGGATCAACTTTGACAATGTGTTACTTTAGCTTTTCAGGTAGGTTTGAACTGTTTGTAAATTATAATCTAATAATGTTATCTTTCTTATGACATACCAAAGCCTGGTTTAGTTCTGTTTCTTTTTGTGATAGATGGTTTATTATGTCCTGCTCTTATCACATGAATTTGTTTGTCATGCCTGTGCAGTTGATTGTTCTAACACATCTGTAAGTGCATTGTTTACATAAACCTTCCTATACTTTTGTTTCAGGCACTTTATTTTTGCACTCCATTCAGGGAACAATTACTGGAGTATTATACGAACAATAAAAATCCTGGAGATGCAGAGGAAAATCTTTTGACTTGCTTGGCGGATCTTTTCATGCAGGTAAAGTTGGAAAGAGATAATTTGACCTATTAGTATCTGATATGTAGTTGTGTTTGAGCATGCAACGACTTTGACTTGGAATGAATGAAAGTTTGAAAATTGAATCTGCATATTCAGTCTTATGCAATCTATATTGCTTATTTTGGCTTCCCGCTCTCTAGTTACTTGACTGTGTTCCTTGGAGTAATGAACACCTATAGGGGCTAAGATCCTTCCTATGAAGTTGTAAATCAAACATCGCAGGGTGTCTTAGCCATTACTTCATTATTACACTGAATCCCCGCACATCAATGTTAGTTTTACCGCAATGTTTATGTAACATGAATATATAGCAGGATATTTCCGTTGGTAATAAATTAATGACAGTTTGTTATATTTCACTAAAGAAATGCTAGCTTATAATATATCATGTAGGTAAGCCAATCCAAGAAAAAGACAGGTGTTATTGCTCCAAAACGTTTTGTCCAAAGAGTGAAGAAACAGAACGAGTTGTTTCGAAGCTACATGCACCAGGTAACTTGACACATCATAACAGTACATGTTTTTGGTTGAGCCATGATATCCTCACTGTGACCTGATTGATGCAACATAAGGCAACCTTTGTAATATATATTCAGTGTTAAAACCAGTTATTGTATCCAAGTGAGAGCAGTTTCTGTATAATAATTTTTGTTATTTCGTGACAGCAACTTCAGCCATTTCATAGAGTGTAGTAGTGTTTGTCCTCTCATGTCCATGCATTTATCTGCTGTGTTGCTTTAGTGTAACCGTGCTAGCTTCCAAAACAGTTTCTTAGAAAAAATCTTCGAACCTGACATTTGGTAGTATTGAAGAATACATAACCAAGCAATATTTTGGAATGAATTCGATGGATCAACCTTAAGACACATGTGTAGGCAAGGTGATAAACTAGATAGAATTGATTCATAGCCTTCTCTTTGTGGCTAACTTCCAATTTTGCATTAGTCTAAAAAACCCCTCCAGTTTTGCACAAAACCTGATAATATCCTGGCTGCTCACTTGAGTAACATATTTGTCCACGATTGTTCTGTAGGATGCACATGAGTTCTTAAATTTTCTGTTGAATGAGCTTGTTGATATTCTGGAGAAAGAGTCTAGTGCTGCGAAGGAATCACCCCAGTCCTCATCTCCTGAAAAAGTTCCAAATGGTGTAGTTCACCCTCTGGCCAATGGAGTTAAGAAAGAGCCACCGGTTACCTTGGTCCATAAGAATTTTCAGGTGACTGAATCAACCCAGAAATTATGTATACCTCCCTTCAGCATCCAATATATTTGTTATCTTTATGTACTTATGACAACCTACACAGGGCATACTGACCAATGAAACTAGATGCTTGAGATGTGAGACAGTAACTGCGAGGGACGAAACATTTTTTGATCTGAGTGTTGACATTGAGCAGAATAGTTCCATTACAAGCTGCCTGAAAAATTTCAGCTCCACAGAGACTTTAAATGCTGAGGACAAATTCTTCTGTGACAAATGCTGCAGGTATATACTATATTTCTTTTCTACTGCTTTTCTTATCGGCAGAATGGAGGCATGACTTATGGTAATATGGCTTGCTTTGATATATCGATTTGTGTTTCTACCATTTTATTCCTCGAGTATGCTTTTTTCTGGTATATGTGGGCTACATCATAAAGGCCTGAGATGACTCTTTTCCTTCATCCGTGTGAAAACCTAGTTTAACAGAAACAGAAAAGAAGAATTTCGTAGCTACCATGGGAGGAAACATCAGCTTAACTTAATTTACTGAACTTGATTGTTCCAGTTTGCAAGAAGCACAGAAGAGAATGAAGATCAAGAAGGCTCCCCAAATATTGGTGATCCACCTAAAGCGCTTTAAGTATATTGAGCAGCTTGGCCGGTATAAGAAGCTTTCATATCGGGTTGTATTCCCCATGGAGCTGAAGATAGGTAGTACATCTGATGATGTAGATACTGAGTACTCTCTCTTTGCTGTCGTTGTCCATGTTGGGAGCGGTCCCAACCATGGCCATTACGTCAGCCTTGTTAAAAGCCACAACCACTGGTTGTTCTTCGATGATGAAAACGTGGAGATGGTTGAAGAGTCGACCCTGCAAACATTCTTCGGTTCCTCGCACGAGTACTCAGGCAACACAGATCATGGATACATCTTGTTTTACGAGGGCCTTGGTGGGAAGAGTTAGGTTGATTTTCTTCGCCTTCCCTCTTCCTCTTCTTTTTCTTTGGAGCATGCGAGTTCAACTGTTGTATGTACACAGCTATTTCATTACCTCCATGGAAAATTGTTGATCTCAGAGACTTGAGTATGAACCTGAGGAGGCCAGATTTTTGGTGGTTTTAGTGTACAGCGGAAATTGGAACTTTGCTCCCATCCTTGAAATAAGGCGCAAGCCATCGAGTATGCCCCAACCAAAGAATGTAACATTGATAATTGGCTTCTGTATATTTTATTCTAGCTTTGAATTTTTGATACAGATGTAGCCATTTCCTAGTTCTTAACTTCTGATGTAGTAGCAATGCCTACATGGGAGGGGCCTGGGAATGATATGCTCACTTAGAATTGTGTTGAATGTTTATTCTGAACTTGTCTAGACGATGTTTGATTTCGTGGATAGTTACAGTTTGCTTTGAGTCCATGATATCTTATGTATTGCCCCATTGATTGGCCCGCTGGAGGCAAAAGTAAAATCATAGGAAATCTACCTTTGTTTCATTAAGTAACTTGCCGCTAAGATAAAAGTAAATACTTGCAATACTTGAGAGGTACTCGCAATGCTTGAGAGGCTAGTACAGCCTTCTGCAGGAAAAACAAACGACATGGCATCCCTGTCAGACAGTATGAACGCCACACTTGTTTCTGCAGCACACAGCTAACTGGATACAGCACCAGGCTAGTTCCAGGCTTCCAGCGGTCCTAACTTCCAAATTCCAAAGGTAGAAATATTTAGTGGAGAATATTGATCTAGTAGCCTCCTCACTGATGCTTGTGTGTTGTGTCTCGACCGTATGTATTCATCGCCCACCTGTCTTCAGAGCATCTCTACCGTAAATTCCGCCGGAACTGAATTTTTCCGGTGGATTTGCGGGTTCGGGCGAAACGCGCGCAGATCAGCGCCCGAATACATGGGCCGGCCCGTAAACGAAGTTCAGGGGCCCGAGAAATCGAGCGGACGCCCCGTATTAAAAGAGTTCGCGGAGGGGAGTTCGGTTCGCAAACCCTACTCCCTTCCGCCGTTCCTCTCCCTCCGCCGCCGCTAGTCGCCAGCTCCGACAAGCAATCCACGTAGCACGAGCAACCGATCCGAAGCCCGCCGCCCCGCGATGGCTTCCCGTGGAGGATCCGGCGGCCGTGCCGCGGGATTGGGCGGCGGCGACTCACCGCCGCATCCGCCTGTCTTCCGCACCGACGCGGAGCGGCGGAAGTGGAACAAGAGCGAGGGCGCTCGGAAGAGGAGCACTCGCCGGTGGACGAACTGGGGGCTCACGCCCCCCAGGGAAGCTCGCTCGCTCGCTACGGCCCCGCCGGCGAGGGCTCCTCCTCCGGCCAGTCGAGCCGCGCACCGCGGCTGCCCGTGGCGGAGAGCGAGGAGGAGGTCGACCTCATCCCCGCGCGCTCGCCGACCATCTCCGCCGGGGACTACGTCCACGGCAGCGACGAGGAGGAGGCCGTCCTCGCTCGGGCGAAGGCGATCGGGCCGACGCGGAGGCTCGGCAGCCGCTTCCGCCGGGAGGAAGCCGACGCCGTCCGCTAGGTCAGGGAGTACAAGGCGGCCCGCCGGGAAGCCCGCGTCCGCCGCGTCAAGCTCGAAATAGTCGAGCTTGACAAGGACGACGCGTGAAGATCTTCCACACCGCCGACCATCTCCGCCAGCACCGGCACCGCCGCGCGCCATAGGTCATATAGGCCGCATTTTGCTTAGCTAGATTGCGCTTGCCGGTGTACCAGTAATTAAGTTTTTAATTTCAAGAACTATGTACGTATGTACGCTCAATCGGAGCATCTATGTCATCTAGAACTATGATCATCGCTAAATTTTACCCGCGCCATTTCGAATTCCTGAGTTCAGTTCCATTATACGGTTTCTATTCCGCGCCACTGCGAATTTCGACAGAACTTGCGTTTTCGGTGCACTGAACTCGGCGTTTTCAGTTTGCGTTTTTTCGGGCTCTACTAGAGATGCTCTCATCACATGTCATCATGGTACTCTTACCGCTTTGGAGCTTGACATCATGAAAACTGGTGCGTGCAAAAATAATCCGCGTCTTGCAGCTGTAGAAGGTCAGGTCAACATATACAAAACCATTTCAGTAATGCAACTGACAGAGTAGAGTAACCAAAGATCGCCAATCACACAGGGGATTTACAGTTATAGTCATGTATCAGCCCCCTACAAAACCCTCATTGTGTGATCCATAATACAGATCCTTTTTGGCAAATTCTAACAAAGCTATAACACACAGCCATAGGTTCTAGAGGATTAGATTTACACAACTATTATCACGTCCAAGTTCAGGAAGATCCAAAGATGCCTGCCTTGCACGCTCCTCAGACTATACACGAGCGCAGTAGGGTTGGGCAATTTACATATGAATTCCCACGCTGGGAAAACCCTAACCAATGAAATTTGGCTGCACTGAATTTTCCACATCCCTGCCTGTTGTCCTGCAATTCAAAATTCATCATATATCAATCAGATCATCATTCTCGAAAAAAAAAATCAGATCATACAAGGATATAAGAACCATGCATGTTTGTAACAATATAGCAGACGGCAAAGCAGCAATGTTGCAGCAACAGTGTTACATTATAGTGAGAACATCATGTTGGCTAAGGAACAACCGAACAACTGAAGGCAGATGACTAACTCACTGCCAGATACTGAAACGGCATCCAAGGGATTTATGTAGTGTCAATCCATATGTGGTGTGTACTCGAACAACATAGAATGGTTTGTTGCCTTCCCTAAAAAAACATATAATGGTTTGTTTGGTTGGTACCCCAGTACATGCTACCAAAAATCTGGGTGGCATTGCTTTCGTTGCCTAAACTTTGGGCAAGGTTGGCAAGAGCCAGCAGTCAGAAAGGGCAAAGGGGTATGCTCATGCCAAAACATTGGCACAACCATCCAAACAGAATCCAAATGTTGGACATTTCCAAACAATTTGCAGATTTGCACACAAACCAAACAAAACATAAGATCTAAGCATTGAAAAAATTGTACAAAAGAAGAAACTGTCAAGTTCCAGATCCACCAATACTATGAACACGAAAAGGGGTCTTGCACAAGCTGAAGTAAGAAGTATGATGTCTCCTATTTCAATTGATTTAGGAAGTGAAATTTTATAATGATCTAATCTAGGCGGTCTAGTGGCTATATTCCTTAGCTTTAAGAACCTTTGGTCGACACCAAATTTGAAATGCATATTGATCGTGTCTGTAGGCATGATTGCACGATTTTAGGCATATACTGCTTCACAGATAAAACATCCTTTTTTTGAAGATACTTTTTAGTGTTCCTTTTTCCAGGGATATACTTTATTAGCATCAGGTACTACTAATTTAATCTTCGACGGTATCCTGAAAATTAACTAAATTGCAATGCCATGGCAACATCAATGCAGTTCACTGAGAAAAATGAGTTACTGTGTGTGTGACTTACAATGACTGTGATAGCTGACTCCAGTTCATCATCAGGTGCGACTGAGGATGCCTATCCAAATAACTCCTACTAGAAACATCATCTTCATCAGCTGCATAAGTTTCAGAATGGCCTGATGCTGCAGGAGGCGACCAAACTGGGACCACACCACCTTCTCGCCCGGTCCAGCTACTTGACGCTTCTGACACAGATGTCGTGAAAACGTTTCTCATACGGTGCTGCGGTTGCTGAAAGTTATTGTGATGATGAATGCCATTGGTTCTAACAGCATTTCCCGTGCTACGGATCATTTCCTGCCCCTCAGTTCGTTGCTCAAAATGCATGCGGGATGGTACCTCTGCCCTACTATCCTGGCTATTCCCTAAATCAGCAGAAACTTCTGTTTCAACCCTGTTCAGTGAAGCTGTCATGGTAGGCACCATCTGATCCTGGCGTCTCTGTGCAGTTGTGGGCACATTGGCCGTTACCCTGGCTGGTTCCCAGTGAACCTCCATCTGTAAATCTTGGGGAAATTCGATTAGTGGCACATCCGAGGAGTCGCCAAGGCCCTCCTCCATCCCAGTGTCCATTGCGGCCCTCGATGCTGCCTCCAGCTGCCACATTTCTGATAGGGCTTCTTGTAGCCTGACTTTGGCTGCATCTAGCTCAACAATGGGGAGAGGATAGTTGGAGCCTAACTCAACTCCTGCAGCTTGCAGTACAGACGCAGGTGCATCCCACGGGTGGTGTATCCATTCTGTTGGCAGCCTTGCAAGTTCAGGAAGCCACCGTCGGACATATTCTCCATGTGGATCGAACTTGTAGCCTTCGAACTGATAATGTATGATAGATTCACAAGGGAAAACATCAGTATTCAGTACTATTTTTCATCACTGAATAGTCTCTTTTTCTATAGAAATTAATAGTTGCACGTACCTGAGGGTTGTCAATGTGGTCGAGCTCTCGGCTATCAGGGAGAGAGCCAGAGATGTACTGCCAACCTAGTGCGTCACTCTCAAGATCAGCATCCAGTAAAGTGTCCCAAAAGTACTTCATCCCCCATCGCCATGGTAGTTGAAGGACCTTGACGAAAAAGCTTGACACCACCACACGTATACGATCATGTAACCACCCTGTCGCCCACAGCTCCCTCATGCCAGCATCAACAAGAGGGTAACCAGTCCTTCCCTGGCGCCAAAACTTGAAGGTGCACTCATTAACGATCCAGGGGAAGAATCTGAGGTGGGCAAGGAGGGGCTTCTCATGGCTGCACGGATGGTTGAAGCAAAGATACCGTGAGTACTCCCGGAGACCAATGGAACGGAGGAACAGGGTGCAGCTCTCCTCAGCTGCGTGGTTTCCCTCGTTGCTCCATACGAGTTGCTTCATTCGAACAAGGTGGAAGACCTTGCGCACACTCAGCTCACCAAAATGCAGGTAAGGTGATAGGAGGGAGGTGTTTGCGCTATCTGCTTTCTTGCGGTTCACCGAGTAGTCAAACAAAGGGCCATTCAGGAAGGCAGTTAGCGCCTTATCGGCGTTCTGCCAGCCTGGTGACCATGCTCGTGCGAGAAGCGCATTGCTTCCCCTCTCGGAGTCATCCTCGAAGATCAGATCATCCGATGGGCACATCGATAAGTCACCTGTTGATTTTTTTTGCCAGTGAATCAGTGAGTACATTCCAATATCAATTGGTGATGCAGTTCTTGTCATAATCAAAATATTATGATAGAAATAAAGAAGACCGAACATAAGATTTCTAGACTTTATGTTCTTAACTATTAATAAACCATAGCGTTTGAAAATCGGGCAATCACCTGAGTTGATCTTCTTAGGGGGCAGCAGTGGTGCTGGGGGATCATACGGCATACTCAGGCACCTATTCCAGAACGGCATGAACATGTTGAACGGATTGCCTTCATCATCGTTGACCTCCCATGGATCATACAGAAGATCTGCATTGAAAGATTGCACGACGATGCCCTCCGCAGCCAGCATCTCCTTGAGCCTGTGGTCCCTGACCAGCGAGATCGGATCTGAAAAGATGGCCATGACACAGTCATTGTTGAGTTAGATGAGGGCATGATGCCTTCTGTACGGGAACAGACCATATGGTCTCTACAGTCAGGAACAATCAGTTAACTGAGACTAGCTGAAAGTGCAACTGCTCAAGTGCCTGGAGACTGGAGAGTATAGCTAAACAAGGTTAGTGCCTCATTGAATTGGTTAGTTGGGGGCAGCAGAAAACTCGCAATTAAGGATGTAGTTTCCTGAAATGTTCATAGCTAGTTTACTTAATGGGGAAAGCGTAATCGCAGATGGCCAAATTGGGAATCGCTACTACAATTGACATGCACAGTAGAGGTTTGTTAGACTCTCAAGAGCATGACTGCCACATACTGGGAAGGACAATAAATTAAGATACGATATGATAGTTTAGTAGAACAGATCTGGTTTAGCTTGGAACACATCAGCCGGAAGCCGAAATAAGGAAAAGGTAGCTGGATTATTAAATTATTATGGAAATATTAACTTGTATTTTACATCTAGCTAAGCTAAGTTGAAGTTAATTTGGATCATCAGCAGCTGAGAATTTAGCAAGAAGCGAGATCTTGGCGAAGAATGTCACGCAGGACAACATGCCTTAGGCATACGCGGCGTCACCAGGGACTCAATGGCTGGTGACGAAAGAGTGGAGGGGTGTTTAGCAAAGTGTGTTGTGGGCCTGCGTGCCAGCTGCGTGTGTGTGGTTGGGTATATCTCAAAACTGCTGTAACTGAATCAAGGCATGAGATGAATGAGAAAGGAAACTGAACGAAATTCTCTCCCTCTTTTCTCCCCCCTTCCAAGTTCAGATCCTTCTCTTGTTCAATTCGTCAGATCCTGCTAGCCATCATACTAGTAGGTGGTACAATTGGTATCAGTAGTCACAATTCGAGCCAAGGGATCCGGGGGTGCTCCCAATTCGCTGTGCGGTCCAGTGACGCGGCGCGATTTCCTTCGAGTTCATCGCCGCTGATCTGCCCGATCTGCCGGTGAGGAGTCACGACGACGAAGGCCAAGGTATCGAAGCCATCTCCACAGACGCAGCTCGTCCTGGAGGCGATGGGAGAGGCAGCTGCGACCTCGGCGGCCGAGATCAAGGAGGTTCGCTCGGCGGTTGATCTGCTCCACGGGCGTCTCGCCGTGGTCGACACGACGCAGCAGTCGCTCGTCGCGCAGCTGAGTATCATCGCGGAGTCCGTCCAGGCGGGGTCGCTCACACAGGCGGCCAACGCACGCCAGTTCGAGGCGATGGAGAGGAGGCTCGAGGAGGCGATTGCGACGCTGGCGCGACTCCATGGGCGCTCACCTTCACCGGAGGAGGACGATGCGGACCCCGACGACGCCATCATCACCGGCTGCGGCAAGGTAACCAAAGCTCATGTCTCATGGACGGGAGATACGGCAGGAGCGGGCATGTCATCAGCACATCACCCAGGGGCGTCCCCGCGTGGCGATGGGGACGGGCTGTTGGGAGGCAACAATCATGATGCGGGCGGCGGTTTCGGAGGCGCTGGTGGCGGTAGACCAGGTGGCGCTGGCGGCGGTAGACCTGGTGGCGCTGGTGGCGGTGATTTCGGAGGCGCTGGTGGCGGTAGACCAGGTGGCGCTGGCGGCGGTAGACTTGGTGGCGCTGGTGGCGGTGATTTCGGAGGTGCTGGTGGCGGTAGAAACGCTCCAGGAGACGCAAATGCTCGGCACAACCTGAAGATGTCATTTCCTCGATTTGATGGTGAGAATCCCAGGATTTGGAAGGATAAGTGCTTGGATTATTTCAGGCTTTTCAACGTTAATCCTGCGCTCTGGCTGGTATCAGCGACGCTGCATATGGATGGTAATGCAGCTTTGTGGCTCAAGGCGTATCGATTGAGACACGACATCACCACTTGGCCGATGTTGATGGCAGCAGTGATGGAAAAATTCGGAGCAGATGATTATCGACGCTATCTGAAGCAGTTTCTCGCCTTGAAGCAACGTGGATCGGTCGAGGAGTATCAACTACAGTTTGAGTCCCTCTCTTACCAGGTATCCATTCAGAATCCACACTATGATGAGCAATTCTTCGTCGCACAGTTCATCAAAGGGCTGAAAACAGAGCTCCGCGGAGCGGTGGAAGCTCAGGTACCTGACACAGTGGAGCGAGCCATATTACTGGCTCGAGTCCAAGAGGAAGTTTTGGCAGAGACCAAACCTTGGGAAAAGAAGAGCCAAGGCGGGTACCGTCATGAGACCCCAATTCCTAGATATGAAGCAGCCAAAACAACATTGAAGGTCAACGGTGACAACCTGTGGAGAGACCGCCAGTTGCGTGAGTATAGGCGAGCAAACAACCAATGCTTCCGATGTGGGGATCCTTTTGACCCAACTCACAAATGCACCAAGAAGCAAGGCGCTGAAGTTCATGCACTTGAGGCAGAGGCACAAGCGGAAATTTTGTCTGAAGAGATTCTGAATCTGATGGAGCTTCATGATATAGCCCAAGCAGAGCAACTCAGCTTGTCAATTCATGCAATGTCGGGAACTGAAGGCTCCGAAACTTTGAAACTGAGAGCCATGGTGGGAAATCAAGTTCTGTTGATATTGGTGGACTCTGGCAGTAGTGACTGTTTCATCAATGCCAATATGCTGTCTAGAGTGAATTGTGTAGCGCAGTCAACAGACCCCATACCGGTGAAAATGGCAAATGGAGAGTTCATGCAATGCGACAAAAGAGTGGAACAGTTCACTTGGTGGTGTCAGGGCGAGACTTTCACCACTTCCATGCGAGTATTGGAGCTTGGAGCATATGATGCTATACTTGGCATTAATTGGCTCAAGCAACACAGCCCAATGGTGACAGATTGGGCGAACCATTGCCTGGCATTTCAGCATAACAACAAGTTCATCAAGTTGAAGGGAGTAGCAGCACCAACCAACACAACCATCCAAGAACTACCAGTGGAGCAGCTATTAAAATGGTACAAAGGAAACGAGGTATGGGCAATGGCCGTGGTTAAACCTGATGAGAATGTCCAATCAGCATCTGTTCCAGAGGAAATTCACACAGTTCTACAGCAATTTCCTGATGTGTTTGCCGCACCAGATGCTCTACCACCAGAAAGGCAATACGATCATGCCATACCTCTGAAACCTGATGCCACTCCTTTCAATAGCAGGCCTTACAGATATTCTCCTGCTCATAAAGATGAAATTGAGAGACAAGTGAAGGAAATGCTGCAGGCAGGGATCATAGTGCATAGTATGTCTCCCTATGCATCTCCCGTATTGCTTGTACAAAAAAAAGATGGGTCCTGGAGATTTTGTGTGGACTATAGAAGACTCAATGAACTCACAGTCAAAAATATTTTTCCTATGCCAATCATTGATGAATTGCTAGATGAACTTAGTGGTGCAAAAATTTTCTCTAAGTTGGATTTGAGAGCTGGCTACCATCAGATTAGAATGCTACCTGCTGATGAGCATAAAACAGCTTTCAAAACACATATGGGACACTATCAATTTAAGGTAATGCCTTTTGGCTTATGCAATGCCCCAGCAACATTTCAGTGTGTCATGAATGAGGTTCTCGAGCCTTGTTTAAGGAAGTCAGTGCTGGTATTTATGGATGATATACTGATCTACAGCCACTCTCTTGCTGAGCATGTAGAACATCTCACTACAGTACTTCACCTGCTGCAGCAACAACAACTGTATGTTAAAGAGAGTAAGTGTTCTTTTGCCTGCACAAGTCTGGAATATTTGGGGCACATTATATCTGCTACTGGTGTCTCCACTGATCCCAAGAAAACTGAAGCAATGACAAACTGGCCACTGCCCACTACTGTAACTGAACTCAGGGGTTTTCTCGGGCTTACAGGGTATTATAGAAAGTTTGTGAAGAACTATGCTATTATTGCCAGGCCACTCACTTGTCTGTTGAAGAAGAAAGCATTTCTCTGGACAGAGGCAGCTACAGCAGCATTTTTGGCACTTAAACAAGCAATGCAACAGACACCAGTTCTACAGTTACCAAATTTCCAGCTTCAGTTTGTAGTGGAAACCGACGCATGTGACTTGGGAATTGGAGCTGTTCTTATGCAGGAACATCATCCTATTGCCTTCCTGAGTAAGCCACTCAGTGCTTCTCACCAACAACTGTCCATCTATGATAAGGAGTTTCTTGCTCTGTTGATGGCAGTAGAACGTTGGCGCCCGTATCTGCAACGCGGGGAGTTTATCATACGAACAGATCATCACAGTCTTAGCTATTTGGATGATCAACAGTTGCAGTCTCCTCTGCAACGTAAGGCTATGGCAAAATTAATGGGTCTCCAGTTCAGGATTTCATACCGCAAAGGAAGTGAAAATCTAGCAGCGGATGCCTTGTCTCGGGTGGGTCATCTGATGTCTATTCAGGCATGCACGGAGATCAAACCCGCCTGGCTACAAGAAGTGCTGAATACTTACGTCACTGACTTGGATGCACAAAGGCGTCTTACTGAGCTAGCAGTGATCAGCCCTGATAATCAAGGGTATGCGCTGACAAATGGCTTGATAAGATATCGCGGCAGAGTCTGGGTGGGGGCAAATTCGGCTCTTCAGACAAAGTTGATTGCAGCTCTCCATGCTAGTGCCATTGGTGGACATTCTGGAGTGGAGGTGACTTTTCAAAGACTGAAACGTCTCTTTGCGTGGTCAGGCATGAAGACATCAGTACAGGCGTTTGTGAAGCAGTGTGATGTGTGTCAACATGCCAAACATCTCAACCAACATCCCCAAGGACTGTTACAGCCATTACCCGTGCCAGAGGGCCCTTGGAAAGACATCACAATTGACTTTGTGGAGGGTTTACCACTCTCAGAAGGCGCCAATACTATTCTGGTGATTGTTGATAGGTTCACCAAATACGCGCACTTTGTGCCCATGAAACACCCGTTTACAGCTCCGCAAGTGGCGCGAGTGTTCATTGATTCCGTGGTAAAACTTCACGGCATGCCTAAGTCAATTGTTTCTGATCGTGGATCCATCTTCACAAGCATTTTCTGGCGGCAGTTGTTTCAGAAACTCGGGACTAAGTTGAAATTCACTACAGCTTATCACCCGCAGACGGATGGCCAGACGGAACGAGTAAACCAGAGCCTGGAAATGTACCTTCGCTGTAGCATTCAAGAAAACTCGAAGAATTGGAAGCAATGGCTCTCCCTCGCAGAATTCTGGTACAACTCGTGCAATCACTCTTCCATTGGTATGTCGCCATTCAAAGCCTTATATGGGCATGAACCAGAGTTGGGCGCTATGCCAACGATAGAGGTAGATCAAGATGCCCCTGCCATGTTGGTAGATCGCTCTGCCCATCTAGAGGTGCTCAAGGCCAAGCTAGCTGCTGCAAGCAATCGCATGAAACTTAAAGCAGACAGGAACAGAACTGAAAAGGAGTTTCCAGTTGGAGATAAGGTATTGCTCAAACTTCAGCCATATGTGCAGAAATCCGTGGTTAATCGCATATATCCTAAGTTGGCATACAAATATTTTGGGCCCTATGAGATTCTGGAGAAGATAGGGAAAGTGGCTTATAAACTGCAGTTACCACCTGGGAGTTTGGTACACCCGGTTTTCCATGTTTCTCAGCTGAAAGAGTTTTGTCCAGATTACACTCCAGTATACAAAGACCTACCCACTTTTCCATCTTTGGACACGACTCTGACAGTGCCGGAGAAGATTCTGGACAGACGCATGGTGAAGAAAGGTAATGCTGCAGTTGTCCAAGTGCTTCTGAAATGGACCTCATTACCTGAAGATTACGCTACATGGGAAGACTGGGAGGTAATTACATCCAAGTTTCCAGAGATGCTTGCTTGGGGACAAGCAAGTGCTCCTCAAGGGGGAATTGTCACGCAGGACAACATGCCTTAGGCATACGCGGCGTCACCAGGGACTCAATGGCTGGTGACGAAAGAGTGGAGGGGTGTTTAGCAAAGTGTGTTGTGGGCCTGCGTGCCAGCTGCGTGTGTGTGGTTGGGTATATCTCAAAACTGCTGTAACTGAATCAAGGCATGAGATGAATGAGAAAGGAAACTGAACGAAATTCTCTCCCTCTTTTCTCCCCCCTTCCAAGTTCAGATCCTTCTCTTGTTCAATTCGTCAGATCCTGCTAGCCATCATACTAGTAGGTGGTACAAAGAAGAAGAAAAGCTTTCTTTCTTGTTTAGAGAACAGGCATAGGAGAGCAAACACAAAGCATATTTCAACCGAAAGGGAGCAAGCAAACCGTAGAGGTGGTTGAAGAAGAGGTGCGTGGCGCCGGTGTCGCGGACGAGCTGGAGCAGCGCGACGACGGCGTCGGGGGACCTCCGCGTGACGAGCTTGCCGGCGCCGAGGCGTTGGAGCGAGGCCTCCAGGTGCTTGAGGCTCTGGCTGAGCCACCACCGCGACACGCGGCCCGGGAAGTAGGGCCCGTCCTCCTCCGGCGACCAGACGTACGCCGGCACCACCTCGCCGGCGGTGCGAGCCGCCGCCGCCAGCGCCGGGTTGTCCTCCACCCTGAGGTCCCTCCGGAACCAGACCACGCTCTTCATCCCGGCGGCGTCCCCGCCGCACATCGACGAGGAGGAGACCGACATGGCCGGCCAAATCCAATCCTATCCTATCCCGCCCGTCCAAGAAACCACCCCCGAGTCCTCGGATCAAGAGGGCGTCGGGGAGACCATGAACAGTGTGGAGCTCAGGCTCTCGAGATTCCCGGGAACAGTGTGGAGCTGCGCTGCAGCTGGATTGGATTGGGTTAGGTGATTCTTTGGCGTCTTCGACGCAGGAGCCAGAGCTTAGCTACTGCAAGGAGCCATTTTTTCCTCCTACTATTTTTCTGCGTATTTTTGCGAGTATTTTTCGACTGTTTTTTCGTCTGGTGTTGTTGCGGGCGGCGGGTTTTGGCCGTGCACTTGTGGTCCAATGGTGTGGCCTGTGGATATCGGTATTGCTTTGCTTGGCTGGGTTTCATCTAACTTTTCCTCTCCTCCATTTATCCTGGTGACCATTCTCCTCTCCCCCTCGGATAATATTCCTTGGGTTTGTGCCAATCTTATTTGCCAGAAATCAACCGTGCATCAAAGATTCCAAACGAAATCCGACCCTCCGATGGTTTTAGGGACTAATAGTGATAGGAGGACATCACATCTACGAGATACAGCCAATCCTAAGCTTTTCAAGTCGATACCATATTATTCCATACATGATTCGCCTATATCGCCGTAAATATGGGTGGAGCTAAATTTCGGCGGGGACAATTCGGATGAGTGGGCGCAATTCTAGTATAAATTTGATTTTTCCCAGTGTAATTCTTTTCAAGCATGAATGGATTACATTGATGCTAAAAAAAAATGAGCGGGGCAGCTCTACATGGGTTCGCCCTTAGCCGTAAAAGTAACTCTTGCTGATTGTGTCAAAGTACATGTTCTCCAAGAAAAAAAAAAACAACTTGTTTAACAAGGAAGGACAAAAAAAAATCCATCAGATACTTTAAAAGTCACCCACCCGTACAACTTGCAGGGGACTCTCCAAAAACCTCCAACTTCGTTGTAAATTTTAAGGCTTGGACCCTTTTTTTAGAGGATCATGTATACCAAGATTTAGTCGGTGGGAAGAGAACTTCCATCGTGCTTGCGAGCATCCGTCTTCCCCATCATGACACATTGTGTCCTCTATTAGCCACGTCCCTGCTGTTGGATCAATGCGGCCTACAAGCTTCTGCGGTCACCTTGCATAGTGATATGTTTTGAAAGGATATTCGAATTGCTATAAGCTTTACAAAGTCCAATCAAACCACAAACCAAAGTGTCTAAAAAATTATTTACGCAGCTGCTCTGGACTTTAACTTGAATACGGGTCCTACTGCTACAAAACTAAGATTTTCTCTCCTATGAGATGATCACCACTTAATTATCTCTCTAGTCTTCACAAGGCACAATGAATTCTCTTCTCCGCTTGGTTGCCTCCACCATGGGCCAATGACTTAGTTTATTATGCACCCTACCCCTTTTCTATGGGTGCATAGCGAGTCCTACCTTGTTGATACCAATAGAGTATGTAGTCGAACCAGATCCTCTTCCTCAACCATGAATTCATTCGACGGTCACAAAATATACATCTTCTCGCCCTTAGCAATCTTACAACTAACACACGCAAATGCCATCCTGCTATGTTTTCTCCTTCATCTTGACAACAACACAATTATTAATTTTCTCTCACGTGGCTTTGTGTGATTGTGGAAGAAAGGAGTGCTAGTTGTAAATGTCTATGATTTGCAGCGAGGTCCTCTTTCATCATCTTGGATGCACATAGTGGATACCTTATGCGCCATTTGTTTAGTGAGGCCTATGAATCAGCCAACCCTAAATAATTCCTATTGGTCAGCCAAGGTGGAGTAGATGATGTGAAGCTCACCTCTCAATGAAAGAGAGATAAAATATTTTGGCAACCACTTTTTAGTACTATCACGATTAGCTAGTTTAGGTAGGATGGTTTACCAATATGCCTCTATTTCTCATAGTCAACATCTGATGTAATATGAAAGGAGCATTTATGCCAATAAAATAAGTTCTCATAAAAAGTAGTAGAAGAAAAAGGAACCAATAGGTTCTATGAAGTAAACAAAACATTGCTAAATAAAGAGTGGTGGCAACTAAAAGCTCTAGAATCTTCTAACGACACTATCATTTTTAATCAAAACATGAGATATAAAGAACCATGAAGATAAATTGTTGATCCATCATTTATCCTGAGATCGTTACTTGTCTTGATGCATAACAATATAGAATGTACATGATGTTCATTAAAGGATGCCAGTCCATTACTTTCTTTGACACGGAATAGTTTGTTAGTTTATCTTTTTTAAAGCCATATATTTTGGAGTATTTTCTTTGACACATGAAAAATCTTCTTTGGCGAGGTGTGCTAAATAGCCCGTTCCACGAGTTTGCAAGGAAAAATAATTCGTGCAAAATGGTATATTTGACACTGAGGCAAGACCAATGACAAGTACCGCAAATTTAGAACCAGTGCACCCGCTCCATTGAAAAAAAGAACAACATGACTGTGCAAGTCCTTTACCGAGGTGGACTGAAATGGAAAACATGGCATACATTTTCTTATTAAGGGCAGGCCTAATGAGGTAAAACAAAAGGACGCCCCTTAAGATAAGATGGAGAATTACAACTAATATAGAAGTACTACCTCCATTTAAAATAAGCATAGCAACTTCATCTACATACGAATCTATCTAAACGTGTTTTAATTGTAAAAACATCATATTTATATAAAGTTGCGACATTTATTTTTAAAACAGGGTAATATATCGATTGTCATAACATCTAATATATATTAGGAGACAAATGAAGTAGCATATTTAGACACGGGCACTCACCGTCGTGTTTACGTATCTAGCTCGATTACACAGTTTAGTTATTCAAAAATCTTTTCTCTACCTTTCGTTAGCTACCGCCTACCGGTAAGCATCACACCTTCAAATAGTCAACTAAATCATGAAATGAATCATTGTGTGACCGATTGCGTCTCCTTTTGAGCCACTGTTTGGAAAGTAAATTAGTTTCTCCTTTTGATCCACTGTAGGAAAGTAAGTTGTTGATCAAAAGACGCGCACTGAACCTAGCTCCAAGAGGCAGAAGAAAAAAGCTGTGAACCTTTCACATGGGTGCATGCACTCTAGCTAGGACCAACGAACGAATATATTCATCTGTAGATGATAAGATAAATAAGCGAGTTTTTTTGCAAACTGGTTACTACGAAACTCGATTAAACTTACTCTGCCAGTAAGTTATATAGTTATCCTATCATTAAGTTGAAAAAATTTCGGGAGTGAAGAGTTTCCTTTAGACTATCCATCTAAAACTTGTGATTTTTTACCTAGGCTGCATAATTTCGAATTTGGATATGAAAATTGGCACGTACATACACACGTGCATCCTCTACATGCAAAAGTTTTATTTGAAATTTTTAGAGGTCTAAAAATATGGATATTTGGCCCGCACAATAAATTGGGTTTCGTTGAACTCAACTTCAAACATGTATTTTCGATAAGATAACCAGGGAACCGAGTTTGCTATATGAGAACGAGAGGATATATAGGGCGTGATTGGTTGCTCGCAAACCCGTTTCTCGCACCTGTTAGGAAAAAAACGTGCGATTGGTTAGCTCGCTCATACGGAATTTCTGCAGCGCACACAAATGAAAGCCCAAAAGTTGGCCGTGGAGGCACACTCGATTCGGCGGTTTCTGCTGGGACAGGTGCTGGCGAGCGCAAATTGACCAAAGGCGTGCACGGGGAAACACGGGGGAGATGGTGGGAGGTGGAAACAGGATCCGCGTTTAGGACGAAATCTGCAAAAAGAACGAAACCCACTCTAGCAGTGAAGGTGATGGCGGGAACGATTTAGATCTGCGACACCATCGAAATCTCCGTCGCCCTCTCCGTCTCGCGGTCCCGCAAGTGTGGTTGTCGCAGATCTGCAGAAGCGGCGAGTCGTCTGAGCCTCCATCAACCTCGGATCCTTATCATCTCCGGCTCCGGCATGAGGTCGCTTTCAAAGAAGGCTGTAAGCACCTATAACCCACTCCCACCCCTACTGTTAGTGCTTTAGCTCGTTTGCTTAAACTTCATGCCAATTAAGCTCATACTTATGCCACATCAAAATAATTAAGCCGAGCTGCAGAGCCTATTTGTTCAAGCGTGTGCCCTCGTAGATGTGCTTCAGGTCTGGATCGTTTTGATGCACAAGAGAGCGAGTCATCGACACTCTAGGACCCAAATTTCTTGGTTGGGAGTTCCTTTATCAAAGGCTATGTCACATATGCACCAATGTTTCACCGCGATAGAGAGAGGATCACAAATCTGAACTACATCTACAACAATAGCGATGTAGAAGTTGTGAGGATGCTTAGGATGAAAAAAACAGCTTTTAAGCAACTTGTGTTGACATTAAGTCCAAGGAAGTTGCTCAGAGATAGCATATCCACACCTGCATCGAAGATCAAGTGGCTATGTTCCTTCATGTTCTTGGGCATAACCAAAGATTCCAAGTGATTCACAACACATGAAGGAGATCGACTGAGACAGTTTCTCAATACTTCAAGGAGTTCATGTATGCTACTGGAGAGCTCAAAGGAGAGATGATCAAGCCGCCATCTACAAGCACTCTCACCAAGATGAAACATAGTTACCGCTGGTTTCCATATATATTTCAAGATGAGCATCACTATCTTGCAGTCGATTAGACAAGTGTATTGCACTGCGCCTAAAAATTTGTTCTTGTTCATGTCATGATTTGTATTAGAGCGATTGATGGTACTCATATCACTACAAGAGTCCCCAGAAGAGAGGCTCATGCTTATAGGGGACAAAACACTACACCGGCCAGAATGTGCTTGCCTCTATTGATTTTGATATGAGGTTCACATATGTGCTTGTTGGGTGGGAAGTTTCAGCTCATGATGCAATGATTCTTGCTAACAACTTGGAGAGACATGACGGCCTCCAAGTTCCCATGGGCAAGTTCTACCTAGCTGATGCCAGATATGCTTGCTGCCCTAGATTACTCACATCCTTCAGGTCAACAAGGTATCATCTCAATGAGTTCTCATCATGGTTCTACCCCCAAAACGTCAAGGAACTTTTCAATCTTAGACATACTAGTGTTAGAGTCACGGTCGAGACGACATTCGCTGCTCTAAAGAACATATTTAAGATCCTTGATAAAAGGCGTTCCACACTTTCTTCATCCAAGTTAAGCTAGTTCTTGAATGTTGTATTCTTTACAATTGGGTCTTAGGGTGGGTTTTGGATGAGTTCTTCCAGAGGAGAATGCAGTCACACCTAATGAGGTGGATGCTGACCATGGTGTCGGTGCCGCCGATAACGTGTCCGAGAGGAACAAGATGCAGGAGTGTGCAGACGCTATGTGGGCTAACAAAGGTGACACCAGAATCTGAATGAGAAGAATAAGATTTTCCATGCCATGGTCTACTATGAACTACCCTATTTATGTGTGTAACTAGTACTTGTGTGTTGAACTACCATCTGATATTACCTATGGCTAAATTACATGTCTATAGATGCTATTTGAAAGTATCTAGGCTGAACGATGTTAATATTTTAGTCTTGCTTGTTTGTTTGATTTGATGTTATGATGCATGTTAGTACTAAGTTATGAGCTGTAATGTCACCACTTCGGAGTAGTGATAAGTAGAACACAAGACCGTATACAACCAAACACGCGTAAATTTCGTGTTCCTACCTAGATTCCATCTGAGTTGACAACCAAACAATGTGCCTAAACCAGCCGCAAAAAATTGTTAACAACCAAACAATCTGCCATTCAGGGATCTGGACTAGGCTCCGGCGAGAAGATCCCACCTCATGCGGATAAATGATGCGAGCAACCAATCACTCACATACAGTTCAGCGACGCCCTCAATAGCCCTTTCAACCGTTTTATTGGAGCACTGGAAAAAAAATTAAACTCCGAGCCGCCCTGCTAATAAACTACCAGACAACGATGATGCCTAATAAACTGATCAACACTCACACAACAGGGTCAACGACAGGCGGGCTAGCACTAGGAGTGACATAAGCGGAAGTCAACTTAATTAAATGCGAGTGATGGTGGTCGATCGACTTAGTTAATGCGACATGCGGCGCAACGTCCCCCTTTTTCATTGTCACGCTCGGTGCAGTGGACCTCCTTCCTCCTCCCAAAGCCAAAGGTAAAGGAGAAGGTGCTGAAAGATCGAGATGTCGCCTAGAGGGGGGGGGTGAATAGGCAATTACAAACTCTTGCGGATTTGTCTTGTATGAATGCGGAATTAAACTATCGTTTAGTTTACAAGCACAAACCCTAAATATGCTAAGCTCAACTAAGTGTGACAATAGCAACTAGAGCTAAGCAAGATAGGCACAAGATATATGTAGCACAAGTGATAGCAAGATATATGTACTTCAAGCACGATGGCTATCACAAGGAAAGAGAGCTCGGGTATAGAAATAACCGAGGCACGCGGAGACGAGGATGTATTCCCGTGTTCCCTTGCTTTGCAACAAGGTACGTCACGTTTGGAGGAGTGGAGGTCCCACGAAGGATTCCCGCGCCACGAAGGCTCACCCTATTCTCCGAACCACACCCACGAAGGATAATGGCCCTTTCCTTATGGTTAGCTTTTCTTCCGCTCCGAGATGGCAAGCTCCACAACCACTTCACAAGCTCCACGAAGGAGAAGCCCGGGCCTCTTCACAATCTTCTTGAAGAGATCACCGGAGCACCAATCACCAAGCCAACTAGGAGGTCACCCTCCAAGAGTAACAAGCTCACGATCTCTCACTCGAACAAATCGTGGTGGAGAGCTCAACACTATGCAATGATGCAAAGCAAGAACACCGGAGGTGTTCAAGTCCTTCACCCTCAAATCCCACCAAAGCAACGAATGCTAGGATGAGATTGGAGAGGAAGAACAAGGGGGAAAGTCAACTAAAGACTCCAAGATCTAGATCCCAAGAGATTCCCTCACTTAGAGAAGAATTGGTTTGGTGAAAGTGTAGATCTAGATCTCCTCTCTCAAATCCTCAAATATGAGCAAGAATCATGGGGAGGAACAAGAGAGAGAGCAACTTCTTCAAATGCAACAATGGAGGTGAGAGAATGGGGAAGAAGTTATTTGCTCAAGGTGGAAGAAAGGTCTATTTATAGCTAGGAGCAAATAAAACCGTTGGGAGGAAAAAGACAGGAAAGAGGGAAGAAAAACGGGCAGAAAAAGCAGCCCAGCCGGTCACCAGGCCGGCCGACCGGACCAGACACTGGGGAGCCCGGTCGGCAGCCCGGTCTAGCCGGCCCGAGAATCGGGCGGCAGCAGCCGCGCGGCTGTGCGACGCATAGAGCAAGGGGCGCGCGGGGCGAGCGGCCCGGCCTAGGTGAAGCGGCGCCCGAGCTAGCGAGGCCGCGTGGGCGGCGGCAGCCCGGAGCGCGCGAGCGGCCAGGGAGGGCAGGCCGCGCGGACGGCGGCGGCCCGGAGCGCGCGCGGTGAGGCGGAACGGCCCGGCCCGGCCGAGAGGCCGGTCGGCCGGGCGGGGCGCCGAGCGGGCCGGTCGCGGACCGGGCCCGAGGCCGGACATGGGCCAAGAGGCCACTGGATCCCGGCCGGATGGCACCAGCGCCAGATCCGGTCGCGGACCGGGTGGGCCGGTTGCTGGGCCGGTCGGCCGGCCGGCCCCCTCCCCCTTTTTTTCTTTTTCTCTTTTTATTCTTTTCTCATCTTTCCTTTTTCTTTAATAACTATTGCTCCCGAACTCCGATTGACATGAAACCAATTTTGTTGGAAAGATAACAACAAATGCTATCTTATGGAAAGTGAAAAACCAAGAATCTGTAGGAGGGGATTTTATCATGAATATAAAAGGTAGAACCTTATATCATGAATAACCGGTAAAATCACCCAACCTCGAAAACGCAATAGAAGATGCATGTGAACTCCGTTTTCGATGAACTTGGGCTTGTTGTAAAGCTAGCAACAAGCTCAAGAACCTCACACCGAGAAATACCAAGAAGCAATAAGAATATGCAACGCATGCAAGGATTGAGCTCCCTAAGACGATGTGATCAAGTTACCCAACCGAAAGCCCCTCTTAATAGTGCGGCTATCTATCCTATAATCCGGTCTCCCATCAACCACCTCGAGACCGGTAGAAGGAAAACCTATCAAGGTCATACCTTTGCCTTGCGCATCCCATCACTTGATCATTGTCGCTTCGTGTATACTCACAAATGCTCCCCCATACACAATGATGGGAAAGCTTCATTGATGCACATCTTCACATGTCCACTATCACCAAATGGACGGCAAGCTTCAAGCATGTGATCCACTCAATATGCTCATCTTGAACTTGCCCAACTCAACCTTGTATCTTCTCATACTCACATAAGATAGAGCATGGCAAATATTGAGTTCCACATAAGAACTCCATCTTCATTTCTTCTTCTTGATCATATCTCATATATATCTTCATACCGATGATCTTGATGCCAAATCACAAGGTATATATATTTATCTTCATGGCATCCATACTTGAATCCAACACATGGAGAGCAAGTAGTACCTATGGAATATTCCTTCATATAAACTCAATGAAAACATTAGTCCATAGGGGTTGTCATTGATTACCAAAACCACACATAGGGGCAATATACCCTTACAATCTCCCCCATTTTGGTAATTGATGACAACCACAATAAGAGGGTTTATATAATGAATATTAGTGACAAGTACGCAACTTATCCGAGAATAAGTTGTATACAAGAGGTTGTATTTGATATGGTCAAGTAACACAAAGCTACTAGCCCATATCAAAACCGGCTCTACTCACACAAGTACAACAAATGCAATGGATGTGAGTAGAACCAATATATATAGAGAAAACTCCCCCACAATGTATGCACGTGTGATGAACATGAATTCATTGCATACATTGTCAAGATTAACCTTTGGGATAGTTTCCACTATATATATACAACCATGCAAGACATATAAATATGGAATGCATGAGAGGCAAAACACTTAAGCACAAACCAAGCTTAAGTATAAAACCATTCCCTTAAACCCTCTAAACTTCTCCCCCATTGGCATCGATTGTCAAAATGGGTGAAAAATTTAGAAGGCCAATATAATGTGAGTTCCTCCCCAAAGTGTGCACTTCTCATAATTTGAGTGGAATCAAGTGCACATATCCAATGATGAATACTTGAAGGAAATCAAACTATATTGAGGACCAAAGATTGCATAAAGATAACATGGTGAAGTGAGCTTCAACAAGTAACGCAAGCAATCAAAGATCCAATTGGACAAACAAAGATATCATGATAAGAGAGATATAGTGCTCTTAATAAAATAAGAAAGCTTCCCAAGGTTCGTGCACAATTTATAATGTTTGCATTTGAATACAATATGCACAAACATGGAATCCTCACTCCCTCTATATTATTTAGAACATACCCAAGATAAAAATAAAATGCTTATCAAGAATAACTTGAGTCCAACAATTACGAGATATGAGTGCATGAAGAAAAACAAGTAAACCAAGCACTCATAAATCTTCTTTACCAACACCACTAAAAGCAAAAGGGTAAAAGATGATTGGCAAGGAACAAGGATATCAAGTTGATGGATTAACGCTCTCATGTATATAAGTTTCTAAAGTGGATATAGTGATCCATAAAGAAACATGCACACACAAGAGGTTAACAAAATAAATAAGACATGATATCCAAGATGAAGTCATAAAATATACCAAGGATGTTTGCTTAAAAAGCATATATAGCCTATGGCTCCAATTTACACACTTGTGGTATATGAATGAGCTTCAACCAAGAAAATCTCAAAAACATCACAACTAACAATAAGGAAAGTAAAGCTAGTTGGAATGTTTTGAGAGAGGCAACAAGTATCACAAATACGGATTTATTTCACAATTTCATCAATATTGTACACAAGAGCTCTTTGAGGAATTGATATGCAATAAATTGCTAGAGGGCATATTTGTGATAGGTGAATCATAAAATATGATATATATATATATATATAACCTATCATATGCATCTTCTCAAATTACTCAAGTGTTCAATAAGAAGTTTTACTTTAAAAGGGTTTTTCAAGAACCGCAATATTTTCGAAATAAATAATTTCATGCCAAGATACAACCTACAAGAGGTTGGATGCTATATGAGAGTGCATGAATAAGATACTTGTTACCGAGATGGCAATGGCTTGATGTAGTGGATAAGAGTTCATCGATCATCCTAGCTTGACTCCAATCCTCATATGGTGATAACACCTTCCTTATAGATGAGACAAGCCTCCATTGCATCTCCAATGTACCTAAAACATCATTCAAGTACATCTTGGTCCCCAAACTTATTGGGTCCAACATGGTTAGACTAACCACAATATATAGGACACACTCCATATAAACATGTGCATATTTAGATGAAGTTTGAATTTCATGCACATCTTAGCCATTTAGGATTTGATGGAGTATATCCTACATAATGGATCGAAGAAAGAAAGCATGCTATAAATATAAGTAAATTACATATAAGCACGCACAAAGACTTTTAAAGATCCAAGAGAGATATACTTTGGACAAAACACCAAATGAATTGAATAAGGCATAAAAGGTGTGACCAAACAAATTTGTTGTCCAAATTATATCAAAGACGCAAATCACAAAAGATTTGTTCAACAAAGTTCAACAAATGAACTAAGAAGAAACCATTGAGCATAAAGGATGAAATAAAGCAAACATGCTCAAAGATTTATCTCATTCAACAAATAAAGCATAGAAGAAGGAATGAGATAGCAAAACTCCCAAAAAGAGCAAGGTTCAAACAAATAAACCAAACCCTCTACACTTTTCACAATGGCACAATGTACCGTAAGGAAAAGGTTTGTCTTCCAAAACAAACACTTGATATGAATTAAGAGAATTTATCAAAAGATTTTTCAAAGGGACAAGGAAGACACATGGGAGCAACAAAGATTTGTTGGAAGTAAAATAAGGCAATAAGAAACAATCCAAGGTGAAGATGATCCAAAAATTCAACCACATACAAGGTTATCAATTGTCAAAGACAATGAGTATATTGGAAATAATTTCCGGTGGAGTATTGACAATGTTAGAAAGGATCAACTTCACAATAAAAGGCATAGGATAAGTATATAGAATTGAGCACTATGCACGGATGAAGATTCTTGATAACTTCAACTAGTCACACAATCACGCACGGCAATGATTAGAATAACTTGAAGCAAACGGTGTCCCAAATAAGATATAGAGATATGTATTTGAGGAAAAACCGCACCAAGAATTTCATATTCAAACAAGAGCCCACAAGATGAGTAATAAAATATTTTTATTAGAAATGGAGCTTGTTTGAGCAAACATGCCACCTAGGAGCAAGATAATTAAGAGCATCAACTCTAAGTGGCATAACCTCATATGTTCACATTTTCTAGGCTTGTGATATGTACAAAACATATTACTCCCCCATAATGTGATAAAACATTTCTTCTAAATAAGAGGCAACTAAAATTCAACTAGAGATGATTAATGGATATTTAGAATTTGAATTTCTCATGAGTATGGCACACCACATAGTGACTAGATAATCTTGCAATATCAATACTAAGTGGTGGTACCCATGTACACACATTTTAAAGGAAGAGAGATGCACAAAGCATATCACTCCCCCAAAATGGGATGTTCCATTAATCACTTCAAAGAGAGCCAAATAAGATATCATCAAGATGCATTAGGCTCAAAACAATACACAAGTATATGATGAGTCAAACAAACATACTTGAATACACAAGATCGGCAAGTAAGACACAACACATACATACACATATTTGGTACAAAACCAAACATGCAAAGGGGCAAGTAACTTACAATATGAAGAGTTGAAGTATAAGTTACCGCAAAGAGGAACATTGGATATAAGATATAGATGATAATCCATATGACTTGGCTTGGTCAAAATATAATATATGAAGATCCCTTAATTCTTCATGAAGTAGCCAAGTCTCCAATGCCCTCCACTTGTACCTATTGATCAAGTTTGAGATTGTTGGTCCCCAACCAAGTTGGGTCCTAAGAGATTAGTCACAATAGGCTTGGCAACCCAAATGGTTCTTTTCTTGAAACCACTTTGAGTTCCAACAAACTTGGCAAACACATTGCCATCCTTATCCTTCCCTAGAGAATAATCATCATCAACAATTATAGGGTTAGATAAGGTACCACCTAAGCAAGAAGAAGCAAAGTGCCCCTTCTCACGGCATAAGTAGCAAGTGTTCCCCTTTCTCTTCTTTATTGATTTCTTCTCTTGGGGAACGATATCTTGATTCTTCTTGGGAAGTGCCCTATCTTCAACTTGAGGTCGAGCATGAGCTTGACCTTGACCTTGTGGCCGTTTCCCTTGTTGTTTCTCACTCAAGTGCTTCTTCTTCTTCAATGGGCATGATCTAACATGATGCCCTTCAACCTTGCACTTGAAGCAAACCAACTTGGCCGGATCCTTGACTTTGTCTTGGCCCTTCTTCTTGTTGCTCTTGCTCTTGGACTTGTTCTTGTTATTGGAGTTGAATCCAAGTCCACTTTTGTCATTGGGGGATTGTTGCACACTTAGCATCTTGTCAAGTGCGGATTTCCCTTCATGACGCTTTTCCAAGTCTTTCTTCAAATAAAGGACTTGAGCCTCGAGCTCTTTTATTTCCTCTACATGGTTAGTAGAAATACAAGTACTAGAGGAAGTAGAAGCTTCATTGTTAGAGCAACAAGGCAAAGTGAGTAATCCAACACAAGGTGTATCACTAGTTTGACTAGATGGATTACAAGGACTAGCACATGGCAATGTAACATTTGTAGTATAGATTGTGCTAACATCCATATGAGGCTCACAAGATGTTACCTTAGTGATACTTGCCTCATGAGCTAACTTTAGCCCATCATAGGAAATTAGAAGATCATCATGAGAGCTTGAGAGCTTTTTATGACTTTCTTCCAATTCCCTATAATTGCTAGTTAGCAACTCAAGTTGAGCCCTTAGCTCAACATTCTCCTTTAAGGTCGATGCTTCACAAGAATTAGAGTTAGTAGCACAAGCATCAACAATAGTTTTCTCATTTTCATGCATATAGGATTCAATTTTTTGTGTAAGCATGAAATTAGCATGCTTCTCATCTTTTAGCTCATGCTTGAGGAGAGTGAATCTCATTTCCCCATTTTCAACATGGGACTCCAACTCCACTATGGTTTCCCTATATTTATTCAAGGTATCCATAGAGTGTTCGAGATAAGCACGAGCTTCTTTATTACCACGAAGAGAAGCATATACCATTGCCATATCATGCACCAAGATATTATGTTCTTCATCATTATCATCATCATCACTCTCATCATTAGAGGATGTGTTAGGAGTCAAAGTAGGAGATACCTTTGGTCCATTTGCCATAAGGCACATGTGCATACCGGAGGATGAAGATGAAGATATTCTTGAATCCTCATTTGAAATCATGTCTTGATCCATAGAGTGTTCGGTTTCCTCTACAATGTTAGTCAACAAGCAACTAGAGGAAATAGAAACATTTTGATTATGGGAGCAAGACAAGGCAAGCATATCCTCATGAGATCTATGTAAGCAATTTACACATGATATGCAAGGATTATCAACACAAGCATGTAGATTATTTTCAATGCAAGATGTGTTTAAGTCCAAAGAGGAAACATTGCAATGAGATAGAGATGAAGAGTCATCACTATTGAACACAATATCAACATTGCAATTTCCCTCACCACTCACCATATCATTACCTTGTGTCTTGCAACACGTTGGTGAAGTGGAAGAAGATGATGACTCATCACGGCCGGAGGTGGAAGCAACTTGGAGCTCTTCATGATGTGAAGAAGAAGAGAGCTCCTCGGAGTTACCACCGACCAAATGAGAAGTGGATCCACCAAACATTTCCTTAAGCTTGATCCACATCTCATGAGACGATTTTCGCCTTATATATATCAAGAACCTACGAAAATCGGGTCTCAAAGAGAATAAAAGCTCATTAGATACTTGAGCTTCAAGATGTAAGTTTTTCTCATCCTCTAAAGATAGATTTTGAGAATCCATCGGAGGAGAAAAACCGACATCTAGAAATTGCTCTATATGTGGACACAAGGTCCGAAGATTACAAAGCAAGCAATTTCGCCACAAAAGATAATTTGTTCCATTAAAGATAATTGTGTCATTGTGCACTATACTAGCCGACATCTTTACTCTCAAGGCGGTGAAGCCTTAAACAAGGAGAGACCTTGCTCTGATACCAATTGAAAGATCGAGATGTCGCCTAGAGGGGGGGGGGGGGTGAATAGGCAATTACAAACTCTTGCGGATTTGTCTTGTATGAATGCGGAATTAAACTATCGTTTAGTTTACAAGCACAAACCCTAAATATGCTAAGCTCAACTAAGTGTGACAATAGCAACTAGAGCTAAGCAAGATAGGCACAAGATATATGTAGCACAAGTGATAGCAAGATATATGTACTTCAAGCACGATGGCTATCACAAGGAAAGAGAGCTCGGGTATAGAAATAACCGAGGCACGCGGAGACGAGGATGTATTCCCGTGTTCCCTTGCTTTGCAACAAGGTACGTCACGTTTGGAGGAGTGGAGGTCCCACGAAGGATTCCCCGCGCCACGAAGGCTCACCCTATTCTCCGAACCACACCCACGAAGGATAATGGCCCTTTCCTTATGGTTAGCTTTTCCTCCGCTCCGGAGATGGCAAGCTCCACAACCACTTCACAAGCTCCACGAAGGAGAAGCCCGGGCCTCTTCACAATCTTCTTGAAGAGATCACCGGAGCACCAATCACCAAGCCAACTAGGAGGTCACCCTCCAAGAGTAACAAGCTCACGATCTCTCACTCGAACAAATCGTGGTGGAGAGCTCAACACTATGCAATGATGCAAAGCAAGAACACCGGAGGTGTTCAAGTCCTTCACCCTCAAATCCCACCAAAGCAACGAATGCTAGGATGAGATTGGAGAGGAAGAACAAGGGGGAAAGTCAACTAAAGACTCCAAGATCTAGATCCCAAGAGATTCCCTCACTCAGAGAAGAATTGGTTTGGTGGAAGTGTAGATCTAGATCTCCTCTCTCAAATCCTCAAATATGAGCAAGAATCATGGGGGGAATCAAGAGAGAGAGCAACTTCTTCAAATGCAACAATGGAGGTGAGAGAATGGGGAAGAAGTTATTTGCTCAAGGTGGAAGAAAGGTCTATTTATAGCTAGGAGCAAATAAAACCGTTGGGAGGAAAAAGACAGGAAAGAGGGAAGAAAAACGGGCAGAAAAAGCAGCCCAGCCGGTCACCAGGCCGGCCGACCGGACCAGGCACTGGGGAGCCCGGTCGGCAGCCCGGTCTAGCCGGCCCAGTAACCGGGCGGCAGCAGCGCGCGCTGTGCGACGCATAGAGCAAGGGGCGCGCGGGGGCGAGCGGCCCAGCTAGGTGAAGCAGCGCCCGAGCTAGCAGGCCGCGTGGGCGGCGGTGACCCAGAAGCGCGCGAGCGGCCAGGAGGGCAGGCCGCGCGGACGGCGGCGGCCCAGAAGCGCGCGGCGGTGAGGCGGAACGGCCCGGCCCGGCCAGGAGGCCGGTCGGCGGGCGGGCGCGCGGCGGGCCGGTCGCGGACCGGGCCCGAGGCCGGACATGGGCCAAGAGGCCACTGGATCCCGGCCGGATGGCACCAGCGCCAGATCCGGTCGCGGACCGGGTGGGCCGGTTGCTGGGCCGGTCGGCCGGCCGGCCCCCTCCCCTTTTTTCTTTTTCTCTTTTATTCTTTTCTCATCTTTCCTTTTTCTTTAATAACTATTGCTCCCGAACTCCGATTGACATGAAACCAATTTTGTTGGAAAGATAACAACAAATGCTATCTTATGGAAAGTGAAAAACCAAGAATCTGTAGGAGGGGATTTTATCATGAATATAAAAGGTAGAACCTTATATCATGAATAACCGGTAAAATCACCCAACCTCGAAAACGCAATAGAAGATGCATGTGAACTCCGTTTTCGATGAACTTGGGCTTGTTGTAAAGCTAGCAACAAGCTCAAGAACCTCACACCGAGAAATACCAAGAAGCAATAAGAATATGCAACGCATGCAAGGATTGAGCTCCCTAAGACGATGTGATCAAGTTACCCAACCGAAAGCCCCTCTTAATAGTGCGGCTATCTATCCTATAATCCGGTCTCCCATCAACCACCTCGAGACCGGTAGAAGGAAAACCTATCAAGGTCATACCTTTGCCTTGCGCATCCCATCACTTGATCATTGTCGCTTCGTGTATACTCACAAATGCTCCCCCATACACAATGATGGGAAAGCTTCATTGATGCACATCTTCACATGTCCACTATCACCAAATGGACGGCAAGCTTCAAGCATGTGATCCACTCAATATGCTCATCTTGAACTTGCCCAACTCAACCTTGTATCTTCTCATACTCACATAAGATAGAGCATGGCAAATATTGAGTTCCACATAAGAACTCCATCTTCATTTCTTCTTCTTGATCATATCTCATATATATCTTCATACCGATGATCTTGATGCCAAATCACAAGGTATATATATTTATCTTCATGGCATCCATACTTGAATCCAACACATGGAGAGCAAGTAGTACCTATGGAATATTCCTTCATATAAACTCAATGAAAACATTAGTCCATAGGGGTTGTCATTGATTACCAAAACCACACATAGGGGCAATATACCCTTACAGGTGCACTACCGAGGAAGAGCGCAAGTGGCATTGTATTCGCACTCCAGTTGCGCTGGCACACGACATCTCCTTCTACGAGGTCAAGATAGAGGTGAAGTAGGAGCCACCGTTGCTGCCCTGGAGCCGCCTCTCACGAAGAAGGAGAAGGAGGAGGAGCCTACGTGGCTCGAGAAGTAGCGGGTGTTGTCACTCCTGCATGCCCCACCGGCCCGGAGGAGATTCCGGGACTCAACGCTGCCCTATGCAGGTTGGTGAACATCATGCCAACGAGCACACGTGAGATCGTCGAGGCGTGGTTAGTGTGAGACAACAACAACTACTACAACGAACTCGACTACGACGCCGACAAGCGCGATCACAAACTCGAGTACAACGTGTTCGACCAACACGGCTAGAGCTAGTGTTTGATTTTTTAGTATTTTAGTTTGAATTCTAATGAAATTTGCAATACATCCAAGAATTTTGAATGAAATTTCACGATTTGCATGTTTATTCTTATTTATTTTTTTTTGGGGGGGGGGGGATATTGCGAGCGTTGCTAGGAGAGCCACCCCTAGTATGACGTACTACGTGGGCCGACATCTGACAACACCCAATGGCAATCATATGGATGTCCATCATTCACCAGAGCAATGCGCTCACTCTTGATGATCATGTTGTGCAACATCACACGAGCATTTATAATTCCCACATACGAGTTTGTTGATCATGAGAGACCAGGGTACTGCATAATAGCAAAACAAGGTTGAAGCATACCAAATGCCTTCTCTATATATATCTTTCATACAACTCTCCTCCAATTAGCAAACCAAGATTTATTCTCCCTGAAAGGGTCACAAACTATCTTCACAAATGTCTACCATTATGGATAGAAGCCATATGTTACATATTACCTTTTGGTGTATGAGTGGCCATAAATTTTATAGATTACCACCGGAACATGGCCTTGAGCAAGTCTAGCAAACACCTGAGGGCCTATGGCAGCAGCGTCAAATGGATTGACCGGAGAAGAGGCGGCTTCCAAATAACGCCAACAAGCAGCGGCGACCAAACAAGGGTGAGAAGTGAGGCAGGGTGGCTACGTGGTGTTGCTAGGCAGCGGTGGCCGGAGCCACTGCGTCACGTACCCAGATTGCCGGCACAAAAAAGTGCCGGTAATTGTACCAAAAGTGCGGCAAAGTTTTTTCAAGGCACAAAAAAAGTGCTGCATTTATTCCAGTCGAGGTAGGTCTTTGCCGGCACTTTTCAGAAAACGCCTTCAGTTGCGTTTTCAGGCACTTTCAAAAATGCCGCTATTAACTATTTCAGGCACTTTTAAAGATGCCGTGGAATCCTTTTGCCGGCACTTCTTGAATATGCCGCGGAATCTTTTTGCCGGCACTTTTCCAAAGATGCCGCAGAATCTTTTTATCGGCACTTTTCCGAAGATGCCGCGGAATCTTTTTGCCGGCACTTTTTCGAAGATGCCGCGATATCTTTTCGCTAGCACTTTTCCAGAGATGCCTCCGATTACTTTTTTCAATTCTAGTGCCGATGATTATTTTCTTAGGCATTTTCAAAGATACTATAAGCAATCTAACAGTCAAGCATACATCACACTCAAGAAGTTAAACAATATTTAAAACCAATATTTCCAAGCAATCTACGTCTGAAACCAACATTCTGAAACATTCAAGGATTCACAATCCAGGCATCTAACTTACATGACCAACAGGGTTCATCTCCACATCATGAACAACATGGTTTGAAACATGTTTCAAACCATTATGTAAAATACACAAGGTTCATCTAACAGGGTTCACCTAACTTGCTTCAATCTTACTTGTCTGACCAATAGGGTTCTCAATTTTCCTCATTTGTTCCCGATTTACTTGTTCAAGAACTAGGCGGTTGCCTCCACTGCAGCCTCAAGATCCACTTGTTGCTCATCCTGCAGTTTCAAAACGCAGTTCCGTTCATCAGATGGCATGCAAATCAAGAGTTAAGACAGAGTATTGTACTTATTACTTGAAAAGTTGAGAAATATATGTTGCATGATCCAATATAATGTGTTTTCGCAACCAATGTTTGGCTACACTTAGATACCGAATATTCAAACATTCTAGGTTTTTGTTATGACATGGTTCTATTGTGACGAGCAGCTATGTGCAGGTTCAGTTGTGCATCCCCATTACACTACTTCTGAAAAGCACTCTCATACTCCTTTATTTTCCTTAGAAAGCATTATCATAGTTAAAGGCAGAATGCACTTGCATAGATAGACATGCTTACATGAAAATACATTAATGCATGTATACTCCCACGCTTGTGATCGGCAACCATTGGCATCAGGAAGTTATTTGAATTTGGTGCAGTTATTTGAATTAGCAATACTCCAGTAATTGTTTGACAGAAATCTGACTGTATTTTACGTAAGCAAACAGCAAGCAATAAAATAAACAGAACATTCAGAGGTATTTGAATGGTGAACTAGTACAAAACTGTCAGTATTACTGTACCCAGTTGATGGGGACTGCAATAACATCCATGTCTATTCCACTCTTCAAACTGTACTGAATTAATATACCAAGTACATGTTGTGTCAAGTTTGAACAAGTTAGTCCATTTGAGTATAGTAAATAAAAGTACAAGCTGGTACTATTTGTGTATACCGGTAGGAAACACTTGTAAATTCAGTGGCATAAAAATGGACAAGGTTAATAGAAAGTTCACTAAAGAGGAGCCAAATAAATTAATCAATAATAAAACAAAGCTTCTGCTGACAAGATAGCCACCTATCCAACTACTGTATGCAAGTGAATGAACAAAACATCCATGTAACAAAACAAGTGATATGGCTCTTATCTGCAACTGTATGCAAGTGCAGCTCGAATGAATGGATAATGTGGCAGATCAAGTGATAATGCCGATATGCCGGCCCGCAGAAATGCTCAAATTACATGTATTTAATATACTAAAGATATTCCATGAGCATTTATCACTTCTCCGTTTTACCAAACGATGCACATATAGTTGTTTTATCCAAATATCTATTCCAGCTGATTACTTCTCTGCAAACTTATAAATGAATACGGAGTGTAATCAGCATGTAGTACATTCACATCGTCATCTTATTTAAAGCACATTAGAGGCAAGGAAGAGATAGGGGAGGCAAGGAAGAGATAGGGGATTATTTATGGATTAATTCATCTATCTAGGCCCTGGTGTTCTTGTTTATCCTTAATTAGCTCAATGAAGGAAGCAGAAGGACGTGCACCTGTAGCCCCAAGGGCAGAGTGTGCCCCCAATATAATCGAGGTAGAAGGGCGCGACGTGGGCGAGGAGCAGTGCGAGGGCACCAAGCTCCTTGGCCATATCCCCTCCGTCGCCGACGCCGAGCCACCTGCTGCCATCACCCAAAAATCATGGGATCAAGGCAAAAATCCTAGCTCACCTACAAGTTCCAAATAACTCAAGTTAAATAACCCACGACCATGGGCCAATCCTCAAAAATGACTAGTACACGGTATTAATTCTCGTGCGAACTTCACGCAAGGCTCCACTTCTGGATAGGGATCAGGTGTGGCCCAGTTCACCGCTTTCTGCCACACTATCTCCATCTTCTCTTGGCTCGGGTCTATCCTCTTAGTATCTATCTCTTCCATTGCCTCAAGCACAACCTTTGTTGTCGGCAGCCTCCCACCATCAAAACCACTCTTCTCCATCTTCCTCGGGAAAGCTCCATTGCTGGCCCTACCAGGACGGTTCGTCGTCGGGCTGGCGATCCATTTCTGGGCATCATCCCACTTCGAGGGCGGGTGCTTCGAGAACGGCGGAACCGCCGCTGCGGGCGCCGACCGAGCGGTTGCCCCTCGCTCCTTGTGGAACTCAAAGTTGGATGCCACGCTCTCGGAGTCAGACGAGTCCTCCTCGGGCACCCTGAACCTCGAGCCCATAGAGTGGGCGTCTCACGATCGGTGTCCGCTGCCAGTATCTAATGAGGACAATGATCCTGACATGGTGCTCACCATGTCCACGTCCTTGTATTCTTCGGATATGGTGTCTCCTCCTGCATCAAAACAATGCCCCAGTTTTCACACTCCGAAATGAAGAAAGAAACTCAAGTTTCAGGCAACAACTTGTATATCAATCTTAATTCAGCTTAATCGGCATCTCATGCAACTAATTCAATCAACTCTTGTTCCTCTTTTGATGTTAAAAACTGCTGGTTGTACGTAGAACATGATTGCTCTAGTTAGGCAGATTCAGAGACCGACAGAAACTACCTGACAATTGAACAACTTATTTCAAACAGAGTGGGACTAAACTGGCATATTGCACAAGTACAATGCTAATACCAGATGTAAAATAAAGTGTGCTTTTCCATTTTGGGACGGAGGGAGTAGTACTTACTCATAGCATCTCATTTTTCGAAAATCATATTCAAATACAAACTTCCTTTTAGGTATCTAGAGAGTAACAGTCTAAGGGAATTCCACGGCTATGAGATAGGAAGTGCGCATTGTATTTTAAAGTGTGTTGGTGCTCAAATTTAGTCAGTGTTGTTCCAATAACCCTAAGGGCGAGACGTTCCATGGATATTTTTGGCTTCTCTTTGGGACTAAAAGAACTGCAATACTTGTAGCGACCGCGGTAAAAGGTTACCCAAAGTTCATTTTAGAAGCACAGATCTGAAAATAAAAAAAAGGACAGTCCATTACCAGAAGCAAACAAAAACATAGCTCAGAACCTATAGTTTTTATCTACCTTGATCAGGTACAGGTACTGCGCTAGATAATAAATAGCTCCTAACAACCCTAAACACACACATCAAGTAGACTGTCATTATATTTGAGGGCATATTGAGAGGCAGTAATCCCACATGAACCGATTGAAAAGTTTGTGATTGGGTAGTGTGAGGAGAGCACAAGAAGAGCAATATTTTTCAAATATTTCAATATTGGACATTTCTAATCGCCAAAAGAGGAATGAACTCATATACAATTAGTACTCAGTACAACATGGAATATGCAGGAAATAAGAAACCAAGAAGGGACCAAATTAAGGAAGATGGTTCTACTTCCTTGCAACAACATCAAGTTGGAGCAGTCAAGGTCCATCCCCGAAACCTCTGGATCATGATGGCATCAGTACCCAAGTCATTCAGGTGGCCCAGCAGGGATGCACATTTAAAAAGAAAGCAAGAAATTACTTATTGCCTGCAAATTATAGATCAAATGCATTTAAACTTTATATATCCCTTCAACTTTGAGCAAGAAATGGCATATTTTTTCAAAATTAAGTCAAGATAGCACAAGAAAGACCTACACACCGAAGGCAAAATTCTATTTTATATATTAAGAGTCCGGCACTCATGAAATAATCGAGCTCCTAGCAGGCCTTTTAGTCTTACCTATGGTGGACATGCTCTCTACAGTATGTACATTAGATTCAGTGTAGGTACGTGGGGATGATAGTGAAGGCCAGAATGGAAAATGATCAATCCTATGATAATGTTTTTGACCTACAAGACTACTTAGAGTTGTATTTCTGCATATAAGTATAGTCAAACTGAGAAGACTGAATGCTAGAAAGCACCTGTCATCCATTCTTACTTGGGCTTCCACATAAGATTTGTTAGTGTTGTGTAAACAAACAACAATCAGAACAGGAGACAAGGACATAAGCAACAATTGGCACAGTTCAGTATACTGAACAATGTCCATTTTGCACGTAGAACTATCAATCCTTCTATGTGCAGTAGATCCTCTTCGTGTCCATCAACAATCCTGTATACTGAACAATGTCCATTTGATTTTGGTGCTATCAATCAAATTATGCATTGCTATCAGTACAAACTCACTGCTAGTGGAGTGCTAAAACTGAGTCATGACATGAACTCGTAGAAGGGTTTTGGTCTCAATTTGAACAAGGGTAGTCGAGAGGAGCCTGCCCTTTGATTCAAAGGAATAAAACAGACAGACTTACCTGCCCTTCTCGATCTCCCTGCATACGGATGTTGCCAGCCTTGGCCAACTCGGACTGGGTACGCCCTAGCTGCTCGCCGAGGACGCGCAGCCATCACCCGCACGTCGGCGAGGACCCTGCTGGACCTCGACCCTCGCCGGCGACGGTGTGCGCCTCGGCCTCGATGCGCATGGTCCGGTCGGCGATGCTCCATGCGAACCGCTGGTTGTCCACGAGGAGGCCACCGAATGTCGTGGTCCATGGCGATGTTGCGGTCCTCGAGGCGGCCGCGGCGGGGTGTAGCGCGGCCACCCCGCGCGGGATGGGGTGGATGGCGTCGTGTGAGGGCTCGACGCGGTCGGCGCCAAGCCGCACGACACAAAGACGGAGGAGCGAGGAGCACGGGGGCGGGGGTGAGAAGCATGCCGCGGATGGCGTACGGGAGAAGCACGAGGCGTGGCGGCGAGGGAACCGCGGCGGCGACCATGCCAAACCCCGCTGCTAGGGTTAGCCACGGCCTCGCTCTCGGGAGCGTAGCGGTGGGACGCGGGTAGGGATCCGGTGGAGGGCGCAAGACGCAGCTGGCTCAGTGACTAGAGGCGGTGGAGGCGGCCGGCGGCGGACGCACGCCGGCGGCGCATCCTGGAATCGATTCGCGAGAGAGAGGTAGGTGGAGGACAGGAGGAGAGGAGCACGAGGACTGGGAAAGAATTGGGTCGGGTCAGGTCGGAGGTCAGCTCGTTATTTTGCAATTAAGCCCTTCACTTTTCGGAAAACAATGCCGGCACTTCAATAAAATGCCAGCAATAATCAAACATTGACGGCTCCTCCTAAAAATGCCGCTAATTAGGTCATAGTTTAAGGCACTCGTCAGAAAGTGCCGCTAATCACTAGCATTGGAGGCATATTTCTAAACTGCCGGCAACAAAGTGCCGGTAACCTGTGCACGTGAGGTAGTGAGCGGGCTTGTCGAAGTAGGGAAGGTGCAATGGCGATTCACCGGGTGGGGGTGCGGGAAAGATGAGGTAGGTTGGCAGGAATGGTTGGGTCGTTGTCAGGTGGTGTCATCCTTTCCGATTTCCATGTGGCGTGCATGCCAACGCCACATACCGGATCCGGCATAAGGTGTCGATCGGACATTGTTTGGAGCGGTGACAACTGCTAAAAAGATGCGTGTGTGGAGATGCTCTACCATATCTCCGGGCTCTACAAGTACGTGCTAGACTTTTTTCTTAGGAGTACTTAGCTAGAACAATTTGAAGAGAAAAACCAGCAATCTCCTAACCAGCCGAGATCGATGCGGATGAGAAGGGATGATTTCGTCTGTCGCGATTTCCTTACGTGAGTGGCGACGCATATTTAATTTCCTGGGGCGCGTTGTGAATGAGATGGTTGTTGTGGAGTGGGCGTGCGTCGATGCAATTGGGGCGCCGTCGCCGTCGTCTCCCCGTGGGCTTTGGCGTGGGACGTCAGTGGTGTGGGCGCGCAGAGACTCGCGCGGGCGCAGACGACGGCGACGGATTCGGCCGCGCGATGGACACGGCCGCACGGCAGAGTCGTCTCCGTGGCCGATCTCGCCATGGCCGGGGTCCAGCGCAGCTTTGTCCCTCCGCCCTTGATGGGGGCCGGCGGCGTCACTCGTTGGACGTGGACCTGGTGGTGCGGCCCTAATCTACAGCTACCCCATGACGTGCAAGCCTCCGGTGTGGATATTTGGGTTCTCTGGAATAGTAGTCATGGCGGATTGGCATTTCGGCAATGCATCGGCTCGGCCCCGAAGATCTTAGGGCATCTCCACCGGCAGCTCCTATATAAGCGCCGGCAGTGACATCATTACCTCCGTTTGAGCGACGCCGGCACGGTATTCTCTATTTGGAGAGCTGTTCCCATACCGGCGCTCCCAAAACGGCGGTGGTTAACATAATTGGGAACGTTTTAGTTGGGAACGTGTTACATGAAGATATAATTTGGAACATGATTTTCCACAAACTAATACTACCTCCATACCGGATTAATGGGCAATTACGCACTTTAAGAAACAAGTTTGACTACTAATTTGATCAATAAAATATAAGATATATATCACAAAAATTATATTATTCAAAACATTTTTTGAATACGAATCCAACGGTATAATTTTTGTGGCATATATCTCATATTTTGATAATCAAATTTATAGTTAAACTTGTTTCTCGAAATGCGCAATTGTCCATTAATCCGGTATGGAGGTAGTACATAGTTTGAACCATGGTTGACACAAATAAAAAATATTGCAAAAAAACTAAACCTAACTAGGCTGGTCATCGCAGGTTTCGTGTGTTCGCTGTCAAGAAAGAACACTCGAGGGCACAACCAGTCACCCAAACTGGAAAATCCAGCTGGTGATGGTGTCCCTGTTGGTTCTTTCGACGAAGAACATCCGAAAACATGCGTGCCGATATTCGCTGCGAAGAAACAACACTCAGTCGTCGTCCTCCTCGGCGCTGTCGCCGTGGTAGTGGCGGCGGCTACGCGTATCGTCGAACACCTTGACGCTCATGTCCCTGTCGCCAAAGTAGGAGAACACGAGCACGAAGCCGGCTTGGAGGCGGTGGTGATGTGCGAACTTCTCCCAGTCGACGTGGAGGTACAATGGTACATCTTGCCGCCCACGTCGTAGATCACGTCCACGATCCACCAGTAGTAGCCGCACACAGCCTCCCACAGATACAGCGTGCCCGGGCGGTCGTCGACGGCGATGAAGTCGGCGAATGTGTTGAGCAACCGCTGGATGCCGCGTGGGTCGCCCTTGAGGACGAGGACGAGCTCGAATAGCAAGGGACCCTCCTCGTCCATGTCCGACGACGAAGATGACGGCGTCGCAGGCGACGGCGTGCGTGCACCTCTGCCGCGGCCACGACCACGACCACGGCCGCGACCTCGGCCCCGACAAGACATGGCGTCCTCTTTTCAGGTGGTGGCGGCTAGGGTTGGGGAGAGAGGCGCTAGGGTTTGTGTGTGAGAGTGATGATGAGAGGTGGCACTTTTTATATGCCAGAGGGAGGCGGGGGAGCGGGGGAGCGGTGGCGCTCATTAACGGCGGCACAAAGAGCAAGGCGCGCGTGACTGTACGGTTTGCTGCGTGTCTGCGGAAACTGCACCGCCGCTGCGCCCCAATTAACTCCCGTCGCGAGGTAGGCGACGGTTAGTTTAAAATTGAATGAGCCGCTGACGCGTCAGCCTCGCCACTACCATTGGCGTCGACTTTTGGATGTGTGGCTGACAGGCGGCTCCCACGCCCAAAATTTTCAGGCTCGCGAGGCGCCGGCGCCCCCGATTCGTGCCCTTGGCGAAGGGGGCCGGCACGGGGTTGCCGACGATTCTTTTGGAATCCAAAACTGGCCGGCGCCATTTGGAGCGCGCCGGTGCGGGCCCATTTTCGTTCCCGGCCCCAAAAAGCTATCGAGACCGCTATCGAAGGCGCCGGTGGAGATGATCTTAATAGCTTGCATGGTCCGATCGATGAAATGTGTTCAGTGTTCTATTGGCCCTCATGGTAAGAGCATCCCAAGCCGTTGGGGCTCCCCAGGCCGAAATCCGGCGTTATTTAGCGCCGGATGGATGTAGTTTTTGGCCTGGGGAGGCCCATTTTTCCAGCCGCGAGCCCATGGACGCGCACCCACCGCGTGCATAGCGACGGCGCGCAGTCCACCGGGAAGGGCAATCGTCGGAGTTCCCTCGACGCATTGAACCGTCGCGAAGTGGTCTAGAGAGCCGAAACGACTCGTCGGGAACGGTCGAAGTGGCCTCGATGCGAGAACCGCCGTAATGGAGCACGAACTCCGCGGAAGAGCAACCGCCGCTCTCTTCGTTGAGAGACCTACATATACGGTTTCCGATGGCCGACGCCATTCATCTGTTCTCTCGTCACCATCCTCCGTTCAACCATGAGCGATCTCTCTTGGCCATCGGACACCGACAGCGGAGGAAGCCGCCCGGATGGCGCCATTGGTGGGATAAAGCTGCATCGTCCAGCAGCGACGATTCCCCTCCGCCGGCCGGCGAGGACGAATGGGATGACGACGAGGAGGACGAGGAGGAGGAGGAAGAGGCCAAGGAGCGAGGCCGAGGAAGAGGCCGAGGAAAAGGAGGAGGAAGAGGCCGAGGAAAAGGAGGAGGACGACGAAGAGGCTGAGGACACGGACGAGGAGGAGGACTCAACTTCCTCCGACGAGGAGGTGACGAGCCGGAAGCGTCGCCGCGACGACGATGAGGCGGGGCCACGTAGGAAGAAGAAGTAGTTTAAGTTTGTTTTAAAGTTTTTATATGTAATTTTTATGTTTATTCGAATTATATTCGAAATATATATAATCTATCTATGTTGCACCACTTGAGATTTCAAAGCTTTCGTTCGACGAGGGTATTGCCGTAGATCGGGAAGACGAGGGTATTGCCGTAGATCGGAGGCCATTGTCGCCGACAAGTTGGGGCCACGCGCGCTTTCGTTTCGTCCGGAGTCCCCGAGCGCTCCCCGGGGGGCCGGGATGGCGTGGGATCGCCGGATGAATTTAGGCCCAAATCCGGACGAAAACGAGGAACCGGGGGTGCGACTGGGCCGAATTACGCCGTCCGGATGGAAAAAACGCTCGCCGGGGGCCTGTTCGGGGGACGAGTGGAGATGCTCTAAGGCCCATGCGACAAGTGATTCCGGATTGGAGCGCAATGTCCTTTCCTGTCCACGTAGCTTATTAGCCGTGATTTCGGATTGGAGCACAATGACCCTTCATGTTCGCTGGTCGTGGCGATTTACACAAAAATAACCTTTTATTGAAGAAAAGCGCGAAATGACCCTCCGGCAAAACTATTTCACGGCTCTATCTTTTTTGTGTGGCTCCCTTCCCACACATGTCTATGTGGCGTCCATGGAAGTGGCACCACACATTCTCGGCAGAAAGGCTCGAGCCGCGACATATGACAGAAGAGTGTGACGCCCTTGTGTGGGTGTGGCGTCCTTGCGAAGGACGCCACACAAAAGGGTTAGAAGCGTGAAATAGTTTAGCTGGAGGGTTATTTCGTGCAATTATTACCTAAAAGGGTTATTTTCGTGTAAATGGCCGCTGGTCGTAGTTCATTAGCCATCAAGTTAAGTCTCCCGTAATTCAAATCGTACTATTTCTGTTGTAAAAGTGGACCGTATACAAAATAGGGCTAGCGATTGTCTCGCAAATTTTGCAAGGCAACATAGTAGAACGGTTACATGGGTGAGCTTGGGGCCTGAATGTCTTCGGAAGTTCCTCGAGGCGGACCTGATTGTAAGTCCTATTGAGTAATAAAGTTCACTTTTACCCGCAAAAAAAAAAAGTTAAGTCTCCCGTTCGTGTGACCATCTCATGTTGGAACATTTGGTAGGAGTAGGTTATAGAGTTGCCCGTGAAATAGACCACATGGGTCACTTGGTTGACATCCATCTTGTTGGTGAATCGGAGAGGTGTGCCATCAACCTCGGTAACCTACACCGCCGCCTCACCACCTCCCGACGCGGCCCACACGATCCTATTGTAAGCGTGGTCTACTACAAGTAGCTGAACTTGAGGTGAAATCGCAAACCGAGTGAGCGACCGCAGGGGCTCTGGGTGGCGGTCTCGGGCGAAGGATGGACGCCCGTGCACACTTCGCTACTGTAGACGGGGCTGCAGGTGCAGGTCATCCATCCGAACGCACCTCCAAAACGTTGGCTCTTCAATAAGGCAATGCTGCAACGCTTGCTTAACTTAATTTTTTAGCAATTGCCAATTTTCTTCAGACCCACATGGAATGGAAGAAACAAAATCGACCCATTTGCAATACATACCATATCAAACTAAAAAAATGTGTGGTACATATCATATGCATATGATCATGCTCTGTTTTTTTTTTGAACAAAAATCATGCTCAACAGAGCATGTAAGAGCATCTCTAGCAGAGCCCGTATAAAGTGGAACCGAAAAAACGGAATTCGATCTCCCGAATTTATTTGTTTCGATGTTTTGAGTCACCGCACAGAATAGAAACCGAAAACGCGAACTGAAAAACGGAAATCAAAAGTCACGGGAAATTTTGCTGCGATGATCCTTGCGAAATGAAAGGAATTCTTGCTCCGATCGAGCTACATTGGAACATAATTTACAATATCAACCAAAATACTTAACTAAATCTAATCCATCGCGCTAATTTGACCCTAAAAACTAAGAAATTAGCCCCAGGATTGTCACCGGGACTTTGCTAGCGACGGAGGAGGGTTTTTTGGCTCGCCGGAGGCGCCTAGGCGAGGACGAGCGCGGCCACCTCGACCGGCGCCGCTTCCGACGAGCTCCTGCAGGTGAGAGGTGGCCCGTCTTCCTCGCCATCGTCGTTGCCATCGCAGCGCGATGGAAGAGCCGACAGCGGCGGGTTGCACGCGTCGTCTGGCGGCGCCTCGGCTTCCCCCTCGCCCGTCTCCGAGCGTGCAGGCCGGCGCACGAACCTACGTGGCCACTTGCGGGCCACCCGCTTCCAAGCTCCGTCGAAGCGCGACCGCCTCGCGCGGTCCGCCTCCGACCGGACACCCGGCGGACGCGGTGGCGACTTTCCGCCGCCGATTCGCCCCCTCCCTTACCGACGCGTCTTAAGCGCCCCATTGCAGTGGGAGGGGTGGTGGCGACGGAGCGAAGAAGACGACGGTGAACTAATTCATCGCCGGAGGTGGAGCGGCGACACGGCGAAGCGACGGCTGGGGAGTAGGGTTTTGGAACCCAACTCAACCTCACGCCCTGTATAAATACGGGGCGACCGTCCAATTTCTCGTCCCCCGAAATTATTTTACGGGCCAGGACGCGAGTTCGGGCTCCGTTTTGGATCTTTTTCGGCCTGAACCCGTGTTCTCGCCGGAATTTTTCGATTTCGGCCCGTTTTTAAGTCTCTGTTCACTTGCGTGGAATGTCCCGTGCACCGTGAGGCCTGGCTGGCCTGCGTTGTTCAGGTTTCAAGTAAAAAAAAAAATTCATAGCAATTGAGCCGCGCAGCCTAGCAATAAGAGCCTCGGTTGGCAGAATGGCGGTTTAGGTGGCCGGTGTGTATATGGAATGCAAAAGCCCATGTAGCTCAGGCGTGGGCTGTTCCCTTCTTGGGCCAACTTCGGCCAGCGCATGTACGGCCTGGGTGAACGAAATGGAATTTTCTTTCTCCTTTCTGGCTTCTTTTGGTCTGGTCCTCTCGTAAATTTGGCAAAGAACCTTATGCCATGTGGTGGCGCATATAAATATGTTTACTCGAAAGAAACCAAAACGAATATCAATCGAGCTCTTCAGAGAACAACCGCCAACCTTGCTGAGGAACGAGAATGCTAGCAACTATGTGACTCTCCACCTAGAATATTTTCCTAACCTCTTTTAAAAGCACCTAGGCAACCCTTCCTTGAACAAAGTCAGTTTAGGCATATTCGGTCCATTTTCCTACTAACCTCGAGGGCATCAGAAATCAGCATGTTGTATCCGAAAGGCAAACAAGCTGGTGGAGTGGTGGTAGTCTAGGAGTAAGGTGGCAGGCAGAGAGGAAGTATCAAGTACTTTTCTTTTCTTTCTTGCTAATAATATTTTCTCGAAACAAAATTTCTCACCTCTTTAAAAGCAAAGCCATACACAGCTGAATCGATACAAAGTGATGAGTGAATTCCTCTTACAAAGTAGATCAAAGATAACACAAAAAGTACACAAGTAGTCACACCCCGATGAGGCATCCGAGACTACTAACTAGAGGTGCCACCGCGCCTCCTTGTGAAATCACACCGCACCCACCAAGTTGTCATTGAAGAGCCTCCACCCCTGCCCTCTCGCTCCGGTCGCCGATCCTGCTAGCGGAATATGAATTATGAGAGAGGTGATAACTATATCACGTGCATATGATAGGTTGGCGAGAACGCCAGCACCAGTGGGAAAGTGTTTGGAGACATGCTCCGAACTTGACCATCAGTGACAACATAGGGAGACCGAGAGATATCGAGGCTCCACGACGATGCCACCAAGAGGGTGACGACGCAGCGTGGCCCCGTTGTCGAGACTGCGGTGGTGAAGGGTTTTAAGCCGTAGCCTTGACGTGGGAAAGGTGACCACAACGACACCCTCAAGAGGTCATGACACTCGTAGGCAACCCCGCCGCTGCCGTCAAACTAGATTCCGGTACGCCGGACCGACCGCTTTCATCAAGCTAGTCCTCTAAGACATGATCTGGGAGACGCCAACACCAGGATCCCCATAGCTTCCTCCTAGCCATCCTCGTGTCCCAAGAGAAAGACCATAACCACCGCCATGTTGTTCACAGGATAGTCTTCCGCTTAGTCCATCTTCCAAGGCCGCCGCCCCAACATCCATGATCCAGCATCCCCCGCGAAGTGGCCAATATCGTCACAACAGGGATACCAACACAGACTGGAAAGGGCGACACCGAAAGCATCCCTCGACAATGTAGGTACGGCAATCCCAGCAAACACGACGCCATGCCGCTCCTAGTTCACATAGTTGGAACCCTAGATGTGTCTGCGGGCTAACCACCAAATCCGGTCCAGCTTTGCCCAGATCTGGTGCCCCAACCAAGCTGTGGCCACGGAAGATGCTCCGAGGCTCTCGGCGGAGACCAGCGGGGATGTAGGATGCTCAACCGACGAGATGCATCTTTTGTAGGGTGGGCAAAACGGTTCACGGTTTAGCTGGTTTAAGCTTAGCATATACAGTATCTTTATACTAAGCTACAGTGGCGGAGCTGGTATACAATGATTGGGTTCAGATGAACCCAACGATTTTCATCAAACCTTCACCAAATTAGTCCTTTAGTTAGCTCATTAGTGGAAGATCACAACATAACTAGTAGAGATGAACCCAATAATCTTTTCGTCCAGATTCGCCACTGAGTAAGCTAGAAGTACAAATTAGATTTGTGAAAAGAAATGAACTGCTCCAACTTACCTGTTTGAAAACGGTTTCAACCGTAGTTTTGCACATCACTAATCTTTTGTTATGATCTTGAACAATTTGGTAAAAAGCATTTAGAATTTAGAAATTCCTTGAGCATCTCAAATAGTCTAGGCTAGGAGTAATTTTTTTTGGAGGTACCAATTTTTCTCCACACGTATGGTGAAGCACAGTAACGCCACGCCGGCGGCAGTAAATGGCTCTAGCCAATTTAATTGTCTCCGGTCAAAACTTGGCAGCACAGTCGTCGCCTGCCACTACCGCCGAATTAAATTCCACACCGGCTCGGAAAACCCGGTCCACACAGCCGCTGCCCGTCGCTGCCATGCGTCACGGGTCCAGCTTCCTCCTCCGGTCCATGGACCCGGTTCCCTCACGGACCAAACACCTAGCCTAGACAGGCAAGTCAAACCACCTCCCCCCAAGTCCTTAATTTCCGCACACGGGCTGCCCCCGCCATGACTGCTCGGCCCCACTGCGGTGGGCCCACGGGTCGGTGAGTGGGGTCACTTTCCACGCTCTGACCCACCAATTACGACCGTTTCTTCTCCCCCTGTCGTCCCTGACACGGCACCCTTCCGCACACCTTGTCCACAGCTCGGAAGCATCACAGCCGTCGATCCCGCCTCGAGATCGCTGTGCTATATCCCACGGTGCATGGACCGGGTCTATGCTATGGTGGGCCAGCCCCTGCTGAGTGTTGACCCGCAGAAAGGCCCTCACATAGACTTCTTCGTCCCGACGCGCAATCCCGACGGAAGAAAAAACACACAGAAACGGAGAGCAAGCAGCTCCCTCAGCTTCTGCGCTCAAACCCATCCAAGCTGCTCCACCCCCTTCTTGGAATCCCGGAGCTCGCCGGCCGCCGGATCGATCGGTGAGTCCGTCCGCCTCGCTAGGGAAAAATCACCGTTTTTTTTGGGGGGGGGGGGGGTCCGCTGATTGATGCCCCGTTGAATTCTGCTGCTGGTTCAGCTTCTGGATCTGACGCAATCCGATTCTTCTGCCAGGGCGCGGACTTCCATGAAAGGGGCGAGGTTCTCGGCCCAAACCCGATCCTCGCGGCGTCCCGGGACTACGGGTCTCGCTGCTGGCGGGAGGCTCTGATTTTTTTTCTTTCCTACCTTTGGTCGTTTTATCTTGGTTTAGTTCTTGGAGTGGAACTGGGGAGCTAAGGCAGAAGATATGGCCAAGTTTTGCTGCTTCGGCTCAGGGGTAAGTATGATTATGATCACTTGTTGTTGGTGTATTGCTTTGTTCACCAGTTAGTACATGTTTTCTCTGAATTTTTTGGGCGACTGTTTATACAGAATATTCTCTAATTTTGCGAATTACAACTATAGTATTACTCTGCGACAAGTAATATGGTTCGGAGAGAATATTATTTATTAGGATAGGATGAGAATTAGTGCAGACGGTACATGTTTAGTAGCTTTTTTTTGGTCCTCTGGAGTTTCTTCATAATGACCAAAGCTGTACTTCGCAACTTTCACTGCCTTTGATAATTTTATTTGGCAATAGAATATCTCACTCATGAAAAGCACGATTTCATGCTAATTATTGATTTATTAAAGTTTGCTATGTGTACACGGAAGTCTATCAGTCTTCATCATCTGTTGACATGATTTTTGTTAGCTTTTAAGCATCCCAGAAGTATTATATATATTGTTTCATGCTCCAAGCTTTTAAACTGAATTGATGGAAACTTTTGACACACGCATTCTCTAATGTGTTGTCATCTTAGCACTTCAGCTTTATTAGCCCACTCTTGCTGACTGTTCCGCTTGAATGCAGGCGGCAGGGCGTGCATCGGCCTCCTCTGGTAAAGGGAAAGGCTGCCAGGGCCAAGTCAAGGTTAGCTATGGGTTTAGCCTTACAAGAGGAAAGACGAATCATCCCATGGAGGATTTTCATGTCGCTGAACTCGCGGAAGTGAAAGGAAATGAGCTTGGCCTTTTTGCTATTTATGACGGCCATTTAGGAGATACTGTTCCTGCGTACCTACAGAAAAACTTGTTTCCAAATATTTTGAACGAGGCAAGTTTTTCTTACAGCTGTTTCAGTACGAACATCCCTCATTCACTAGCATTTGCGGCCATCTTATTTTAACGTGTCATTTCAGGAAGAGTTTTGGGCACATCCGGACAGAGCACTCACAAAGGCTTACGAAAAGACAGACCAGGCTATCCTGTCGCATACTCCAGATTTGGGGCCAGGTGGCTCCACTGCTGTAACTGCCATCCTTATAAACGGCAGGAAGTTGTGGGTAGCTAATGTCGGGGACTCTAGAGCGGTTCTGTTGAAAGGAGGTGAGGCCATACAGATGTCAATTGACCATGACCCGAATGCCGAGCGGGGCGCTATTGAAAACAGGGGAGGTTTTGTTTCAAACATGCCAGGTGGGTCACTAGTTCATTGTTTTTCCAAACCTGCTATCTTAATCGACATTGTTGCTACAACCAAGTCGTTCATCTGATATTTAATTCACTCATCATGTTGTGAGGAAAAAACTGAAACATACAATATTAGTGAAAATATTTATTAGTCAAAAGTATTTAGTGATCTCAGATGGCAAAGGTATCTGCTATGTAACGTCTATTGGTTAGGTGCCTGATATGCTTAGTTAGATCCTTGTTTGCGTTAAATTATATGAAAATGTTGACACCATCTGGTTAGCTAATTGTAAATTGTCCAAAAATGTTGTAATCCCTCTACTTATTGAATTTATAGACATTCATTGCAAGTGGATACTAAACTTTATGGTTAATACCAAAACAGAAAGAGGATATAAAGTTTTAGCATCGTGATCTTAATGCCACCTATATTTTGTCATGTATTCACAAATACTATTCAATCACCTTATTGTTTTCATTGAATCTGATAATGTTGTTATAGACTCTTCTATATTAGCTCATCTTAACAAACACGAATTACTAGCCATATGTATATCCGTCCTCGTCAATAGTTCATCACTACTAGCCATATGTATTATTTCCCATGCAAGTTTCACCGGAGCCTAACTTAAAAGAGCAGTGAGGTATATGCTCTTCGGTGCATAATAGAGTGGACATTGGTTCACTTCAGTTTTGAAGGTATTGAAAGGGGCGGCAGACATATATTGGGAATGAGAGACAAGATGGAGAATGCTTTGCTGCTTGAGTCTTGACTAAGTATGTTCCATCCTTTTGTAAGGATGCAACGGAATCAAGAAAGACTCCTAGCTTGACTCAGAATTTCCGCCTGCCTGGATTCTAATAAATTTTAAGCCTATACTAGATGTGATCATGTGAACTAGTCCAGTAGTACTGATCTATTTATTGATGCACCAACAAGTTCACCCAGAATTCTGAACTGATGGAGAAGGACGGACAATATATTTCAACAACCCCTCACGTCAAGGCTAGACAAACCATAGACGTGGGATCGATGAAAGGCCATAACTATTTTATTTAATACTGCATTGGCCGGTCTTGAACTTGACACCTGTTAGCTCTGATACTATATTGAATTGATGCACCAACCAGTTCACCCTAAAGTACGAACTGACGGAGAAGGGTGGGCAATATATTTCACCATGATTAATGAACCCAATTAAATTATACTACCTCTGGATGTCTTTAATCCACGTGATCTGTACAGTGTTTCTGAAAGATGCAAGCCTAAAACGACACTCACTCGCGTCCATTTAATCGGAACGGAGGGAGTACTTATTAATCCCTTACAACTATCCTTTCTGTAGTCCTGAACAAAGACGTCGACTAAAATATAATCATTAGCTCCCTTACGGACTATCCCGTATGCCTTTCTGGTATGCTGCTGTCTGAGTTGCAGAACAGGTCGCTACCACACAGGCTGCACTTCTGCATGTCTTGGCCATTGTTGCTGTTTGTATTATACTCTGTTGCTGCGTTGTTGTGGCTGGGTGAATCCCCCAAAAATACTTGATGTGAACGACAATTGTTTAGTTACTTAATTGGTAACATTGTTTTGAACAAATTTCACTATATCAGTCAGCAGCTGCTATGTGGTGTACTAATGGCTTAACAGCATTGGCGGAGCTATGTAGGGGCCGAACTGGGCCGTGTCCCGCCCAAGATTTTCCCAAAAAGCCTCTATACCTATGTATTGTTAACCCACTTTGGTAGATACCTAGCGACCAAACGCCAAGCAGCAGCCTTGAGCGCTATTTTGGCCGACCCAAGCATGCAATGGGCTACTATTTCTCGCTATCTTGATTAGTGAGGAAGAATCCCAATAAGAAAATGGTCCAGAAGACCCGGTGTGCTGCTTTGGCTGCTTTGTTGACTACCGTTGGTAGAAACTACTCCTAGCTATATTAGTTTGTTACTTGTTAGATCATGTATCTTCGCTAGTCTAGCATCTGTAAATTTCTCTCTTTCTTCAAATTCTTACTTAGCGGTTTAATAGCATGATTTTTTCACTCAAATTTCCTCAAATTGTTATTTTTGACCAAAAAAACCCCCAAATTCTTCGTTAGTCAATTAATTTTTTTTGCTCTATTTTAGTCTTGCCCTCCCAACTTTTTCGTTGTAGCCCCGCCACTGATTAACAGGGCTCTTTCACATGTTTATGCTCTACATTTCCGTGGCTACCTTTCACATGATCTCATCTGCAACCTTTCAGCAAGAAACTTTGTATTTATTTCACATTGTCAAATTTTCACTCCTTCAACTTTTGCTTTCTTGCCACTCAGTTATGGCTCTTTTCAGTAGTGTCCACTCTTCTTGTTTCCCATTGATAAGATGTACTCTCTCTGATCCCTTTTAATTGACTCTGATTGCATATAAAGTTGTACTTAATCAGAGTCAATTAAAAGGGATTGGAGGGAGTAGCTGTTAACTAGAAAAGCAAGCCTTCTTTTGGAGGAACTCGTTATGTTGCTTGTTTCTACTTTCTACTCTGTAGTTCTTTTATCTTTCATGTAAAACAAATGGAAGGTAGTATTCGATATAGCTTTCCACTAACTATATTTTCAGCTTGATGAGAATAATAATGAATTTTCAATTGGAAATTCTTTATGCATTTCTCCCTGGTATGGACACGCACTGACCTACATAAGCAGAACAGTGACACTTAATAGATCACTTAATTTTCAAGCCTATTAACTCTATTAGTTTTATATAATAGCCTGTTTACTCTATGCATTAGTGTGTTTTGTGTAGCTTCCTAGACTTGCATTGTGTTTGTGCCTGAAATGCAATGCTGTAATTTCCAGGGGATGTTCCCAGAGTATGTGGGCAGTTGGCGGTGTCGAGAGCTTTCGGAGACAGAAATCTAAAATCACTTTTGAAATCAGAGCCTGATGTAACAGTTGAAGATATCGATCACACTGCTGAGCTAGTTGTCCTTGCAAGCGATGGAGTTTGGAAGGTGTGGTTTGTTATTTATGTATGTGATTTGTCCAAATGGCTGGGATAAAACCCATTGGTATATTGGTGGATGTGCGCTTATTACTTTTATGTGTCAATCAGGTCATGAACAATCGGGAAGCTGTTGATTTGGTGAAAAGGTTCAAGGACCCACAAACAGCTGCCAAACAATTAATTGCCGAAGCAGTGAAAAGAGAGAGCAAAGATGATATATCATGCGTGGTTGTTCGGTTCAAGATGTAAATTGACTGCAGGCGACTCGTGAAGGCCACTGAGAGCAAAAAGAGTTATACGACATAGCCTGCCTGACAAGGATAGCGGTAATCCAAAAAGAATAATTCCCTGGGATGTTGGCTGTAAATGATGCGTTAGCTCGATTGTAAGTTCATATAAAATATGCTAGTAGAATTCTTTGTTTGGCGATTCAGAGGTACATGTGAGTGTCCAAAGCTGTCGAAATAGCTTTCTTTTGTAAATAATGGTTTGCACATATTGGAAGTTCACCTTGCTCCATTGTGAGGGTCGTTTGCCTATCTTCGTCTTCCAACCAGGAGTTTACCCAAATGGGAATATTTGATTCTAATTTTTGGTACATGGTGCACACGACATCAAGGATAGTGATTCCCGTTCTTGGTAAAAACAAGGGTAGGACCAAGGCGACTGTGATCTCAGGTAAGTTTGCCTACATCCAAAAGCGTGCTCGGTTAAGCTTGTCACATGTAAATACGTATGGTGATATGGAAATGTATGTCATCCGCATCACAGGGAGTGGTTCCATTCATGGTTCCGTTTGCGTGGCAATGTCCACGATAACCGTGCCTATGACGACTGTGACCCTAGCAATTATCTTACGGGATTACGTGTATGTTGTTGGTTGGTTATCTGGTTTCAGCATCCCGTGATTTCAGGCCCCAACCTCCTCTGATTCTCCAACACGTCATCCCGTAACCAAATTCTGTAGCCTGTGCCCGTAAGTGTAGCATTACTGCTAGCAATTTGTGCATTGCAGCAGCTATTCTCGACAAGTGAGGTGGGATGACAGGTTGACTTCATCTTTGCTGGTGCTCTTCAAGTACCAAGGCATGATCTCCAGGGCAAAAATCCTAGGTTGTACTTGTGCCAATGACGAACTTCTAGCCTTCTCTTTGTTGAAAGCATTACCTGGAGATTCCTCAGACTGTCTCGAAGGTGATCAAAACTGAGGATCTGACTTTGGAGATTTTTTAGACTTTCTTGAGGGTGATCAAAACTTACGATCTGACTTTGCCAGCCAAACCAGCTACGATGGTGCTTGTGCACTGCTCACTTTTCGGTGACATCACAATTGGAGAACCTTTCACGGTCCCAGTAATGGTGATGGTTGTCTTCTGCTCTTGTTGGGGCCCTAGAGTCTACAAGTTATTGATCGCTTTAGAGGAGTTATGATTTTCTTAAGTATTTTATTTTGCCGTGTTATCTTTCGTGCCTCGATTATCTCCGGACATCGTTGTTACATAAAACCATACAATTCCCTTTACAGAAAATCGTACTTCCTCCGTCTAAAAATGTTACGCTGAACTGGATGTATCTAGATGCATTTTAGTTAAGAGATATATCTATATTTAGATAAAATTAAGACACCTGTTTTTAGATGGAGAAAGTACTATTTATTTAATAAACATTGCATCCAAGGATCTTTTCAAAAATGCCGATGTGATATCAATACTTGCTCAACACCAATGAAACCTTCCAAAACTTTCCTTTTCGGGTCCCAAAATTATAAGAAACAATATACTACTCACTAATGTAAGACATTTTGAAATATTTTAACATAGATAATATATATATCAAAATGAGTGAATCTACACACTAAAATGTATCTAAACACATACATTTACGAAAAAGCTAAAAGGTCTTACATTAGTGAGAACATTTGTGTTCACACTCCTCAGAAAAGTGTCAACTTTATCAAAATTTGAATGTATCTAGACACTATTTAATAGGTAAATACATCTAAAATTTAACAAAATTGAGATATTTTGGGTGAGACGGAGAGATACTACTATACAAAAATTCACGGGGATCGCTCCGTGAAGGAAAGACTGCATCCACCACTGCACGATGCCACTGGCGCGCGCACGAAGCGGAACAAGAAAAGCATCCATGGCCCCGCTGGCTTCTCAGCGCATGGATTCCCTGATGGCCATGGACGCCACGGCCTTTGCCCATGCGACAAGCTCCCGCTTCATCCTCCCCTCATCGTTCCACAGCAGTGGCACGTCCATCGCCATGGCTCCCTCGTGCAGCATGTCTCCTCCCTCCTTGGATGAATTAGCACCGCTGTCCGCCGACCACGGCCGCGCTGCCTCGCCGGCTGGAACGTAGCCGGTCGCCGGCGGCGGCAAGGTCCTGCAATCTAAAGCCATGTGATTGATCTGGAGCTCGAATCTTTGGAGCAGAGGAGCTTTGTTTGTTCGATCAGACTGATCAGTGTGGCTTGATGCAGATGGGGAGTTGAGCAATGAGCACACACACTGGACGCTCCATATATACCGGCCAGAGGCGCGTGCGCGGGCCGCGGGGAATGCGTTGCACGAGCAGCTAGCATATGGAAAATCGATCGCTTACGTGTACGCGCCAGTTTGTGACGGCACAACGTTGACACTTCACCGCCTGCACAGGTGGCTGGGAAACACACGCTGAAATTAAGTTTTTTTGTTTTTTGTTTTGAACAAGAGTTGTTTCTTGGTTGGAGGTCCCGTATGTTCTTCACTGCTCGGGCGGCCGCCAGCCGGAGTGGCTGGAACCTGGAATCATCGGACACGCGTGCGTCTTAATTAAGGTTCATTACCATGTATATTAGTTATCACTAATTTAGTACTCCGTCATTATATTAAATCAATGATAACTACGTCAATACTCCCGATAGATGGGAGCATATGTGTTTCTCATAGATGGAAGTAGTTATCATAAAACAGAGGAGGACCATACGGCATCAATCTCTGTCATAGTTAAACTACGCGTCTTGATCGATGGGAGCAGATGTGTTTCTCTGCTACAGTATTAGTTATCGCTGTGTGGTCTGATCGATCCCTGTCATCGTTAAATTACGCGTCCAAATAGATGGGAGCAGCTGTGTGTGAAACCGAGAACTGTGGCGCTGTGGCCATTGGCTCTTGTTGAGACAACGGTCCATATTGATCATTTTGTGGTTGAACTGGGAATAATGTTGTTAGAGCATGTCTAACAGGTCCCTCAAACTGCGTTCATCCCATATAATTCCAGCGAGATAGGGGGTGAGCGCAGTTTGGGCCGTCTAGCAGGCCCCGTATTCGGACTCAGGAAAACCACACCGCCGCCCCCTACAAATACAGGGCGAAGGTGCGAGTGGGGGTCGAACTCCTCACTAGCAACCCTAGCTCCGCCGTGCTCCGCCGCCTCCCCGCTAAGCTCCGGCGAGAAATCCTGCAACGCTCGCCTCCGCATTACAACCGCCGGTCGCCATGTCCGCACGCCGCAGCAGTTCCGCGTCGCCCGCGAGCGGATCGAAGCGATCCCGCTCGCCGGACACGCTCGAGGAGGCGTGGCGGCGCCAATGCAAGCTGTCCGCCGCCGGGAGTCAGCGTGCGGCGTGCAGGTACGTCGGCGCCCTGTACGTGCCGCCGAAGCTCCGCGAGTTCTCCGCGGGCGGGCGCTGGTACAAGGCAGATCCGCCGCTCAAGCCAATGAGCGGCCCCGAGTTCGAGAAATGGCGTGCCGAGTGGGAGATGAACCGCCGGGCGAAGGCGGCATGGGACGCGCAGATCGGGAGCACCAGCGACGGAGGAGCTCCGCGAGCCAGCGAGGAGGAAGAGGAGGCGGAGGAGGGGATGACCCCCTCTTCCTGCAGGCGGTGGCCGCATCCAAGAAGGATGCCGCCGAAGCTGCTCGGGCGGAGGAAGAGGAGGCGGCGGCGGCCATCGCCGCCGTGAAGGAGATGGAGGCGCGGGTTGCCGCCGCCAGGGCGCCATTCGTCATCCTCGATGAGTAGATAGGTTAGTAGAAGCCGCGATCCATTAGGATCGCGCAATTCTGTATGATCCGTATGTATGATCTAGCTATGAACTGATGATGAACTATCGAACAAATTTTCCGGGGTTTGCAATTTTCAAATATACGGGACGAAACGGGGTCTGCTAGACGGAATGGGTCTTCCGTAAGCAATTTTTTGATACAGGGCGAAATACTCACGTTTTACAGGGCGAAATACTCACGTTTTACAGGGCATAAAAGTAGGGGGCCTGTTAGACATGCTTTTGTACTAGCTAAGATGTCCCTATTTCCCCACTGATTTACACACACTGCTAAGAAACAGACATTTAACACTTCAACTCCCGTTCCAAACTTTGAAACTCAAATTAGGACCGCACTGCCACATCATATTTTAATTTTTAACAATATATCAAGGCTATTTTGAATCTGATTTCAATCTCTAAACTACAAATTTGAAGCTTTGAGCGGGCTCCACGATTTGAAATATTCTAGGTGCACTTGGGCATGCAAACCATATAGCAACCGCGTCCATGTATGGACATTTTAAATGCTTAAGTCCAACTACTCGACCGATTCTACGAGACAATGAAATGGACGAACATGTACATTGCACCACAATTTATATAAGGAAGTCGTTATCTCGTAGTACTTAATACGTGTTTAGCTAGCCTATTATTTTTATTTAACTTTTGGCAATAGCTAGCCTTGTTTCATACATGCATGTGCTGTACGCCCTAATAGAATATTCAAGTTTTCTCCTCTAATTGTAGCCCACAAGCAAACTAGAGCGTGCATTTCTCGTGCTCATGTTTTTACAGGCCGCTAGGAACATTTTCATGTCGATACCATCTTTTTTATCGATGTTTACGAGACGAGCTGTCGGGAGTATCTCTGTCATGCTGTGGCTGTTTATATTGATGATTATGCTTGCACGTGCCTAACTACATATTTATTACTTGTTGCGCTTTCCACACGTGCACATATTTGATGTTCGTTCCACTGGACATGTTTTTTTTGTATCACTTGAGCTAGCACATTTTTTTTAAAAAAAACAAGGCATATAAATACTACGAAATTGATGGACAAAACATATGACATGTACATTATAAATTAGCAAAATATATTCTCATAATGTAATTATTCAATATGTAAATGTTGATATTTTCTTGTATATGTTTGGTCAAACTTAGTAAGATTTGACTTTTAAATAAATTTATATGCCTTGCTGTTTGATGGAGATTGTAGTAATTTTGACTCAACTATGCCCGTAATTTCTTGTCATACCATTAAGGTTCGCAAAATTTCATGTATATAGTTCATAGACCTAACTTTTTTTTCCGATAAAGAGCATATATTAATATCGCGGAGATACCAATTACACCCAACCTCTGTAACAACATCATACCCTAATGGCATAAAGGATGCACACAACCAAAAAAGAGAAAAGAATTACAAAAAGAAAGGTCCCGCTATAGAGATCCATAACTTGAAACAGCAACACTAACACCACCAAGACAACACCAGAAGATCAGCTTCGCCATAAGCGACGCCTCCAATAAGGAAACAATGCACAAACGCTGTCGTTGCCCGATCATAGATCTTAGGTTTTCACCCTGAAGAAAGTCATCTCTCTGAAAACAATGCCTTCAACAAGAACATTCCCAGACACAACCAATTAAGGCCAGATCTTGGACTTTCACCCTGAAAGATAAGACTCTGAACTTCTCCTGTGCAGTCGCCCCCACATACCAGCTGCTGTTTGAAGTCACGAAGCACCAAGCCAATTCCACCTCACCACCAAGATCCGACCATCATAGCTATTCCACCGATCTTGGCTTGATGACCTTCTCCGCTAGCACCATGGAAAGAAAACGAACTCCATGATATTAACAGCCAGCAGATCTTCGAAGCGCTCCCTCTGAAACCAAACGGTCAGATAAAAAAACATGGGTGCGAACGACCGAAACCACCCAATCCAGCAATCTTCAGGCATTTATCGCTCAATGAATTTCGCTGGCAGGACCTTCCGAAACCCGACAATCCACCCAAACTGGTGGGAACAAGCATCCAACAGATCTTCAAACTTGGTGCGAGAAGAATCAGAGAACCACCACCTTTATTCTTCGACGCGGACGAAATAGCCCCCACGCCGCCATCCGCCGCCCGACGACGATAAATGAGGTTCAGAAATCGATCATCGCCTCGCTAAGTCGTCGCCGCCAAGCCCATGGCGGCCGCAGACAAGAAGACTCGGCAGCAGTTGCGTACCCCGGCCATGAATCCGGTGGCGCTACCCATGGTCACTCAAACGACACGGCCAAGGCTGTCCTAGCAGCAGGCCATGGAAGGCAAAGCAGCGACCAGACCCTGTAGGCCCAGATCGGACCCAGATTGGACCCATGCTGCCGCCAGTTCGTCGTGCCACCGTCGTCCAACCGCCGGCATCCAGCACCAAGGCCAGCCCCGTGCGGCCCTGCGCCAAGACGACGCAGGGCAGGACCCGCTCCGGCGCCGATAACCGCCGTGCCCCACAGTCTCCACCGCCGCGGCCACCCGAGCCATCTTCGCTGGGTCAAGCCAGCAAGGCAGCCGCGCGCCCGCCTGTGGGCGCTGCACGCCCGCTCGAGGCCGCCGCGCACCCGCCCGTGGCCGCCACTGCCGCCTGCAACGCCCCTGCGCCGGGAAACGCGAGGGGAAGATTGGAGGCGGAGAAGAACCGCCCCGCCGCCACCATCCTTGAGGCGCGCCCGGCTTCGCCGGTGCCCTCTCCGGCGGCGGCGCTGCGGGGGAGGGGGAGGGGGGTCCTTGGGGGCGCTAGGTTAGGGGAGCGGTCGACGTATCCGTCATAGACCTAACTATTGTTCAACCATATATAATGTTTGAGGATTTTCATCTTCTTACATTATCTATTAATGAATACACCTTCCTTTTCATAAAATAAGAAGTATATTGTATTCAAAGTCAAACGGTGTAAACTTTAACCAAGTTTTTAGAAATAATTTTCAATATCTATGATGCCAAATCAATGTCATCACATACATTACGGCATACATTTTCATATTATATCTATGTAGTACCTTAGTCCTAAACAATTTTTTATAAGCTTGGTCAAATTTCACACTCTTTAACTTTCATACGTCTTGTTTTATGGAGGTACCGTGAGGGGCTTCAGCTGCTCAACATGAAGAATTATTGTAGAGCATTCTCACTTGAGTCAAGGCCATTGTGAACCAAGGATAGTAGATTTTGAAGAGAATGGAACACTTACCCCTGCAGATCGAGTAACCCCCACCACCACATGCACACGCTCCATCCATGATTGCGGAATAACACATTAACACTTGAGATTTTCTGATGAGAACATTGATTCTTCTTCCACATTGAGCCAGATCATTACACACCGACCCATCACAACAAACATCATCCATGACCCCATCTAGTCGATTAATTCACAACTACAAGGAGGAGAACCACCTATATGATCACCAGTCAGAACCAACCAAATCTACAAAGATCCAAACCTTATGGGAGCGAGCTGATGCTATCGAGATCAAATGACCCATATGGCCATATCTACCAAACCTATGAGCCCCTAGCCCCACCGGTCAAGGTTAGGAGCCCAACAAATAAGAGAAAGTTCTTCACTACTGAAACAGGAGGATCGAGATCAGGCGTTAATCGCACTAGCAAAACAGGATGAGGACCCACAACATGAAGAGGAGGTGAGAGGATGGTAGGGTACACGGAATCTGTTAAAGATTCTCACAACACTCTCACTAACACAACATGTATTCATCCTTGTAGAATATATATTTGGGATAAGTTAATAAAATAATTGAAGTATGTACACATACAATTCTCTTCCATCTTGTCTATCAAAATGTATTCATAAGCTTAATGTGCAAAAAATGGAACAAGAGCTACAACGACTAACCTAACGTTATACTCCATTTACAGTGCTAAGCTACACGTTGAACGTGCTACTATGATATACTACTACCCCTTAGCATTGCATTGATGCCCTGATAGCCATGGTCGCCACGGCCTTTGCCCAGGCGACTAGCTCCTGCTTAATCCCTCTCTCATCATTTAGCGTCAAATCTATCGGGATGGCATCCTCGAAGTCCCCGGTCACCGTAGCAGATACACTGGCGGCGTTTCCTATGGCTACGGGCCACTGGTTCGCCGTCCCACCAAAGTTTACGTCGATGGCGAGGTCGTAGGCTGTCACATCTGTCGGCAGATCCCCGGTAACCAAAGCCATGATGGTTGACGAACTGTATAACCACCGGGAGCTGATGACCACAATGAGGGTGAGGGTCTTTGCTGCTCCATTGTTAGCTTGATTTGGATCGGTGCAACTGGGAGTTCATATGCTCTCTCTATATACCACACAGAGTGATGGAGCATGTGATGCACGAGTGTCGAGTGGCATATTGAGGTTATCATTTTGTATCTTACTTCATGCTAGTATTATTATCCAAGTGTGACGTGTCATAAGTGTGAAAGGGCGCAACCTTGATGTTACCTAGGTGAGGCACTCCCTTGTCACGTTTTTCAAGGTCTCGATCGCGCGCCTGACAGTGACACCCTAAATTAGTTTTGAATAAGTATGAATGCATGATAATGGTTTGTTGAAGGCCTGAAGGAAGATGGCATGGTATCATATAATATGCACGGTGGCAGCAGCACGCGGGCCAGTTGTACCATTTGAACGGATTTTCTCAACTAACCGAATAAGCAGGATTGCTGCTCTGGAGTAGCAGTCATGCGTGAGCTCATTTTCATATACCCGGGTTTGTATTTGTCTAGCAGTCTAGGAAAGATCTTCGTGCCATCACCCAAGTCATCAGTGCCGCGGTTACCCCTGGTGGTTTTCTATGCAATGAGCTGGGTCCATGCTGACCAGCTATGGACGTGTCCGGATGTGCATGCATCATGTGAACTGAGATTATTTGTTCTTTCAGAGTTTAAGTTTTTTTTTTTTTGAAACGGGGCTAAAAGATTTTCCCTACTAATGTGAGCAAGGAGCCGTGCCAATAAAAAAGGAAAAAAAGATTACATAAAAGTCTACTCTCTCAGCATAATGTCACACCCAGGGTTACCCATAGACTCACCTCTTTTTAAATTTTGTCAAAAAGGCCTAGGGTGTGCTTGTTTTGGAAGACACAAGTTTCTTTCATTCTAAATTCCCACGAGACAAGCAAGGCAACAAAATGTCAAGGCTTTCCGGTTGTTGGGGGTCAAGAAGTTTTTTCTCCACCAGTCCTTAGCATCATGGAACGATAAGCTATCAAATTCTCTTTATCAAAAAAGACCGAGAGATACCCATAGCATCCATCAATTATCTTTCAACCTTGGCCAAAAACATGTACAAGCCGAACGATGAACGGATTGATCGGTAGAAAAGAACACCGGGTCGCTCCGTTACAAAAAAATATATCCAGAGAACAAAAATGTAATCCACAGCTCGATCGGTGCAGCGGCCATATGAAAGAAGCAGAACAAGCAAGCATACATGAGCCAATTGCCTGCGTGTGCATCTCAGCTTAGCTAGCACCGCATGGATTCCCTGATGGCCATGGACGCCACGGCCTTGGCCCATGCGACCAGCTCCCGCTTCATCCTCCTCTCATCGTTCCACAGCAGCGGTACGTCCATCGCCGCGGCGCCGCTCCCCGGCATCAGCATGTCCCCTCTCGCCGTAGACGAAACACCCGGCCTCGTCGCCTCGTCGTAGTCGGCGGCGGGAACGCAGGCGGTCGCCGGCGGCTGAGAGGTCCTGCGATCTAAAGCCATATAATTGATGATTGCTTCGGACTTCGAAATCCTAGCTTGGAGCAGAGGAGCTTTGTTTCTTGGGTCTGGGCGTATGGCTCGGTTGGTGCTGGAGCCGAGGAGAGGACACTCGCTCCATATATACCGACCAGGCGACCAGCAGCGCGTGCGCGGCCTGATAGGGAAACCGATCGCCTGCATACGTGTACGCGCCAGTGTGTGATGGCAACGTTGACGCTGCTCTTGCACAGGTGGCTGGGAAACATACGCTCAAGTTAAGAAGTTGGTTGGTTGGACGAGACGGGATTATGATATGTTCTCTTGACTGCTCGGGCGGCCGGAGTGATTGGAAACAACGGCCACCCGTGACAGTACCGGCGCGTGTTTTAATTAGGGTTCATTAGCACGTGTCAATGCATTGACATACTACTGTTGTTCATCTAAAAAATTGACATACTACTGTGGTCTGATCGACGCTTGTCATCATCGAACTACGCGTCCTGTTCGATGTGAGCAACTGTGTGTGGAGTGAACTGAGGTGTTGGCTCTCGTTGAGACACCGGTCGCTATGATGTTGATCATTTTCCATTGAGTTTATGATTTTTTTGCGAAACACGGTATAGACGTAGAAGCTCACACGTCATAAATATGTACATATACCTATCTCATTGAACGCACACATGCACAATCTACCTCTATAAGCACCTTCAAAAGACTGAGCCTCTAAGAAGCTGATCCGACGAGTTTTAAGATCGACGATATCACCATATGCATCTCGCTATCGACGAAAATATTGCCTCATGCCGAAGAATATTTCGCCTTTAATAAGATACCAAAGTGTCTAATCCGGGGTTTAATCTCTGGTTGGCTAGGGTGCCGCTGCTCTCCTAACTATCTATCTACAAGTTGGTTCTCAGTTTGGGATAATCTTGTTTAAGCTAGGAAAGCCTCTATTTCCATACCTATCCGCACAAATGGTGAAGAAACCGAAACTACTTTGGATACTGACACTGCCATGGGTCCAGTCATTCCGGCGATAGGATGGCACCGAAGGCTCTATCGGATAAGCGTTCTACTCCCTCCGTACATCTAAATTTTGATAAATCTAAACAATTTTCATTGGATGGAGGGAGAACTTGAAATCGCTGAGAGTATAATAGCACCTCTCCGAAGAAATTGACACACTTTGAACTCCGGGTTCAAACCTTAAACGTGAATCGAGACCACAATATTGCCACATCACATTCCATCTGTTAACTATGTAGATGGGAGTATTTTGAATCCGATTACGAACTCTCAACACTATAAATTCGAAGCTCGGAGACGCCCCATGGTTTGAAATATTCTTGATACACTATCATGCAAATCATATAGCTAAGAGCTAGTCACAAAGGATTGTAATTTTTGTTTTGTTTTGTAGTCAATAAAGCTCACGGTTTTCTTAAGAAGAATGGACACTAAATATGCTGGGAAGAGCGGGAAATATATAGAAGGAATGTTTAGTCCGACAATGTTGACGGAATCTACCAGACAATGTGAAATGGATGAATACGTACATAGCACAATTTTTATATAAGAAAAGTACGTGTCAACGTGGTTAATTAGGTAGCCCACTTTTTTACTTAGCGTTTGGCGAATAGCTAACCTTCTTACATGCCTGCATTGTACGGAGTAATATAATATTCAATTCCTCCTCTAAAATGTAGGCCCGACCAAATTAGAGCATGGATTTCTCGCCCGCATGTTTCTCCTAGGATTGTAACGAGAATGCTATCTTTTTTTTACCATAGCTACGGGATGAACGGGAATGAACTGTCAGGAAATATCACATCTCTATCATGCTGTGGCCGTTTACCTTGCTGATATGTTTCCACGTGTCTAACTACACTGGACATGTTTTTCGTATCACTTGAGCTAACACAATGCTTTATAAAAAACAATAAGGCGTATAAATACTGTGAAAATTCAACTTTTACTGGTTTTTGGACCAATTTATGGACAAAATATGAACATGTACAATATAAATTAAATCAATAAATACATCCACCGTAAAATATATTTTAATAATATAACTATTCAATAATGCCAATGGTGATTTCTTCCTGTATTTATTTGGTGAAACTTAGTAATATTTTTTTTTACTTTTGGATAAATTACATGCCTTGTATTTTTAATGAAGGCCGTATACTAAATTTGACTTAACTGTGACCACAGTTTTCTTTAAATACCATTAAGATTCGAAAATTCATATATAGAGGTCATAGACCTAACTCGATCTGGTTCAACCTTATATCATGTTCGAGGATTTTTCTCTTCTTACTGGGCTGTTAAAGAATATAAGTGATCGTTGACATCTTGCACCCTTGGTATCATGGTATGGTCAGTGGATCTAACTTCTCGCAACTGCAGCATGATAAAGAGTTATTGTAGAGCACCTCGCTTGAGTCTAGGCCATTGTGAACAAAGGAGAGGAAACTACGAAGGGAATGGAACACTTGTCACATATCGAGTACTCAGACGCCATACTCGCCTTCGACAAAAAAAGGCTTGGGATTTTCATATGAGAACGTTGATTCTGTTGCATCGGATCATTACACACCGACCCACAAGAGCGCCATCTATTCGTTGAATTTCGTGATTCGTGGGTGGAACGTCGTGTCGTTTCAGACCGACGGTTACGTGTTTATATGTGTGAGGAAAAACCCCTCACGTGGTATACAGAGATACGTATACGGTGGTGTACTACACCATACGTATACGTATTAGGTTACAACTCTAATACCATTGTCTCCCCATCTAGTCGATTAATTCACAACTACAAGAAGGAGAACCACCTATATGAACACCGCTAAAAACCAACTAAACCGACAAAGATCCAACCCTTATGGGAGCGAGCTGAGTCTATCAAGAGGTCAAGACCAAATGACCCAGCTCTACCAAACATCCCCAGGCCCTAGCCCCACCAGCCAAGGTTAGGAGCCAAACGAATAAGAGGAGAGTTATTGCACTATTGAAAGGGAAAGACGGAGATCCCGCCCTCATCGCACTAGCAAAAAATAGGACAAAGGCTGGCAACGTGAAAAGAAGTTGAGCGGTATGCTGAATCTGATAGATTACAACACTCTCAATCTACATTACACCATAGGTATACAACTTTGTGGAACAATATCTTAGTGGAGTAAGTTAATCAAACCACTGAAGCATGGACATCTACCAATTCTCTTCCATCATGTCCATAAACATGTACAGATAAACTTAATTAAGGTGCACAAAAATGAAGCAACAGCATCCACACACCGATTATCTATATCCGACGTTACACAGCACGTACAGTGCTATGCTACACACTAGCTAGGTACTACCTTAGCACTGCATTGATGCCCTTATAGCCAGGGACGCCACGGCCTTTGCCCAGGCGACCAGCTGCTGCTTCATCCTCTTCTCATCGTTCAGCGTCAAATTTATCGGGACGACACTCATCTCAGAGTCTCCGGTCGCCGTAGCAGATGCACCGGCGCCGTTCCCTACGGCTACGGGCCACTGGCTCGCCGCCGTACCAAAGTCGACGTCGACGACGTCGCAGGCCGTCGCCTCTGTCGGTAAAGCCCCGGCCGTATCTAGAGCCATGACGGGTTGACGAACTGTATAACGATCGAACAACTTGCACCGAGAGCGGATGACCTATAAGAGGGTGAGGGGTGTATTTGCTGCTCAAGTGCTAGCTTGATGTGGATTGGTGCAGCTGGGAGTTTGAGACACACGCGCTCTTTATATAGAGCGATGGAGCATGTGATGCACGAGTGCCATAGGTTATGATTTTGAATCCATGCTACGTGCTACTCTTATCAAAGTGTGACGTGTCGTAAGTGTGAAACGGCGCAACGTCGACGTTACCTAGCTGAGGCACTCTTTGTCACCTTTTCTAAGATCTCGCCCTCTGACACGGTAATGTTTGACTATCTTCACGCCCTCTTAGGCTTATTAATATTCTTATCCATATTCTGGTGTCATTTTGTTTTCTTTGTGTGATTGTATATTTTTATTTTGTATTCTTCTGTTAAACATGGCTCTTTGAAGTTATTGTTGTATATATGTTTTTTGTGGGTTTTGTTATGAACTATGGAGATGTAACTACTTGTGTTGATTCCACCTGCATCGTATGCATATTTTGACGTGCATATTGTGCTTGGTGGTGCGTTCAAGGATCAATATTATGCGAATTTGGCGGGAACACTAATAGCTGCATAGTACCGATTTGGACGTGTCATAAAGTGGTATCAGAGCCTTGGTTCAATGATACCCCGCGAGTCCGCATTGCATGTAAGACAACCTAGCTAATAGACGAAGTTGAGATTAGTGTCAAAACTGTTTTGCTAACAGACGGTTTTTACTCCTTAGCTCTATTCTATTGTCCTATTACCTTTGCATGTTTTCAATCTTCTCACTTACCTGTTTCGTCAAGTCTTAGGTTTCTACTTGAGTTGGATGGTCCCCATCCCTTTAACCTAATATAGGTACGATCCTTAAACAATTCAATGGAGAAATAATAAAATGTATAGCGAATACGTCTAACCGGTGTTTTTTACAACACATGCATGAATGAAAAGCTGTGATGCGCAATTTCATCTAATAGAGATCAAAAATCTCGGTCCCGTGGTTTTTTCATATGCTTTGATCATAACATTGAACTCTTTCACCCGCAACTTCACATCTTTGTCTATTTCTAGAAACTTCTCTGCTGAAGAATGGCATCCATTCCACAATAAAAGAACACAAAACATATAGACCAACAAACCGAGATAACACACAACCCCCTCTTCTCCCGGGGCGCACGTGCGACTCCAGAGGGACAAACCCTAGCCCACCCATTTGCCCATCCTATGCTCTCCTTGGCCGTCGATGCTGGCGGCAGTGATGGCGGTTCCTAGCCATCGGAGGCGGTATGCCCCGACATGCCTAGTACAAGCGGGAAAGGCTTCAATGAGGGCGGCACATGGAGGCAGAGGAAGAACAACACGCACAACATGACATAGAAGTAGGAGCGGAGGAGATTTATTGAGAGGCACGACGGAGGGTCCGCTGTGCAAAGCTGGGTCTGGAGGCAATGTCGATGGGTCGGCTGGTGTTGTGCTCCTTTTGGCAGTGAGAAGGCTGCGGAAGCGCCGATACGGGTGACTTTAGAGGTGGAGAAGCTGGCCAGATCTACGCCCGTTCTAGGCATGATCTGGGTCATGGGGTTGTCCGCCTAGATATAGTGTGACACAACGGTAAGGCGTGTCCTTGACCGTGCACGAGCTGGAAGAATGTTAGGCGATGTAGTTTCTCAGTCGTACAGTAGGTGGAAGACGGAGGTGTTGAGTTCATTGAATACCACGATTTTGCAACTATGATGACAAGAAGCTGCAATGGCAGTGGTGCGATGCTACATGGACAGTGCTGTCCCGATCCTTGGAGAAGCGGAGATGGCGACGATACAGATGAAAGTCCTGCAAATATTTTGTCAGGCCAACAATTACGGTGCCAGCGGGTGTCGTGCCCCTCCTTAGAGGCGTCGCTGATGCGTGTATGCATCTCCTTCATTCTCTCTTGGTATTGGTAGTTGTCTCTAGGCAAAAGACTAGATTCACAATTGGATCGACGCGTTGGCGACGTCCTCGACGTTATCTCTCATTGGGAGCATCGTGTCTGGAGACACGGCTTGGAGGTCCTTGTTGCGCTCCTCCGACAATCACTGTTGTCCAAGATTATTCTCCTACGGTGCAATGCACGTCATTGCCAGTGAGTTCAAGATGATGCATTTCTCGTGTCTAGCCAAGTCCCGCCGTCCATTTGCCACCTCCTTTTCAGCATCAAGGGTTGGTGTAGGATCGACAAGGAAAGTCAGTTAGAGTTGTTAATGTTCGAAGGTGATATGTGTGAGTCAAAACAGGGCGCACTACACCGGTTGTTTGCAACGTGTTGTAGACTTTTCTTGTAAAAAATCTGCCTACTATCGTATGTTTTTTTTAGATAAAAGGCCAACAGAGCCCGACTTTAAATTAATAAAGCCTTCAACCGGCTAGGATACAATGGTGTTTCTTACACGCACTTGAACAAGTTTAAAAGAAAAGCAAAGCCCTATAGGAATTAAAAGCACCGGGCGCCACAAGCAGGGCCGAAGCAACAACAACAAGTCCTGGAGCACCCTGCACATCCAGTGCAGGTTTGGACAATGGCAGTAACCCTAGAATGCCCAACCTTTGCTGTGGAGGAGACTGCACATTGGCAATCGGAACCGAATTCCATGAAGTTGTGCCATCGAAACACCATCTTGCAAAAGCCACGAAGAACTGCCACGGACGGAAGGGACATGGGCCTAGCGAAGAGGAGAAGCACCAGCGCCAAAAGGATGAAGAACCGGCTCAAAGACCACCTCGCCATGTTCCTGCCGGAGGAGGGACCCTTCCCTCCTCACCTAGGCTCGAGGGTGTCGACCCACCAACAAAAACAGGACAAAGAAGTGGTTTAGCACCCAAAAAACTTTGGACTTGCTGGGAAGCGCCTCCAACCTTGCCAACACCATGCCCAAACCGCACCATCATCATAGACTCCATATTGTCGACCCCTCCGTCCCCTCATCCCAAAGCGGCGCCTCCAAGGAGGAGAACGACACGGAGCGCTGTCGTTGCTCGGCCAAAGCCTAGGTTTTCACCCAGGGTGGAGGGGAAGGGAGAGTTAAGGTAACCTCATCCGCCCTTCAAGAAGGAGAACGGCAACCAAAGTCGTCGTTGCGGATGTGGCTGACGATGCCAGCCAAGGGTTTCCCCTGGAAAACCACCTGAGCGCCTCGCACGGATGCGGATCAGTCAGTCCGAGGACCATCTGAGCTGGATCTGGCGCGGAGAAGAAGCGCCATGGAGACATCAACATAATAGACATAGAGAGCGCCAGGGCACCACTACGCCATGACAAGACTTCTGCCAGCTCCTCGCCGTCCACACGACCAAGAAGACCAGCCAACACCAGCGAGCGCCACCCGCCTTCCGGTCGATGCCGCCACCCACCGTTCAGAGCCACCGCCCTGGGAACCACGCAAGGCAACCCTACGAACTGAAAAGCACCGGTCTTCACCGCCGAGAGGTCTCCGGAGACCGGAGATGCCGGAGAAGGGATCCCCTTCCAGATCGATGATAAGCAGCCCCCATGGCTACCAGCGTCAAGGATCTAGGACGGAGGCGGGCAAGCACAAGGGTCCGGGGCCCTGCCCCGGCCCTGCACACGGCAGCCAGAGGGCCACCCTGCCCGGCCTCGTCAGAATCGCCGCCCGAAACTGCCGCGCACGCCCCCGCGTCGGGTCGTAATCGGCCCACCGCAGTCCAATCTGGACCTTGCGCGCGTCGCCCACCTTGACCACACCGAAGCGCCGCCGCCGCGAGCACGCCCAACACCTGCAGCCTCCACATCGCGGACGAGCCACCGCGCCCCCCGACCCGCACGGCGCCCCCGGCGACAGCCTCGGCCTGCGCCGCCACTGCCGCGCGAGGGGGAAGGAGAGGCCTCGCCGCCGCCGGCGCCCCAGGGCTTTGCCCGGCAACGCCTGCTGGCGGCGGCGAGGGAGGGAGGAGGAGGCGCGCCTAGGGTTTCGCCCTGCCGTTCGCGGGAGCGGGCAGGACGAAACGAGTTCCAACTTACAGCTCCGGCCACTATCGTACGTTTTGCCGTTTTTGCGTACTCTTTAAGAAAAAGCATCCCTGCAGCCGAACTGAGCGGATCATATGAGTGAAGTGAAAAAGGGGCATATAGCATATGTTATCCTTGATCGTTTGCAAAAGTATGTACAAGCCGAACGATCGACCGAATGATCACACGAAATATAGGGGGGTCGCTCCGAGAAAAGAGGATTCATGGAGCAAACAGAAATCTAATCTACTGGCTCGGTCGGTGCAGCGGGCAATATTCGAGAAGCAGAACAAGCAGCTTCCATGGCGCCCCAATTGCCTGAGGCAGAAACAAGCAATTTGCTTCTCGGCTCTCGCGTGTGCATCTTAGCTAGCACCGCATCGACTCCCTGATGGCCATGGACGCCACGGCCTTGGCCCATGCGACAAGCTCCCGCTTCATCCTCCCCTCGTCGTTCCACAGCAGCGGCACGTCCATCGCCACGGCGCCGCCGCCCGGCATCATCATGTCCCCTCCCGCCGTAGACGAAACACCAGGCCTCGCCACCTCGTCGTAGCCGGCGGCGGGAACGCAGGCGGTCGCCGGCGGCTGAGAGGCCCTGCGATCTAAAGCCATATGATTGATGAATTGTTTGGACAATTGGATTTGGAAAGTTCAAAATTCTTGAGCAGATGAGCTTTGTTCCTTCGATCAGGGTGGGTCGGTTGGTGCAGCTGCTGGAAGCCGAGGACACTCGCCCGATATATACCGGCCACTGGCGCGTGGGCGGCCTGCCGGCATGCGTTGCACGAGTAGCTAGCATATGGATAATCTATCTCGTACGTGTACGCGCCAGTGTGTGACTGTGATGTCGATGTTGACACAATGACACTGCACTGCCCTGCACAGGTGGCGGGGAAGCACACGCTGAAATTAAGGAGTTGGTTGGTTGACGAGATGGGATTATCATATGCTCACCAGGCACTAGTCAGGATCGTGTTCTTGACTGGTTGGGCGGCTGGAGTTGTTGGAAACATCGGCCACGCGTGACAGTGCCGGCGCGTGTTTTTAATTAAGGTTCATTAGCACGTGTCAGTGCCGTGACATACTTACTGTGGTCTGACGATCATTGTCATCATCGAACTACGCGTCCTGATCGACGGGAGAAACCACCACGAATCGAGACCACAGTATTGCCACATCACATTTCAATTGTTAGCTAAATACAGATGGGGACTACTATGAATCTGATTGCAAACTCTCAACACTATAAATTCGAAGTTCGGAGCCAGGGGGCCACTGCCCCCAACCCCCCATAGTTTTTTAGCAAACTATGAAGGAATTGTGTATTGGAGCAGCTAGGGAGAAAAAAATTAGACTTTGATTTCAAATATTCTTACACTACCATGCAAATCATATATCAAGGAGCTTGTCGCAAACAATAGTAAACACTTAGTTCTACAATCGATAAAGGACGTGGTTTTCGTATAAAAAAACCACTAAAAATAATGGGAAGAGCGGGGAAAATATAGGAAAGAATGTTTACTCCAACAAAGTTGATGTATTCTACGAGACAATGTGAAATGGACGAACACATATTTCTCGTGCGCATGTTTCTACTGGGATTGTAGAATTTTTTTAGCGACGATGCTATCTGGTTTGACCATAACTACGAGATGAACTGTGACGAAATATCACATCTCTGTCATGTTGTGGCCGTTTACCTTGCTGCTTATGTTTGCAAATGCCTAACTACACTAGACTTATGTTTCGTATCACTTGAGGTAACATGATGTTTTTTCAAAAAGAATAAGGAACATTAATATTGTGAAAAGTCAACTTTTTCTAGTTTTTGCAAATTTATGTACAAACGATGAACATGTACAATACAAATTAAATCAATAGATCCGCAGTAAAAAATATTTTCATAACGTAATTATTCAATAATGCAAATGTTGATATCTTCTTGTGTGTACTCCCTCCTTGCCAAAATATAGTGTGCATTGGTTTTCAAAAGTCAAAATGCACCAACTTTGACCAAGTTTATTAAAACAATATACATATATCTACAATACAAAAAGTATACCATATTTTAAAAAATATTTTGTGACGTTCCTACTGGTATTTATTTGATATTCTAGAAGGTTGTATTTTCTTGCATAAACTTGGTCCAAGTTTACTTGGTTTAACTATAAAAAATAGCTAATACACACTATATTTTGCCAATTGCCATGACCTAGGTGCAACGTGGGTATTAACTAGGTGAGGCACTCCCTTGTCACCTTTTCCATGACCTAGGTGCTATGAAAATGGTTTGTTGAAGGACAATTTTACGCTATGGGCAGGTTTTCTCAGCTAACCGAACATGCAGGATTGCTATTGGAGTAGTTTTGCACACCCGCATGCGAATGGGCGTTCCCGATGGATGTGCATGCATGTTGTATGTGTTGAGGTTATTGGGTATCTCAGATATCTATTAAGTGTTTGTAGTCGTTGGTTCAAGAATCTATTTTTAATTTGTTTACTTTTAGAGTTCTTTGTACTACTGTTGATGATTATCAATAGAGTGGCGGATTTTTTCGCAAAAAAAGACTTCAACAATAAATTGAAAAAATCATTATAACCGGCCTACTCTCTCAGCATTATTTCACTCAAACACTTTTGGCCCGCGATAATCCAAAGTTTCACCTCTTTTTAAATCTCTTCTAAGATAACACAAAGCGTCACTTGTTTATTGTGGAAGAAGCGTGCATTTCTTTTGTTCGTTATATCCCAATGTGTAACCAAAGTGAGTGAGGCTGGCGCTGCGGTTGGGTATTGAGCACCCGGTCATGTCAAGCCACCAATTCTCGAGTGATTGAGTTGGCCAATGTTGCAAGTCAAGAGTGTAAATACCAAGCTGATCTTTGATGAGGCCCCAAAGCCTAATGGTGAAATGACAATGGACGAGTAAATGAGTCGCGACTCCATGGTTGTTTTACAAAGAGGACAAAGGCTGTAGTTCGGCTAACCTCTCTTCTCAAGCCGGTTCGTCATCCAAGAACTATTTCGGATTCCAATCCATGCAAAGGAGAATATAAGAAACACATATTTTTTCCATTCTCCACGCAAGGATTCCAATCCATCCATGGCCGTGACCTTGTCGGCTGCGGACCAAAGAAATGGTCTTTCAATTTACTTCATGTTGTTTGTGAGACCCAATGGGAATGAAAGGGGTCAAGTGATGGAATCGCACATATTTGACAAGGGCAGTGCCGCTGGCCATGTTGATGTACTTTCTATGCCAAGTTGGGATTTCCTTGCCATTTTGTCCCTAAGGTGTTAAAAGTCTCTACTCCGAAGATGCCAAACCGATAGTTGGAACCCAATGTATATCATTGAGAGGGATGCAAACTTCCGTGAATGCCCTCAAAATGTCATCCAAGTAGATTTCACCACAACGAATGGGGACACGATGAATCTCTTTCGGAAGTTTGTGCAAATATCAGTGATCTAACCATACCTACAAAGAATGGAAGAAAGTTTTTGGATATCTTCATTGAAAGGGTCACAAAATAGCCGCATCATTAGTATAGAGCCATGTTCTTATTATTGTTCCACGACCATGTAACTTGTAAATGAAACCATGTCGCGAGGTCATGGATTTGTTGGAGGGAATAAATGTCAATTTCAAAGAGGAGATAATATAGTGAGTCACCTTCGCAAATCCCACGTCCATGCGCATTAGGGGTAGCTACCCCATTAAGGACCCTTGATGATGAAGTTAAAAAATGGAGGAAAGTCAATTTACGATTCTGCAGGTAACCCTCTTCTTTGGAACAGATTGAGAATATACCCCACCTTATCAATTCAAAAGCCCTTTTTAATGTCTAGCTTCACTAGTAGACTCAACATCTTTCTCTTATGCAATTTCTTTGCCAAGTTTTTGATGTAGAGGAAGTTATCATGATTTTTTATGAAACCACTTTGAGCATTGGTACTTGCTCATCCATGAAAGGTCCAAGTCGGAGAGCGAGCATTTTATCGATGCTCTTAGAAATGGAGTGCATAAGGCTAATACGCCTAAAGTTGGCGATTTCTTCGACCCACTCTTTTCTCTGGGGAAAATGAAATGTGTGAAAACGTGAGCCAATTAAAGTTTGCAACATGAAAGTTCTGAAAGCGGCTGATGAATCTCATGGCATCTGTTGATTATATATTTAAATTTCTTTAAAAAAAATTCTAGTAAAGCTGCTCGATACGGGTGCTTTGTATCCATCCATTGGATAACTTCATTTTAACCGCCTTCTGGGAGAAAGGTTCCCTCAAGGCATGCAAATAAGGGTCTTAAAATTTTAGCTCTTCCCATGGTTGAATTGAAGTTTTTGTGAGTGATTTCCTTGTTTCGTTCATGGTCCATGACCCAACCATTGTTGTATCTGATGCGGTTTATGTGACTTTTTAAATCTTCGAGCATTTACTTGCAAATGGAATAACATGGTGTTGGTGTAACATACCTTTATGTTGAAAATCTAAGGACTTTAATTTTTTTCTATCTATATCAAGCACTGCCAAACAAATCCCTCGTATTTTAAGACTTACTCTCCATGCATGTTCCTCAATGGTTGAATTCTATAATGTTGAGAAATTCCGAGAAGGTGGAGGATCACTAGGAGGGACATCCTAAGAAAGATATTTTTCTTTGGATAAGAGGCCATGACTCCAATTGGTGAGGCACTTTCTCGTTGCTCGCAACTTGTGGAAGAGGATTTTGTGTGGATGGGTCTAGGTAGGCTCATTCCATATGGTTTGCACTACCCGAATTCTGGAAACTCTCACCCCAAAATTTCTCCAACTTAAAGATCCTAGGCCTCCGAGGAATGCTATCAGCGAAAGGATTTGAGGAAAATGGTACGCCAAAGAGGAAGCGAGGGCACAAAAGGCGTGGATCAAAGTTCCTATTCGGAGTTGTAAAAACTATGTCAAGCTTGCGTAAAGCTGGATTTAGTCTTTCATTGCTCTAGGTGACCCCCTTCTATTTTGAAGTTGAACCTCTTTGAGCTCACAACTATGCAACATGGCCCAGAAGCAGTTTATTTGGCTTTGGTTAACATTTTTTTCATTTCCATCTTGCAACAAAAAATTTCTTTTCAGAATATCTTGCTATGATAAGGTAGAAAATGACTATTTTATCACTTCTATCTAGGTGAGTATATCATGAAGTACTGTGCCAAAATGTATCATTCTTTTTCTTGGTAAAAAAGATGTGTAAAACCAGATATCTAGAATGTTTACATCATAGGATCACTAGATGAGGTATATGCAATGTAAAAGGAGTCTTGTCTTGGCATATGTAGTATTTGAACTCGGTCATATGTGTCCCCTTCCTCATTTCTTGTGTGAAAATGCAAGGTTTGTTGGCTGGGGAAAATCAGGGGGAGGTAGTTGTGACGACCCCAAAAATTAGTGCACGACGTCAAATTCTTTAATCTTTTATAGTGGTGGCAACGCCGTTAGATAGATTTGTGCACGACCTCGAGACCATGTGGTTTCATTACATATAGGATATGTATGAAGCCTTACGACATTCCTAATGTTTTGGGCAATGTACCTTTTTGGTCATGGGTAAGGCCCAACATAGCCCTTCTTTGTGATGTTGATCTCAATCTCGTGTGATATCAATTGTGTAAGAGTCCTAGTATGGATTTCCTCTTTTGTGGAGGGACAAAATTGTTGTAGAGGTGTTGGATTCAGAAGAACGCAATAGAATTGATGTATCATTCATTAATCATGTATTTTCCATTGCTTATTAGTGAAAAAATATGTGAAACAAGAGTCTAACCCCCAGTGGTCTAATTACCTAGACTTTCCACCGGTGGATGTGTCATGATTTTTGCAAGATGTGGGAGTGTAGCTCACGAGAGTGCGGTGCTAGGTCTATTTGAATGTCTCTAACATCATTTTGGTAGAATATGCGGTTGCCAAAACAGTGGTTGTGGCAACATATTGTGTCCCATGTGTTTTCATATACTCTTGTTTATCAATGAAATAGGATAATCGTTTACCTCTAGTAAATGTCCAAAACACCCATGGAAAAGGGATTAAGTAATAATTGGAGCACAACTTCAAAAATGCTCTTTTTTTAGAAAGTGAGCTTTATCAACTCAAAATTCACATTAGGCTCATACAAGTAAGAACGTTTACACACAAATTTTGCATAACAAGATGAATACATCAAAGAGTAACAAAATTAATTCGAACAAACCCCTCGACCATGAGACAAAAACATAAACAACCTAAGGTATCACACATGTTTAATATGTAGATTACCCCGCCATCCATTCTTGGTAAAGACCTCCTTGGCTGCCTAGTCCACTTGGATATTTTCCAGCATGAAAAGCTCATGTGCTCCCTGTATATGCCAACATGAAGAGCTCATGTGCTCCCATCACTACTATTGGGACAAAGTACGAAGTGATTGCACGAGTAGTTAACATGTAGCAGTGATGTTTTTTTTTCAAACCAACATCATTCATGTAATCCACAATGCCAATTAGAGGGAAGCCCCTCCAACAAAGATATATATTTTTAAGTTAAGATGGGATTCCCTAAAACTAGTTGTCAAGCATGTTAGAAACACTCTAGGGTAGAAACAAGTCTGATGCAACCTGAATAGTATACCATGCTAGCAAGAAGAATATGTGTTTGAAGAACAAATGTATTTCGTATTACAAGATTGTCTTTTGTTAAAATGACTCCCCATCTTATATACCAAAGAAATATACTTATCTTAAACATGATCTTCATTTTCCAAAAGAAAGGTACTAATTGGTGAATCATCGTGGACTAACGCATGGTACAAAGACTTAATAAAAAATAAGTCATTATCATGCAAATTCAAACAGAATAACTCATGTGTGTTGAGACCCCATTCAACCAGTCTTAAACTAGAATTCCAAGCTAGGAACATATTCCTTATTAACTCATGTTTAAGAAAGACATCTGAAAGATATGGCCATAAATACTCCCTAATTGTAAAACAATTATGTTGAATAATGTGATAAAGTCCTAGATTTTAGGAACTCAATCTAACGTTCCACAACCATGTACCGGGCCTAAATTTTATTTGAGAGACATATCTATTGGTGATAGTCCACAACTTTGATTGCTTCACATTTATTAAGCCAGGCAAAAACTGGTAGTCACACGGTTTCTAATGAACCTAAGATAGAGAGCTTTACATCAAACCTACTTGTTCCGCAAAACGTCTTGTCCCCGTCCTTTTGTTTTTATTGGCCGTGCTTGCATATGCCTGTGTTGCGGTCTAGATGCTTCATACATCAGATGGCCTGACGAAATTACACATTCTACCTGGTTTCCATCTGTTGTTTGCAGAAACTGCTAGTTCAACATCTCTTTTTCACACTCACCATATATTGTTCTGATCTATTAAAACTTCCACCAATTGTTCATCAGACGAACAATTTAGCCAATTGATAGCAAAACTGACTGGTGGGCTCTCAATGTCAATGCCCCAATTTCTGCACACAATTTTTGAAATTCTTTAATTTCGTAAAACATAAGAATGGAAATTTATTTGTGGATGCACCGTCGGATGCAACTGATCTGTTTTATATGAAACATCAATGTTTACCGAAAAATGTTTGGTCTGTTCATTTTTTTCAAACAAATACTCATAGCACACTAATTAAATCAAATGAAAATAATTTTCCACCAATAATTTATTCAATGAATGCTTTGTAGGGCGTAAACCGTAATGGACCTTTTTTTGAGCACAAATTGTCCTTCTAGAAGCTTGCTTTAATCTTCTCTTCTCATAAGAAGAAGTTCAAAATTTATCCGTTCAAGAGTATTGGTTTACAATGATGGCATGTTAATTATGTTTAAAAAAAATCGTTTATTTTCTCTAGAACACCAATAAATTTACATATTTTTTGGATCGATAAATGTTTTCCTATGGTTTTTTATTGTGTCGTGAATGTTCATTTTGCAAACATAAATATACCGAACATTTTTGAGCAAAAAATGACGTTCATATAAACTACCCCTATCAGAGTTGAGGGTGCATGCACACACAGAAAACATAATTTATGACTAATTATATTATTGTTGCAGCTTACTACAATCTTTATACATGAATTGTAGCACTGACGTGCGAGGTCCAGCTGTAAGTGTTGCTCTAAACCGGGCTAATTGTTGATTAGATAACCAACTAGTGAAAGCGGCGACAAAGTTTACCAAAAGTTAGTTAAATGTGTGACAAAGATGTCTAACTGGTGGTTTTTGCGAAACTGGTGTGCAAAGCTGGTGGAACTCAATTTCCTCTAAGAGAGTTCAAAATGCTCAGTCCTCGTGGTCTTGCCATCGGCTCTGATCATCACATGAAACTCTTTTCTTTCACTGTAGCCTAACTTTTGTTTTCTTTCTGGAAACCTCTCAACAGCCGAACTGAGCGGCTCATTTGAGTGAAATAAATAAGGGAGCGTAGCATCCAACTGTAGCATCAACAATCCTTCATCATCTGAGAAAAGCCAAAAATATGTCCAAGCCGAACAATCCACCGAATGGTGATACTACAAAAGATTACGGGGGTCGCTCCGTGAAAAAGAAGATTCAGAAAACAAAACAAAATCTAGCCTACTGCTGGGTGCAGCTGGCATATGCACAAAGCAGAGGAAGCAGCTTCCATGGCGCCCCGGTTGCCTCGCGCTTGTACGGTGTACATCTTAGCTAGCACCGCATCGACTCCCTGATGGCCATGTACGCCACGGCCTTGGCCCATGCGACTAGCTCCCGCTTCATCCTCCCCTCGTCGTTCCACAGCAGCGGCACGTCCATCGCCATGGCCCTCCCTTGCACCAGCATGTCACCTCCCTCGGTAGACGAACCACCGGCGCTGTCCCCTGGCCACGGCCTCGCCGCCTCGACGTCGGGAACGCGGCCGATCGCCGGAGGCGGCAAGGCCCTCCCGTCCAAGGCCATACTATTGAGCTGATGCTTTGTTCAGACTTTGAAATATATGGAGCAGCCTTTGTTGCCGGATCAGTGTGGCTCGGTTAGTGCAGATGGGGAGTTTGAGGAGAGGGCACACTGCACGCTCCATATATGCTGGCGATTCGCCGCGGGCATGGGATGCACGAGTAGATGCCCGTATGGGCGAGGTTTAGCATTTTCGATCGAAATGGGACGTGTACGCGCCAGTGTGTGACGGCACAACGTTGACACTTCCCTGTCCTGAACAGGTGGCTAGGAAACACGCTGAAATTAAGCGGTTGGTTGGGTGGACTGGATGGGAACGGGATTATGATATGTTCATCAGGTGTGGTACAGTAGGTACGATCTTGTTCTTGATTGGTCGGGCGGCCGGGGTGGTTTGACCATAGGTCACGCGTGGTTATATCGGTCTGTGTTTTACTTAACGTTCACTGGCATGTGTCACTTACTGTATGGTTTTATCGATCCTTATCGTCATCAAACTACGCGTCTCGATCGATGGGATTAAGGGCGTGTGTGTTGCTCTCGTGTGTTGAACTAAGTTCGTTGGCTCCATGCTTATCGTTCTTTAATTTTGGAAAAGAGGCTTCACGCGACCGCACTCATACATATGGCAAAGTATTTTGTTTCGATCAGAACTATATTTTGGTCGACAATGGAGCCGATCCCGTTTGGGAGCGAACACCATCTCAAAGTCGTGAAGAAAATTGCAGCTTTCACCGTACTCCATGGGCTTCACTTCCATGGACTTTTTGCAATTTCCACCAGGCGGCGGTCTAAGGCATGTCAATGCTTCAATTGTTGTAAAAAGTTGTAGAACCTAAAAAAAAACTATATAAAAATATTATACTTCTCAAAATTATGATTTTTTTAATGCACAACATGATGTAATGGAATTTTTTTATATGAAGCATCAATTGGTTACTCAAAAAATGAGTTTATATAATTTTACAAATCAGATACCAGTGACACATTAAATTATATATCTATATATACCTAATAATAAAGTAAGAAGCGTTTCCGCGGTTTCGTCCCTTTGGAACGTCACAAGATATTGTCGTCCGTCGTCCGTAGTTCCTCTGGTGAGTTTCCGTTCATCCGGCATCGTATCAGGTCTGGTCTCCGGGCCTCTTCTAAAAGAAGAGTCCAGGTCGGTGTAAATGCTTATATATACTACTGCTCGATCCACGTATCAGCAAAATCTTTTCTTTGCCCTTCAGCCGACGCCCGAGGACCAGTACCTTTCAGCCGGTGCTCTTGATGGGAACCGGCCTCTACGCCGCCGTTCGCGAATTCTCATGTCCCACGCCGCCCACACGTGTGCAGAACGGGAGGTCCGCCACCGCTCGAGGAGTCCCACCCTTTCCGCAACCACCACCAACCCGTGCTCTTGATGAGAGCCGGATTGTACGCCGCCGTCGCAGAGGACAGGATCGGCTGCAACCCAGGGTCTGGCTCAGGTTCTTGATCAAGTGCAGCTCAATGATGGTCCAACATCAGCTTCTATGTGGACGGAATCGGCCGGAACCTTGGGTTTCAATGATGATCGACATCAGCTTCGCCAGAGTCTGGACTGTGGCGATGGACGGGATCAGCCAGTACTCTACATGTTATCTTCTTCATCTTCATTATTCATATCGAACATCTCAAATTTGGGACTACTAGGCACAGTTGCAGATCAAAAAGATTATCTTGGCTGGCATCGGCCAATTTGGTCTTGGACAGCAGACCACTTTGCACGCCATCGTCTGGTGCATCCATCGTCTGCTGCATACAGATGCATCACGCGTGTCCTTTTTTTGAGATTTAGATGATGAGTCAATCTCGCCTTTCTTAATGGAGGTCTGATTCAGGGTGTTTGACAGTATCCAGTCGAAGACATCGCACGGACGGCGACAGACGATCTCAATGCTTCTCTTATTCAACTGGCCGTTTTGTTCATCTGACAGCTGGTGTAATGTCTTTGGTAATTGGTATCTGAATTTATTAGCTCATGATGAACTTGCACAGCTGTGAAGAAAGGAGAGCTTTATTTCTTTTGATGTCAATGCAGACAAGTTTAAGAATACTCTTTTTGATATGAAAGTAAATACACAATCATATATTTCAAGGACTACCGAAAGAATAATTTCAGAAACGCCTGTACGAGAAGTGCAAACGTCCTGGACGGGATACAGCAAATCTCAGAAATCAACATCTGGATACAACTTTGTCGTGAAGGTGTATGGTGGTCTTCAAGCGTTATGATAATTGAGTAGTGCGACCCGGCCTGTGTGCTCGCGCGGGAAGCTCCGCCGTGTTACTGATTTGGTCTCTTTGCAATTTGCTAGCTATCAGAACTGGTTTGCTGCTAGGATGTTTCTAACATTGTTTACTGGTGTTATTGCAAAGTTGTAAAATTTCTTGATTTTTATCAATTTTTAATTTGCAATGCTCAATTTTTAGGGAAGCTATCAAAATCAAATTTTAATATAAATTATGTTTTAAATGTAAATGAATTATTCAATTTATTTATCTGTTGATGTCTATTTATTATATTCTAGACATAGCATTAGAGGAATATGCTTCTCCCCAATTTTCCGATTGTTTTCGATTTTACCACTACTTTTTTTTTAAAACTAAAAAACTGTTCAGCCCATGTCGATTGCACATATGGAAAACAAAGAAACAGTGTCTCAAGAGATCCGGGTAGACGGAGGGTGCAGGCGAGCCAGATAGATGAGCTAATGGTGGCGCTTCACTACATTGAACAAGACTCTCAACGATAGACTCACACATGGTAAGAGGAGGATTTGTTTTATATATGTCTGAGGGTGGATTCAGGCTGCTCTTTTACCAATCCAATGGATCTTTGAGATGTTGATTGTTTGGAGCAATAGAGCTCTACCTGACCATATTAGCAGGCATCGTTTTTGTTGCTTACGTTTGTTCGTCTCATCGATTGGAAATTAATTCGTGTTCTCGTGACCAGTGAGCGATGTTATGAGACAAATCCTTGTGTGTTTGCAAAATTGTTTTTTAGTTCATGTTTTAATTTACTTTTAATTTTCAGTAAAGTGTAGCTCATCTTTAATTTTCTTTTAATGTCAGTTTTTAATTTATGACAATTTGTAATTTGCAAATAGTAGCGAAGCTACTTCATTTATTTTGCAAATGAAATATATAATAATATTAATCTATACTACCACAAGGCTAACCCTATCGGCCTTGACAAGGACTCTGCGGACTTCATTGTCATCTTCGTTGATAGGTGGTTCATCACGTTTTTAACAACCACACAAGAAGGTCAGATGGACGATGCGCGGCTACAAGTGTAGAAAATGCTTTCCCTTCATCAACGGGAAGGAGATAGATGTAGCCACGTGGAGTAAGGGCTCGCCATCATGGTGGCATTATCAACTCCACAAGGCAGACGCCCAACAACCGTTGCAACACATATGTTTCCCATTATAAAAGGTTTTTTTATTTAATGTGACGCCGTAGCAAGAGTTTAGGGTTTGTGTTTTAGATGCCGTGGCAACGCACGGGTTTTGTCCTATATAATGATAAAATAATTGTGTGTCCAAATATCATGATTTTTTGGGGTCATTTTTTATAAATTAAATTAAATTATATTTTGCGGTCGATTATTTTTCACATTCGTCGTTGATATCTTACAAATAGAGGGTCGATAACTTTTAGGCTGGAAAAAACTTGTCAAAACATATCAATATGGGTGCTAGTTTTAAAGATCTTGTCGAGACTAATTTATTGATGAAAACGAATTTTAAATTGGACTTATTATTTGAAATATAAAATATTTTAAATATTAGATTATGAGAGAATCTTTGCTGACCCTCTATTTGTAAGATATCAACGACGAATGTAAAAATAATCGACCCCAAAAGATAATTTAATTTACGAATATTTTTACAATTTTTTAGCCCACAAATTGTCAACTCTTGCCTATTTATTTATGAGCGGTGAAAAGTAATAGGTTTTATAAGCCAATTTCATTTAGAATATTTTGATGATTATTTTAGCTCACAAGTAATCAACCATTCCTCTGTTATTTATCAATGGTAAATGTAAAAGGATCCTAAAATTAATTTTTATATAGAATATTTTGGCCACTTTTTTTTAGCTCACAAGGTATCAACACTCCCACCATTATTTATCAACGGTAAATGTGAAAAAATATTGACCATAAAGGTTAATTTTATTTACAATATTTATGGAATATTTTTAACACTCTAATTTATCAACCCATCTACCCATTATTTATCAACCGTAAATGTGAAAATTTATGAACCTAAAAAGCTAATTTCATTTAGAATATTATAGGAATATTTTTACCTCACAATTTATCAACCTCTCTATCCATTATTTATCAATGGTAAATATGCAAAATTATCAACCTGAAAAGCTGATTTCATTTAGAATATTTTGAGAATATTTTTAGCTCACAATTTATCAACCCCTCTGTCCATTATTTATCAACGGTAAATGTGAAAATTATCAACCCGAAATTTTAATTTTATTTATAATATTTCTAAGTCACAAGGTAATTCAAATAACATAATTTTTAAAAGTGTTGGTTCATTTGTGGTAAAATTAGTCATTAGTGAAAGTTGCAAGTGGTAGTTTATTTGAGTTGCGAGTGGTTTTCCTACCCTTTATCCCCCCCCCCCCCTCTTAAAAACCACGGGCCCGAAAAAGGAAATTGAAAAAATAGTCTAACTAATGTAAATTTTGATAAAAAAAAGTAATAAAAAAGTTAAATGGGAATTGACAAAAGGAAATCGAAACAAAAATATAAAAAAACACCATCATGGACCTGCAACGCGAGTAAAAATGAGAAGGAAAAGAATGGCCATCTGTGCATGTAGCGGATGCCCCGCCGTGTGAAAAAAGAACAATATATGCATGCATGCGGCAGCAGGCCTGCACAACCACAAAACTAAAATTAAAACATCACGACAGAACCGAATTGGAGGTACACGGCGGAACGAGAAGATCACGACAGAAAGGAAGTGCGAAACGAGCAAGCGACCAGACCGCGCACGCGGTCGAGTGCTAGCGAGGGATCTCATCTCGAAACAACCTTTAATCTTGTTTTATAAATAAAGCAATAACCTAGGTGTTAGAACTCTCTCAGAGCATCTCCACCGGTGACTCTAAAAGTAGCCGTCAGCACACATGCCGACAATGTTTGGGGGTCCTTGGCAGCAAGTGCTGGTCAAAAAAATTCAAACCCCCACACCGGTGCTCCCCCATAGCCGCTCCCGAAAGGAAAAAGGATAAAGAAGATACTGGAGGCACCGACCATCGAGGAGGAGGGCAGCGGTGGCATCCACATGCGTAGGAGAACCCAACCGTCCCTAAGCCCGGACACGCGCCCAGGCTTCCGGCTGGCAGCGCAGCCTATTTTGATAAATATTATGATGAAAATTTGACTGGGCTTACAATCTTGGATCCGCCACTGTCCACATGGCTCGCTGAAGCATACATCGGAGGATACCAGTGCGTTCCCCGCCGCACCATTGACTCATCAAAGAACGGGAGACTCCACAGTCAGGCCTGGTTTGGGTGCAGCGCGCGGAGGCACCAGGAGTGCGGGAGGAGCGTGCAGAGGCATCCTGGTGCGGGAGCTGCGCACAGAGCTGGCCTGGTGTGGGATCACACCCTCGACCGCTGGTGCACCACCGTCGTCGTGCTCTCCGTCTACCGCTGGCGAGCGCCAAAGATCCCCACCGCGCCGCCTCCTTGAGCTCCACCACCAATGTCTCGTCGTACAGCGGGCCCCATGCCCGCACCTCCGGCCACAGATGTCGCGAAAAAACTGTGGACGGAGGAGGCTCCGCCAGGGAGGAGGAGGGGAGGGAGAGGACGATAGTGGCTCGTCGGCGGGTGAAGGATGGCACGCAAAGATGAAGCAATAGTGGTTGAGAGAGAGAGAGAGAGAGAGAGAGAGAGAGAGAGGGAGGGAGGGAGGGAGGGAGGGAGGGAGATAGGAGTTTGGTGGGGACAGACATTGACAAATTAGCTAGGTTGGTGAGAGGTGAGAAGTGGCATGAATTTGGTGCCGACAATCTCCCTTGGTACAAGTGTTGGTTGGGACTCGCCAGCTATTCTATTGGTCTCGAGACGACGTGAAGTTCGTATGAAAATTGCCGGCGTAAGATATTTTTTTGGTTTAAACCCCGATAGTCGTTTAGGGTTCGCTATTGAGGTCACCGGTGAAGATACTCTTAGTCAGATACCCAAGATGGCCGGCTGACACAAATCTGAGTATAACGACGGTTGTTTTGACTTATAGATACAAGGCTTATTATAACATACTCCCTCCGTCCCTAGATATAAGCTGTATAGTTTTTTTAGAAAAGACTTAAAAATATAAGGTATATTGCCTTGGACAATCTGTGTGAATTTTTTTTTAGGAATTGTTTGTGTTTCCTTATCTTTTGAAAAAATCATCTATTTTATCATATCAATTGTCCAAGATCAATCTCTCCAAAACCTTGTGTAATTTTCTCTCCATGTGCATTTTTTAATTTCCGTGCAAAAAAATTATACATCTTATATCTAGGATCAGAGAGAGTATGTTATTTATATGCATGTGCATTGAGCAGTCAGGCGTGATCACATTCTATATCCCAATTTATACTTTTGCGTAGGAAGGGTCTGCGTACACCCACGTAATCAGTTCCGGCGTGTTGTTTTCTACCTACATATAGGGTGAGCTGTATCAATGTGGCCGGTCATGGGTAATCCGCCGATCCCGATCGATGGGCACATGTGTGGTGTGCTGATCGAAGTTATTGGTTTGTCGAGAGTAGCAATGGTCATGTCGGAGTTGCTAGGCGGATTGATTATGACGTTTTTATATATCCAACTGTATCATTTCACAGACTCGCGGTGAAAAACATTTAACAAACGACCAAATACATAACCATTTCTGATTGGATGGAGTATATACATTGTCTAAGCCCCAAGGTTTAATTGTCTAGGCGTACGGTGGTGTTTAAACTCGATGGGCTGAATTATGTCTGAATTAACGTTTTTGAATTTTGGTTTGCCAAAAAAATCGAGACCTACTAAATTCTCCAAAATCTCAGATATCTCTGAAATTTCAAAATTAGTTTCAGAATTATTTCATTTAACTATTCTCAAATTCAACAGAATTTTGACCAAATTTAATTTTATTTCAAATTTGCCTGAATCTGGGGTTGATTTTTTCTTGATAAATACGTTTTGGAATCTACGGAAATCTGTTGGATTCTCGGTAGCCTCATTGACGCATGCATTGCAGTGAAACATATGCACTGTTTTCTAGTGTGGATTAAATCTGTTGACGAAGACAGGTAAGTGTTTTGTTTTCCTTTATATAGAGATGTTGTGGGCACGAAGACTTTGAGGCATGTGTTCAAGTGGTATCTTACATCACTAGTACAGAATATGCAATCACAGACGGTTAAAATGGATGATCGCACACGCTAAATTTTACTGTCATAATAAGGGTGCGTGATGCGCTTCTACATCACGCACGTTTTCTTTAATTGTGTAAGATGAGGTAAACTTTCACAAATGATTACGGTCTCCCAACCGTCTGCGAATCGCAAATAATATTTCTAAATAATATTTTTTCATGCATCGTCTGTGTTTTGTATGATTGCAAATGTCTTTTGTTTTTAGTCGTATGTGTTCATCTCATTTCGCACACGTACCAATCTTTCCATGTATGTTGATAAAAACATTGCAAACATTTTTTGGTCTGGACCAACTAGTCTACATGCGGACCAATAATACTAGCGATACTAGCAGTATATGCCCAGCTGAATGCTCATGAAAATGCAGTACGAAATCTTAATTATATTCGAATACACATCCGATACATCATATATATACATATATTTGCGACATAGCTGGACTTGATACCATACATACAATAGAGAGATGCACAAAGAAGAGAATCTGTAGTTTTTCTTGGTTATATCTTTATCTCAGTGATGATGATGTATCTTGGAAGGATAGATGTATTTCTACATTTTTCTCTTTGAGTCACCCTTGACATGCTCACCGCAACAGCTAGAATACTCCGGTCATGATACTGCTTCCCCCAAAAGGATAGATGCCACTTGTTGCAGGGAAACACACTTTTGCAAGTGACAGGGGATTAACTTGTCAATGCCTACGAATTGTAGACTTAGGGTTTCGTAGAAAGTAGAAGGCAAGTAGATCTCGAAGGTTCAGCCGAAAAGGTGCTCAACTAAGAAAATTAGGGTGTATGTTGACAATAGATTCGATAGATTCTCCTCCCCCGGCTCCCCTTTATATAGGAGGAAGAGCCGAGGGATTTCGTGTCGTACAAGTTACAAGCTCTGGGAAACTATCCAAGTCTTTCCCGTATGATTACATGATTCGTGATTCCTATAACTCTATATTACTTATCGATGTTTGCCGAGCTTCTGGGCTTTGAAAGCTTCGAGTCGTGGGCCTCCAGATAACCTCGGGTACCTTATTCGACATGCCCATTCGGGATGCCTATATCAGCAAGTACTGCTCAAAGGACCTAAAAATATAGTACAAATATTTTTCAATGTAAGAATGTTATACGATTATAAGACATGCCAACTGAAATAACATGTCACTTACGTGCAACCGTGGATGGCATGGGACAAGGTAGAATGTAGGATGTGAACCTTGTGAGCCTCCTTTTTTTATAGCCAAGGTACTTCCCATATGGGCATGACAAGGGCATGTATTGGTTGCACGTAATTATCATGAATGTGAAAAAAGCTATCATATATTTTTTATATATAATTTTCACTCAAATGCTTAGTAAAAATATTAGAAGAACACGGAAGTGAAATACAATAAGGTAGCGACGATACAACGTCACATACCTTTCTTTGCCTTGTTCTTATACCGTGTTACCAAAATAAGGTCCCTATTATATAAGTATAGAATGAAAATATATTATTATATATGGTAATACAAAATTGGCCTATCTCATATGTAGATCTAACACAACCATAAATGTCTAGTTAACGAATCAACCGTAGATGTGAAGGAATCAAAAAGAGCACATTCTGAAGTGCATAGATAGATCTAAAGTACAAGACCATTCCAACAGCAAACTAATTAACAAGTTAACCATGCATTTCAAGGAATTAAAAAAGATCAAATTCAGGATAGTACATAGATAGATCTAAAGTACAAGACCACCCTAATAGCAAACTAGTTAACAAATCAACTGTGCATTTAAAGGATTTAAAAAGGTGTAAGATTTAACAACCTTTGGGAGGGAGAAGCCGTGGCACCGGTGCACCTCACACCTTCCACCATGCGTGTTGGGTCGGGAGGCCAGGCATATCCACCCGCGTCGATGGATCGGAGGTGACAACACAAATGTAGTGCGCTGCCGACATGGATGAACATCGTACCAGATATGGAACACATGCCTGATGTTTGCTCCATCTAGGCGCGCCTTTTGGTATATTGCTCATAAGCACACAAGAGGGTGTGGCGGCTATTTGGGGCGTGTTGTCGTCCGGAGATGTCTGGTCCCCTTTTATAAGCCAGGGTTCCATGAAATAGGACATGATGGGCCACTGAACAAAGCACCTGGCGCGTGAGAGGGAAACTATGTGTGATATTTCCAAACGGTTGGTTGATCATAAAAATTGGATGACCATCACAATAGATATGCAACACCTGGTCAAAGTTTGCTCCAACAGGTGCGCGTTTTGGTATATTGCTCGTAATCACACAAGAGGGTTGGTGATTGTTATGGGATTGTTGTCATCTCGAGATTCTTGATCCCCTTTTATAAGGTAGGGTTACCCAAAATATGCCTTGATGGGCCACTAAACAAATCACACGAAATGTGAAAGGGAGACTGTGTGTGATATTTGCAAACGGTTAGCTTACCATAAAACGTGTGTCCCAATCTAATGGTTAAACATAGCATACATAGAAGGAGGGTAGTTTGTAGTCTGGTTTGGGATCTTCCTCAAGAGGTCACATGTCCCTGGAATGGCTCCGATGTTGTAGCAATCAAGCATCTTCACATCATTGCCGACAACAGCGCTGTAGAAGTTGATTGGATCATCGCCAAGGAATTTCCTTAGGGCCTCCGGCACTGCCTCAACATGCAAAATCTGGAAGACAAGAACCTCGCTAGCGATGCTGAGTTGTAGGACATCGGCATGCTGCCTCTCCTCCAGTGGAAGCTTCTTTTGGCTAGTTGGCTTCTCGAGGGTGTACTCGCAGTCTAGGAAACACACTTGGTGAGAGTGGCATCGACGTACTGCTCCTTCACCCGGTGGATTCAACCTCTCCACCCTTTCTGCACTGAGGGTGAAGGCCACGTAGAAGGGCATGTCTTGCTCATAGAAACTATACTCCTTGGAGGGTGTCACGAGCGCCATTGGAGAAGCGTCTTGGTGTTCTTGATTTTGGTGCGCGCAGAAGTGTGGAAGAGATCAGTCGATCGATAGAGAGGAGATAAAGATGTTGTAATGCTCATCTTCTCATAATATTAAGATTTTACAGTAGGATCCAATGTGAGTACGAGTACACAGCATACCAGGAGGCAAACTCGGGAAAGTTACACATGAATTCTAATTTATTACCGTTTGGTATGGGTAGAAGAAAACGAGAGGGGCACATTAGAGGAAATGTGGCAAAAAGTTTACACACCCTAAATCATCTTCAAACCGTTTGTGATGGTCGGTGTATAGACTAATGCTTAGTCTTAAACGGGCCATGTATGACTATAATACTGCGGTCTAGAAAACATTTCAATTTCTGTTGTCCCCGCCCCGCATGGCACTATCGAAACCGCGTGCAGACGGTTAAAATTATTAGACGTCTACGTTGTTCCGCACCAGACACGAAATGACCTTCTGTTTTCCATGGGTCGGTTCTATACTAGTGCATAGGTATGTAAAAAATTAAAATAGTACATACTGAAGTTTTTTTTCCGATAAAGGGCGTTTTAAGCATTACATCTGGCATCTCGATAACTAAGATGCACACAGCCGTACCGACATACGACATCGAAAGTTACAGAAGGTAAAATATAGCAATAATATGTATGATCAATTTAAAATCAATATGACGCCTAGGGTGGTGGAGGTCCAATCCGCAGAGTACATTACCACCCATGTTAGGAAAAACATTCCCTCGTCGTGTCCTCCAATCGTTTATACACCTCTATAAATAGGACGTGATTCATCGCGCGCTGAAGAGATGATCATGAACGAAGCAAAGCAGTGCCTTGGTAGATAACCTGGAAGAAAGAAAACATTATTATTAATTTTTTTTATCATTTATACATAGCCAGAGCAACCGAAAATGGAAAGCGCTTCCACCCTAATAATTATTTTAAACCTATGATCCACCCCATTTAATCAAGTTCCAAATGTACCAGCAACACTATGTGGCGGGTATAAGGTAGAACATATTTAGAAGACTGACCGTATAGATCTACCAAACTAGCACTCGAAGAATATGTGTTTGATAGTATCGTCGGGATGACAAAAGACATAGATTATACTTCCTTGCCCCTTGCAAGGTTGTCCTTAGTGTGAATTACGCCTCGACGAACATACCACACAAAAACCTTATTTTTTAGCGGTATCTTCATTTTCCAATTCTTTTTTATTACTATAAATTGGTACGATCAAGATGGATTAAAGCACTATACATGGATTCCCCAGATAATTTGCCACTCTCATGTATATTCTATTGAAACTCGTCGGTCCCATGCGTTAAGTAGACCATATCCAGAAGCTAACCTTAGATCAACTAGATCTTGTCTGAACGTCACATTTGGAGGTGAAGTTCCATCACCTTTGGTAAAGTATTCAGTTTCTGTTGCACAATATTGTTCGCGAAGAGCCTATTCTAATATACTTATTTTTCTAGAACATCATCTATGACCCATCCTTGATAGTGAAAGACTCATGTGGAAAGAAGAACTTATTTGTCGCCATAAGGCTAGCCTAGAAGTGGGAGTCCCCCGTTTCGAATAAATCTGGGACAAAGCCTTTGAGCCGACATACTTTATCTTTAGAATGGTTTGCCAAGTACCATCTTTAGTCATAAGTTTGAATAACCATTTACCAAGGATTTCTAGGCTTTTTACCTCAAGGTCATGAACACAAAATCATCCTTGATCTTTTGGATGGTAAACAACATTCCATTTAGCCAGTCGATATTTCTTCTTCTCACTATCTCCTTGCCAAAAAGAATCTGGATCGGAAGTATTTCAATCTTTGCAAGTCCCTTTTACGAAACTACAATAAGGAAATCATATACAATACCATATTGTTGACTACCGAGTCAATGAGGACCAACCTTCCGCCCAGAGATAGTAATTTGCCTTTCAGCTGCTTAACCACTTTTGGAGTTTTCCTCAACATGTTTCCGTTCAACATTTGTAAGCCTCTGATAATGAATCGGAATGCCTAAATAACTGATAGGGGACTGACCTATACTGCAACCAAAAATAGTAGTATATTGGGTGGTCTCGTCCTGTGCCTCGCCGAAGCAGAATAATTCACTTTTGTGGAAGTTAATTTAAGACTCGATAGCTTCTCGAAGGCTGATAAAATTAGCTTAATCTTTCTTGCTTTCTCGAGGCGTGCTTGATACGTTGCAAATGTATCTACAATTTTTTATGATCCATGCTTATTTTACACCAATTTCTATATGTTGTGTTTACACTTTGTTGCACTTTTATACATTTTCCGAAACTAACCTATTGACAAGATGCCATATTGTCAGTTCTCTATTTTCTGTTGTTTTGTATTTCAGAAAAGTTGTACAGAAAATATTCTCGGAATCGGACGAAAGAAAAGCCAAAATTTCTATTTTACTATAAAGAAGACGGAGTCCGGAGGGGAGACGAAGAAGCGCCACGAGGCGGCCTCACCTGCCCTTGACGTGGCGCAGGCCCTGGCCGTGCCAAGGGGTGGTATGGGCCCCTCAGGCACCCACCGACCTCGCCCTTCTGCCTATTTATTCACTTGTTCGGGAAAAACCTAAAGACCAGATCCTCCATCCACGAAAAGTTCCGTCGCGGCCGCCATGGCCAACCCTAGCTCGGGAGAGTTCTGAAGCTCTTCTCGGCAACCTCCGGAGAGGGAGATCATCACAGGAGACCTCTACATCACCATGCCCGCCTCCGAAGTGATGTGTGAGTAGTTCATCTCTGGACTACGGGTCCATAGCAGTAGCTAGATGGTTGTCTTCTCCAATTTATGCTTCATGTTTAGATCTTGTGAGCTGCCTATCATGATCAAGATCATCTTTATGTAATGCTACATATTGTGTTTGCTGGAATCCGATGAATATTGAATACTATGTTGAGATCGATTATATACTTTTCATGTGTTATTTGTGATCTTGCATGCTCTCCGTTGCTAGTAGATGCTCTGGCCAAGTATGTGCTTGTGACTCCAAGAGGGAGTATTTATGCTCGATAGTGGGTTCATGCCTCTAGTAATCTGGAAGAGTGACAATAACTTTTAAGGTTGTAGATGTGTTGTTGCTACTAGGGAGAAAACAATAATGCTTTGTCTAAGGATAATTCTATTGTTTACTTTACACACATTTCTTAATGCGATAATCTGTTGCTTGCAACTTAATACTGAAAGGGGTGCGGACGCTAACCGGAAGGTGGATTATTAGTCATAGACGCAGCTGGATTACAGTCTATGTATTACATTGTAATTCCCAAACAAATCTCATAGTAATCATCTTGTCATGTATGGTCTTTATTCTGTCAATTGCCCAACAATAATTTATTCACCCAACATGTTATTTATCTTTGTGGAGACACACCTCTAGTGAAATGTGGACCCCGGTCCTTTCTTTTACACTGATAAATTCATCATGTTCTGTTTACTTACTGCAAACATTGTTCTCTTTAATTCCACTACAAACAAACATCTCTTTCCACACTATACGGTTAATCCTTTGTTTTCAGCAAAACCGGTGAGATTGACAACCTCAATGTAAGTTAGGGCAAAGTATTTTGGTTGTGTTGTGTGCAGGTTCCATGTTGTTGCTGACGTCGGTAGTGTGCCCTTCCACAAGTCAGCTAGCAATACCTTCAAAAATCACGCCTTTCTCCTACTGGCCGATTAAATCTTGGTTTCTTACTGAGGAAAAACTTGCTACTGTGCCCATCATACCTTCCTCTTGGTGTTCCCCAACGGTGTGCAATCTGCGCTCATGAAGCTACTTTTCTGGCACTGTTGCCGGGGAGAAAGAGGATTTATGCAAGGGGAGTATCTCATCTCCAATCTCTTTACTTTGTTATAGTTTTTCTTAGTTATTTTACTTTGTCTTTTTTGCTTCTTTATATCAAAAACACAAAAAAATTAGTTTCTATGATAGCTTTTATTTCTGTTGTTCTATTTTACTCTTGCTAGAATGAGTATTTCTGAAGTTGAGATTCGTTCTTTTAAGCAACAAGAGTAGAAACTTTGAAATATGCTTGGTATAGAATAAGTGATGCTCATCATAGATGTACTAAAAAATATTCTACCATAATCCTTCTTAGGAATTTTTATGTTGGTATATCTAGTTGGAATAGGTATATTTTGGATACTCTCAAGGGGGGTAATTTTGTGGAACTCCTGCTTTGGAAGCCTGCAATTTAATTGAAAACTTAGTAGGAATACCACCTACTAATGTTGTTAAAACTGAGATCATTTTGGAAGATGTTGTGAAAAGACTGAGGTCTCCAGAGAAAAGTTTGCCAAATTTCCTTGATAATGCTAGCCAAATTGATGAATCAATAGAAAGTATCAATAAAAGATTCACTGTTTCAGAGGCTAGCAATACCCATGATAATAGTAACTTTAGGATTGGTAAACTAGAGGAGGCTATGGAAATTTTTTATTCTCTCGGGTTTAAGAAGGAGAAAGCTTTTGTGGGAAAAGAGCAAAAATTCATGTATGTTCCGAATGTACCAAAACCAAAACCCCATAATATGTTTTAAATTGATAAAACTTTTAGTACAACTAAGAGTGATTTACATGTTGAATCATCTCCAGGGGTGTATAACGTACCTATTTTTACAGGTTATGTTTTAAAGGAAGTTATTGATCTTGATGCTTCTTCACTTGAAAATACTTGATGCGAGCTCTTTTTCTGCGCCTAGCTGAAAGGCGTTAAAGAAAAGCTCTCTTGGGAGATAAACCATGTTTTATTTCTGTAATTTTTCTTTTATTGAGTCTTGGAAGTTAATACCTCTGTAATAACCTCTTCTTATCATTTTTATTTCGTTCTTGTGCCAAGAATAGCCTCTAATAGGAAGAAAGTGAAATTTGGGGAAGTTGCTATCCTGAAACAGATTATGTGATGTCACCATAAAAATTCGTATTCCCAGCCAGAACGTAATTTTGAGCTGTCCATTTTCGCACATATGCCCCAGGTTATTATCTAACTTTAGTTAGTAGATCACTTTTCGATTTTAGCAATAGAAGATTTTCGAAAAAATCGATCTTGACCAGCTTTTCTGTTTTGACAGATTTCTGCCGCTATTTGTATTTGCCTCTTAATCTCTTTCTTTTTGAGTTCATTTGAGAAAAGAGATTTTTTAAGAAGTTGCTACAATAGCTAATATTTTAATGTATATTTTATATATGTTAGATTTGAACTCAAGTGGATTTGTTATTTTGATTGCACTAATGCTGCTAATGAGAATGTAGGGAGAGAAGAATGATGTAATGAGATGAAGTATGGACAAAAACTCAAGATTGGGGATTCCCATGTCAACCCAAGAAATATCCAAGAGGTACAAGCGTCAAATCTTGGGGATGCCCAAGGCATCCCCTCTTCATCAACAAAGCATCAGGTCATCTTTCTGGACGCTATATTTTTATTGCTTCATATGCTATGTGTTGTTCTTGGAGCGTCTTTATTTTTAATTGTAGTTTAGTTTTGTTTTGTTTACTGTAGCATATGGTTGAACTCCAGCATATTTGTTTTGGAGAATGACACACTCCGTTTTAATTGCATAGAACACTCTAGTTTTCACTCTTATTGTTCTGTGAGTGTTCTGTTTTGCTAGTAGTGCGTTTCTCTCTGGTTTTTCCACTTGTATTTTGTTCAGAGCTTTTTAGTTTTCTTTAGTTAGGTATGATTAGCTCTCTGGTCTTTATTGATTATTATCTATGAGAGTTATTTAAAATAAGTTGATTGGTATTGGAGATGAGTAAAATATTTCATACTTATAGTGGTGCAAAAGGAAGCTTGTTTAGACTATGGCATAGACTTTGGCATGTCATGTTGGATGTTATTTTTATCATAGGCTTAGTGGTTATTGTTGTAGCATGACTTGTCGCAAATAGCTGAGAGTGCTTAATGTGCTATTTAAAGAATCATGTGTTTTTTCCATCATAAAAGCATACTATTGTGGTATTCTCCTTTGATGCTTTATTGGGTTGACTTGGCACATGTTTACATCATGTTATGACTATAAACCAGTCACCTAAATCCTATATGATCATTTAATTTTTGACTTGTAATATCACTTTATGTTTTGATTAATAATATTTTGTCGCTATGCATGATTATGGTCATTATTGCTCTCTTAGTTGGTCGCTCCCAGTCTTTTGCTAGTTAGCCTTCGCATGTACTAAGTATGAGCTCTACTCGTGCATTCAACTCCTAAAAACCAAAGTTTGCTGATTGTGTCCACCATACCTACCTATATGTGGTATTTCACCGTCACTCCAAAGTGAATTGCTTGTGTGCTACCTTTAAACCTTCAAAGATTATTACTTGTTTTGTGTTTTGTTTTAGCTCATGAGGAAGTGTTGAATGCTTTATCATCTTTTTCATGTTTATCATGGTTTCAAACTTTGACTAACATGCACAATGTGTTAGTCCTTAATTTTTCAAAAGAGTAGGCGCGGGTGCCCACCCACTAAATATAAATTGAACCAATAATCTAAATCTCCTAACACTATGTACTTTAGAAATCATGAACTTAGCTTGTTTAAACAAAGAAGAAGTGGAACTTTAATGTTCTCTCTATGGGAGCCGCTCTTAAAGCTATTAAACATGAAAGGATGATAGATCATTTGATGCCATTCATTGACATAGGCATACATACCTCTCAAAATATATTTTCAACACCTCTATTGTATTCAAAATAAAAAGCTCTAGCACATGAGCAATCTTACTTCCCTCTGCGCAGGGCCTTTCTTTTACTTTTATGTTGAGTCTTCATCTTCTTACTTTATGAACCAGTTAAGAGAGCATAGTTGTCATTCTGAGTATAATGTGCATAGTCCCAAAATTTATTATTAGTTGATTCATGATTATGATATTGCTTGTTCTCAAATTACTTGCATCTAGTAACCCTTTTAACTTTAAAGGGTGTCCTAGCATTTATATTTTTCTACTTCATAAAGGACAAGCTGAGTACCACTTTGCTATGTTTTCTCTATGCTAAAAAAACAAACAGTTGCTTTCGGTGCACAATTATTCATGATCTTTTGTTTGAGTTACTTCTCATATTGTAACATAGTTGCCAAGTTCTATTGTTAGAATTATATCTATCATGCCTATGTTTAGAGTAATTTGATCCCACCTCACAATGCTTTTACAATAACTTGATTAAGATTGTGTTGGCTTCATGTCACCTCAAAAATTATTTTTGTTATCACTTACTGATACGTTGCAAACGTATCTATAATTTTTATATGCTCCATGCTTGTTTTACACCAATTTATATATGTTTTGCTTACACTTCATTGCACTTTTATACATTTTCCGGCACTAACCTATTGACAAGATGCCACAGTGCCAGTTTCCTGTTTCTGTTGTTTTGTATTTCAGAAAAGTTGTACAGGAAATATTCTAGGAATTGGACGAAACAAAAGCTGAAGATCTTATTTTTCCGTAACGAAGACGAAGTCCAGAGGGGAGGCGAAGAGGCGCCACCGGGCGGCCAGATCAGGCCTAGGCACGGGCCAGGCCCTGGCCGCGCCTAGGGGTGGTCTGGGCCCCCTGGCCTCCACCGACCTCGCCCTTCCGCCTATAAATGCCTCTCGACGCAAAAACCCTCAATTAATCGGCCTCCATCCACGAAAAGTTCCGTAGCTCCGCCGTTGTCGCAGAAGAGATTCGGGGGACAGAAGTCTCTATTCCGGCACCCTGCTAAGACGGGAAATTGCCCCCGGAGCCATCTTCATCGACTCCACCGCCATCTTCATCGCCGTTGCTGACTCCCACGTTGAGGAGTGAGTAGTCCCCCCTGAGGCTGAGGGATTTACCGGTAGCTATGTGGTCTATCTATCTCTCCATGTATGATCTTTATGTGATCATGAGTTTTGTAATCTAGTTGAATAAGTAGATGTTATTCTTCAACTAGTGTGCTACTCAAGTGGTTTTATTATGTGATCTCCGGGGACACCTTGTCCAGCGGTGTGAAGGTGACAGTGTGCATACCGTGTTTGTTTCTTAAGCTTAATTTACAGAAATACTTATGAATTGTGGTGTCTAGTTAGTACCATCTTTGTATGCTCAAAGTGACAGCGTGGGGTGTCCATAGATTGGGAATGCAAACTTTAAGGAATTCCTATGCAGACCTACACAGTGAATTTATGTTTATTATCAAACCGGAGAGTGTTTCAGAGTAGCGTAGTGAAGTGATAATATCTATGTATTCCATCATGGTATCATTGTTGAAAGTGTCCACTAGTGAAAGTATGATCCCTAGGCATTATTTCCAAGCATTGAAACACCGTTTACAACCAGTTCGATCTGCTACATGTTTGCTTGCTGCCATTTTTATTTCAGGTTGCAATTACCACTCATAATCATCCATATTACTTGTATTTCACTATCTCTTCTCCGAACTAGTGCACCTATACACCTGACAAGTGTATTGGGTGTGTTGGGGACACAAGAGACTTCGTGTATCATAATTGCAGGGTTGCTTGAGAGGGATATCTTTGACCTCTAGCTCCCCGAGTTCGATAAACCTTGGGTGATCCACTTAAGAGAAACTTGTTGTTGTTCTACGAACCACTGCACTTGGAGGCCCAACACTATCTACAAGGATAGAAGCGTGCGTATACATCAAGCTCTTTTCTAGCGCCGTTGCCGGGGAGGTAAGGTAAAAGGTACTCATATCCTCTGGCTACTAAGTCTTTTAGTTGCTGGTGAGTGCTCAAAGCTATTTTCTTTAGATTCTGCAGTTACATCTTTTTATTTCTTGTTTTTATTTTCACTAGTTAGGTGATGGCGTGTATTTCACACGTTCGTTGGGCAACCCCAAGAGGAAGGTATGATGCGCACAGCAGCAAGTTTTCCCTCAGAAAGAAACCAAGGTTTATCGAACCGGGAGGAGCCAAGAAGCACGTTGAAGGTTGATGGCGGCGGGATGTAGTGCGGCGCAACACCGGAGATTCCGGCGCCAACGTGGAACCCGCACAACACAACCAAAGTACTTTGCCCCAACGAAACAGGTGAGGTTGTCAATCTCACCGGCTTGCTGTAACAAAGGATTAACCGTATTGTGTGGAAGATGATTGTTTGCGAGAGAAAACGATAAAACAAGTATTGCGGCTGATTTGTATTTCGAGTATTAAAGAATGGACCGGGGTCCACAGTTCACTAGAGGTGTCTCTCCCATAAGATAAAAGCATGTTGGGTGAACAAATTACGGTCGGGCAATTGACAAATAGAGAGGGCATAACAATGCACATACATGACATGATAAGTATAGTGAGATTTAATTGGGCATTACGACAAAGTACATAGACCGCCATCCAACTGCATCTATGCCTAAAAAGTCCACCTTTCGAAGTTATCGTCCGAACCCCCTCCGGTATTAAGTTACTAAACAACGGACAATTGCATTAAGTATGGTGCGTAATGTAATCAACAACTACATCCTCTGGACATAGCGCCAATGTTTTATCCCTAGTGGCAACAGCACAACACAACCTTAGAACTTTCATCACATCGTCCTGGTGTCAATGCGGGCATGAACCCACTATCGAGCATAAGTACTCCCTCTTGGAGTTAAAAGTAAAAACTTGGCCAGAGCCTCTACTACAAACGGAGAGCATGCAAGATCATAAACAACACATGTATAATAACTTGATAATTAACATGACATAGTATTCTCTATCCATCGGATTCCGACAAACACAACATATAGAATTACAGATAGATGATCTTGATCATGTTAGGCAGCTCACAAGATCCAACAATGAAGCACAATGAGGAGAAGACAACCATCTAGCTACTGCTATGGACCCATAGTCCAGGGGTAGACTACTCACTCATCACTCCGGAGGCGACCATGGCGGTGTAGAGTCCTCCGGGAGATGATTCCCCTCTCCGGCAGGGGGCCGGAGGCGATCTCTCGGATCCCCGAGATGGGATCGGTGGCGGCGGCGTCTCCGGAAGGTTTTCCGTATCGTGGCTCTCGGTATCGGGGGTTTCGTCACGGAGGCTTTAAGTAGGCGGAAGGGCAAGTCAAGAGGCGGCACGGGGGCCCACACCATAGGCCGGCGCGGCCGGGGGTGGGGCCGCGCCGCCTAGGGTTTGGCCACCCCGTGGCCCCTCTTCGTCTCGTCTTCGGACTTCGGAAGCTTCGTGGAAAAATAGGCCCCTGGGCTTTGATTTCGTCCAATTCCGAGAATATTTCCTTACTAGGATTTCTGAAACCAAAAACAGCGAGAAAACCAGCAACTGGCACTTCGGCATCTTGTTAATAGGTTAGTTCCAGAAAATGCATGAATATGACATAAAGTGTGCATAAAACATGTAGGTATCATCAATAATATGGCATAGAACATAAGAAATTATCGATACGTCGGAGACGTATCAAGCATCCCCAAGCTTAGTTCCGCTCGTCCCGAGCGGTGTAAAACGATAACAAAGATAATTTCGAAGTGATATGCCATCATAACCTTGATCATACTATTTGTAAACATATGTAGTGGATGCAGCGATCAAAACAATGGTGATGACATGAGTAAACAAGTGAATCATAAAGCAAAGACTTTTCATGAATAGTACTTCAAGACAAGTATTAATAAGTCTTGCATAAGAGTTAACTCATAAAGCAATAAATCAAAGTAAAGGTATTGAAGCAACACAAAGGAAGATTAAGTTTCAGCGGTTGCTTTCAACTTGTAACATGTATATCTCATGGATAATAGTCAATCATAGAGTAATATAACAAGTACAATATGCAAGTATGTAGGAATCAATGCACGGTTCACACAAGTGTTTGCTTCTTGAGGTGGAGAGAAATAGGTGAACTGACTCAACATAAAAGTAAAGAGAATGGTCCTTCAAAGAGGAAAGCATCGATTGCTATATTTGTGCTAGAGCTTTTATTTTGAAAACATGAAACAATTTTGTCAACGGTAGTAATAAAGCATATGAGTTATGAAAGTTAGATCTTACAAGTTGCAAGTCTCATGCATAGTATACTAATAGTGCCCGCACCTTGTCCTAATTAACTTGGACTACCGGATCTTTGCAATGCACATGTTTTGACCAAGTGTCACAATGGGGTACCTCCATGCCGCCTGTACAAAGGTCTAAGGAGAAAGCTCGCATTTTGGATTTCTCGCTTTTGATTATTCTCAACTTAGACATCCATACCGGGACAACATGGACAACAGATAATGGACTCCTCTTTTATGCATAAGCATGTGGCAACAATTATTATTCTCATATGAGATTGAGGATATATGTCCAAACCGAAACTTCCACCATGAATCATGGCTTTAGTTAGCGGCCCAAAGTTCTTCTCTAACAACATGCATGCTCCAACCATGAAGGTGGTAGATCTCTCTTGCTTCGGACAAGACGGACATGCATAGCAACTCACATGATATCCAACAAAGAATAGTTGATGGCGTCCCCGTAAACATGGTTACCGCTCAACAAGCAACTTAATAAGAGATAAAGTGCATAAGTACATATTCAATGCTACAATAGTTTTTAAGCTATTTGTCCCATGAGCTATATATTGCAAAGGTGAATGATGGAATTTTAAAGGTAGCACTCAAGCAATTTACTTTGGAATGGCGGATAAATACCATGTAGTAGGTAGGTATGGTGGACACAAATGGCATAGTGGTTGGCTCAAGTATTTTGGATGCATGAGAAGTATTCCCTCTCGATACAAGGTTTAGGCTAGCAAGGTTATTTGAAACAAACACAAGGATGAACGGTACAGCAAAACTCACATAAAAGACATATGGTAAACATTATAAGACTCCATACCGTCTTCCTTGTTGTTCAAAACTCAATACTAGATGTTATCTAGACTCTAGAGAAACCAAATATGCAAACCAAATTAGCAAGCTCTAAGTATTTCTTCATTAATGGGTGCAAAGTATATGATGCAAGAGCTTAAACATGAGCACAACAATTGCCAAGTATCAAATTATCCAAGACATTTTAGAGTTACTACATGTAGCATTTTCCAATTCCAACCATATAACAATTTAACGAAGGAGAAACTTCGCCATGAATACTATGAGTAGAACCTAAGGACATATTTGTCCATATGCAACAGCGGAGCGTGTCTCTCTCCCATAAAGTGAATGCTAGGATCCATTTTATTCAAACAAAACAAAAAACAAAAACAAACCGACGCTCCAAGCAAAGTACATAAGATGTGGCCGAATAAAAATATAGTTTCGTGGGAGGAACCCGATAATGTTGTCGATGAAGAAGGGGATGCCTTGGGCATCCCCAAGCTTAGACGCTTGAGTCTTCTTAATATATGCAGGGGTGAACCACCGGGGCATCCCCAAGCTTAGAGCTTTCACTCTCCTTAATCATATTGCATCATACTCCTCTCTTGATCCTTGAAAACTTCCTCCACACCAAACTCGAAACAACTCATTAGAGGGTTAGTGCATAATAAAAATTCACATGTTCAGAGGTGACACAATCATTCTTAACACTTCTGGACATTGCATAAAGCTACTGGACATTAATGGATCAAAGAAATTCATCCAACATAGCAAAAGAGGCAATACGAAATAAAAGACAGAATCTGTCAAAACAGAACAGTCCGTAAAGATGGATTTTATTAGGCCACCAGACTTGCTCAAACGAAAATGCTCAAATTGAATGAAAGTTGCGTACATATCTGAGGATCACTCACGTAAATTGGCATAATTTTCTGAGTTACCTACAGAGAATTAGACCCAGATTCGTGACAGCAGAGAAATCTGTTTCTGCGCAGTAATCCAAATCTAGTACTTACTTTTCTATCAAAGACTTTACTTGGCACAACAAAACATAAAACTAAGATAAGGAGAGGTTGCTACAGTAGTAAACAACTTCCAAGACACAAATATAAAACAAAGTACTGTAGCAAAATAACACATGGGTTATCTCCCAAGAAGTTCTTTCTTTATAGCCGTTAAGATGGGCTCAAGCAGCTTTAATGATGCAATCATGAAAAATAGAGTATGAAGCAAAAGAGAGCATCAAGAAGCAAATTCAAAACAAATTTAAGTCTAACATGCTTCCTATGCATAGGAATCTTGTAAATAAACAAGTTCATGAAGAGCAAAGTAACAAGCATAGGAAGATAAAACAAGTGTAGCTTCAAAAATTTCAGCACATAGAGAGGTGTTTTAGTAACATGAAAACTTCTACAACCATATTTTCCTCTCTCATAATAATTTTCAATAGCATCATGAGCAAACTCAACAATGTAACTATCACATAAAGCATTCTTATCATGAGTCTCATGCATAAAATTATTACTCTCCACGTAAGCATAATCAATTTTATTAGTTGTAGTGGGAGCAAATTCAACAAAGTGGCTATCATCATATATAAGAGGCATATTGTAATCATAAAAGAAAATTTTCTCCTCAATGCTTGGGGTACTAAAAAGATCCTGCTCATCAGAGCCAGCTTCCCCAAGCTTAGAATTTTCCATAGCATTAGCAACAATGGTGTTCAAAGCATCCATAGTAATAACATTCCCATTAGCATGCATATAAAGTTCCATGGGTTTTTTAATTCTCTCTTCAAACACATCATGTCCTAATTCAAGATAAAGTTCATAAAGATCTCTCATATTTTTGTTGTTTTCCATTATGCTTAACTAGTGAAATAAAAACATGCATGATATTAAGTAAAGTAAAACAAGTAACTAATTTTTTTGTATTTTTTTGATATAGTGCAGCAAACAAAGTAGTAAATAAAATAAAGCAAGACAAAAACAAAGTAAAGAGATTGAGAAGTGGAGACTCCCCTTGCAGCGTGTCTTGATCTCCCCGGCAACGGCGCCAGAAAATATGCTTGATGGCGTGTATTTCACACGTTCGTTGGGCAACCCCAAGAGGAAGGTATGATGCGCACAGAAGCAAGTTTTCCCTCGTGAAAGAAACCAAGGTTTATCGAACCAGGAGGAGCCAAGAAGCACGTTGAAGGTTGATGGCGGCGGGATGTAGTGCGGCGCAACACCGGAGATTCCGGCGCCAACGTGGAACCCGCACAACACAACCAAAGTACTTTGCCCCAACGAAACAAGTGAGGTTGTCAATCTCACCGGCTTGCTGTAACAAAGGATTAACCGTATTGTGTGGAAGATGATTGTTTGCAGAGAAAACAGTAAAACAAGTATTGCAAGCAGATTTGTATTTCAAGTATTAAAGAATGGACCGGGGTCCACAGCTCACTAGAGGTGTCTCTCCCATAAGATAAAAGCATGTTGGGTGAACAAATTACAGTCGGGCAATTGACAAATAGAGAGGGCATAACAATGCACATACATGACATGATAAGTATAGTGAGATTTAATTGGGCATTACGACAAAGTACATAGACCGCCATCCAACTGCATCTATGCCTAAAAAGTCCACCTTCAGGTTATCGTCCGAACCCCCTCCAGTATTAAGTTGCTAAACAACCGACAATTGCATTAAGTATGGTGCGTAATGTAATCAACAACTACATCCTCGGACATAGCGCCAATGTTTTATCCCTAGTGGCAACAGCACAACACAACCTTAGAACTTTCTCGTCACCGTCCCGGTGTCAATGCAGGCATGAACCCACTATCGAGCATAAGTACTCCCTCTTGGAGTTAAAAGTAAAAACTTGGCCAGAGCCTCTACTAGAAACGGAGAGCATGCAAGATCATAAACAACACATGTATAATAACTTGATAATTAACATGACATAGTATTCTCTATCCATCGGATTCCGACAAACACAACATATAGAATTACAGATAGATGATCTTGATCATGTTAGGCAGCTCACAAGATCCAACAATGAAGCACAATGAGGAGAAGACAACCATCTAGCTACTGCTATGGACCCATAGTCCAGGGGTAGACTACTCACTCATCACTCCGGAGGCGACCATGGCGGTGTAGAGTCCTCCGGGAGATGATTCCCCTCTCCGGCAGGGTGCCGGAGGCGATCTCTCGGATCCCCCGAGATGGGATCGGCGGCGGCGGCGTCTCCGGAAGGTTTTCCGTATCGTGGCTCTCGGTACCGGGGGTTTCGTCACGGAGGCTTTAAGTAGGCGAAGGGCAAGTCAAGAGGCGGCACGGGGGCCCACACCATAGGCCGGCGCGGCCAGGGGTGGGGCCGCGCCGCCCTAGGGTTTGGCCACCCCGTGGCCCCTCTTCGTCTCGTCTTCGGACTTCCGGAAGCTTCATGGAAAAATAGGCCCCCGGGCTTTGATTTCGTCCAATTCCGAGAATATTTCCTTACTAGGATTTCGAAACCAAAAACAGCTAGAAAACAAGCAACTGGCACTTCGGCATCTTGTTAATAGGTTAGTTCCAGAAAATGCATGAATATGACATAAAGTGTGCATAAAACATGTAGGTATCATCAATAATATGGCATAGAACATAAGAAATTATCGATACGTCGGAGACGTATCATTAGGCTTAATGGAAAACAACAACAAAAAAATTAGAGAGCTTTATAGTATTTATCTTGAGTTAGGACATGAGGTGTTTGAAGACAAAATTATAAAAACATTTGGAACTTTACTTGCATGCTAGTAACAATGTTATTAGTATGAATTCTTTGAACACCATTATTGCTAATGCTATGGAAAATTCTAAACTTGGGGAAGCTAGTTTTTGTAAAAATGATCTTTTCAGTTCCCCAGCTTTTAAGGAGGAAATTCGCTATGATGATACTATGCCTCCAATATATGATGATTATGTTATTTTCAGTCCACCTACTATTGATGATAAAATTAATTATGATTACAATATGCCTCCTATATTTGATGATTATGGTGATGAGAATAATAATAGCTATTTTGTTGAATTTGCTCCCACTACAATTAATAAGAATGACTATGCTTATGTGGGCAATAATAATTATTTTATGCATGTGACTCATGATAAGAATGCTTTATGTGATGGTTATATTGTTGAGTTTATTCTTGATGGTACTGAAAGTTATTATGAGAGAGAAAAATATGGGTGTAGAAGGTTCCATGGTAATAAAACACTTCTCTATATGCTGAAAGTTTTGAAGTTACTCTGTTTTATCTTCCTATGATTGTCACTTTGTTCTTTGTGAATTTATTTGTGTACAAGATTACTATGCATAAGAAGTGGGTGATACGTCTCCAACGTATCCATAATTTCTGATGTTCCATGCTTGTTTTATGACAATACTTACATGTTTTGCTTGCACTTTATAATATTTTTATGCGTTTTCCAGAACTAACCTATTAATAAGATGTCACAGTGTCAGTTCCTGTTTTCTGCTGTTTTTGGTTCCAGAAAGGCTGTTCGGGCAATATTCTCGGAATTCGACGAAACAAAGACCAAACATCCTATTTTTCCCGGAAGCACCCAGAACACCGAAGGGGAGTCGGAGGAGAGCCAGGGGGCCACCACACATGTGGGCCGCACGGGCCACACCTTGGCCGCGCCGGCCTACTGTGGGGCCACCCTGTCGCCCCCCCGCGCCGCCTCTTCGCCTATAAAACCCCTTTCGACCTAAAAACGCAGTACCACTTGACGAAACCCGTGAAAGACTCCGTGGGCGCCGCCGCCATCGCGAAACTCCAATTCGGGGACGAAGTCTCTCGTTCCGGCACCCTACCGGGACGGGGAAGTGCCCCCGGAAGCCATCTCCATCAACGACATCGCCTCCATCATGCTCCGTGAGTAGTTCCCCCATGGACTACGGGTTCTAGCTGTAGCTAGTTGGTATCATCTCTCCCATGTACTTCAATACAATGATCTCATGAGCTGCCTTACATGATTGAGATTCATCCGATGTAATCGGTGTTGTGTTTGTCGGGATCCGATGGATTGTTACGTTATGATTGTCTATCTGCAAAGTTTATGAAGTTATTGTTGCTGCAATCTTGTTGTGTTTAATGCTTGTCACTAGGGCCCGAGTGGCATGATTTTAGATTTAAGCTCTATACTTATTGCTTAGATTGTATCTACAAGTTGTATGCACATGTCTATGTCTGGAACCAAAGGCCCCAAAGTGACAGAAATTGGGACAACTTGAGGGAAAGGCTTAGATATGAGGATCACATGTTTTCACGGAGTGTTAATGCTTTGCTCCGTTGCTCTATTAAAAGGAGTACCTTAATTTCCAGTAGATTCCCTAGAGGCCCGGCTGCCACCGGCTGGTAGGACAAAAGATGTTGTGCAAGTTTCTCATTGCGAGCACGTGCGACTATAATTGGAAAACATGCCTACATGATTAATGATCTTGATATTCTGTCTTAATGCTAATTCAATCCTATCAATTGCCCGACTGTAATTTGTTCACCCAACACTTGTTATTGGAGAGTTGCCACTAGTGTAGATAGCCGGGAACCCCGGTCCATCTCTCATCATCATATACTCGTTTCTACATGACATTGGAAGTAGTATCAACTATTTTCTCGGTGCCATTGCTCTCATATTACTCGCTACTGCTGCCGTGTTATTGTTACTACTGCTCTCATATTACCGCTACTTCCACATCACCCTCGTTACTAGTGCTTTTCCACGTGCAGCTGAATTGACAACTCAGCTTGTTAAGGCTTATAAGTATTCTTTACCTCCCCTTGTGTCGAATCAATAAATTTGGGTTTTACTTCCCTCGAAGACTCGTTGCGATCCCCTATACTTGTGGGTTATCAAGACTGTTTTCCGGCGCTCGTTGCCGGGGAGGCATAGCTCTACTCATAAGTTCACTCGGGGAGTACACTCTACCTCTCTCTCTGTTTTTATTTTGTTTTATTTTGTTTTGCTTAGTTTACTTTTGTCTAGTTTATTTGTGCTTAGTTTATTTCTGTCTAGTATTATTTTGCTTAGTTTCTTTTTGTCTTGTTTTATTTTCCTCATATACCCAAAAATCCATAAAAATTTGAAAAATCAAAAAATTAAAAACTGCTGTTATGGGAGAACCAACAACCTACTTGGAGCTTATAGAATGTTATAATAATTATAGAGAATCAAGAACTGGTAAAATAATGAGTGCTATGATGGAAAAATTGAATACAATGGCTAGAATCTTGCTTAGACGCCATGATATAAACTGTTGCTCTCAACAGGATACTAAACATCTTAAATTTCAATGTGGCTTTAGTGAGGAATTTTTAATTAAGAACTATAATCGGAATTGCTATATTCATTATGGGTTCGAAGAGGTAGAACAATTTGTCTTATTTATGGGAGCCTCCGAGATAGAATCCTTCATGGTTGAGAATTATGAAACTTGTGCTATTTGTAAGGACCTTAAAGATTATGTCTCTACTATCCTTAATTCTTGCATAGAATGCTACAGTAGGAATCCTTATATCCTTGATTATAAAGAGAGACACATTAATGCACAAGAATGCACTCACAATTTGCAGGAACCGGTGGAAGAAGAAATTGATGAACCTGAAAGCTCATTGGATGAAAAAGAAGAGGAGAGCGACGAACAAAAGGAGGAAGAATGGATTAGCTACCCATGCCAACCTTCTAATGAGAGTAACTCTTTATCTCTTACACTATTTGATTGTCCTCCATGCTTACCGGAAGAGGTTGAATGTTATGTTCTTGTGGATTCTCTTGAAATACTACCTATGAGTAAAACTTGTGAAAATAATTATGCTACTGTTATATATGATAATCCATGCTACTTTGATAAATCTTATGATAATGCTTTGTTTGTGCCTGATGTCGAAATGCATGGTACTAAAGAATTTTGCTTAGCAAATGTTTATGATAAATCTCTAGATGATGGTCCTATGTTACTTGATAATATTAATTGTACTACTAATGAAAATGGGATTGGAGAGTTCTTGACTTTATCTATGTGTCCCATATCTTTTGAGATTGCTCAACTACCTTGTTATATTATTAATAAAAGTAAGCTTGAAAGTTTTAATTCCACTATTCTTGAACTTGATAAAAATTATGTGTTTGGAAATCATGAAAAGTATGATGCATGTGATAGCTATATTGTTGAGTTTGTTCATGAAGCTACTGAAAATTATTATGAGAGAGGAAAATATGGTTGTGGAATTTTTCATGGTACTAATACACCTCTCTATATGCTGAAATTGTTGAAGTTACACTTGTTCTATCTTCCTATGCTTGTTACTTTGTTTTTCATGAACTTGTTTATTTACAAGATTCCTTTGCATAGGAAGCATGTTAGACTTAAATGTGTTTTGAATTTGCTTCTTGATGCTCTCTTTTGCCTCAAATACTATTTCTTGCGAGTGCATCATTTAAAACTGCTGAGCCCATCTTAATGGCTATAAAGAAAGAACTTCTTGGGAGATAACCCATGTGTTATTTTGCTACAGTAATTTGTTTTATATTTGTATCTTGGAAGTTGTTTACTACTGTAGCAACCTCTCTTTATCTTAGTTTTGTGTTTTGTTGTGCCAAGTGAAGCCTCTAATCGAAGGTTGATACTAGATTTGGATTTCTGCGCAGAAACAGATTTCTATCTGTCACGAATCTGGGCTGTTTTCTCTGTAGGTAACTCAGAAAAATATGCCAATTTACGTGCGTGTTCCTCAGATATGTACGCAACTTTCATTAGTTTTGAGTTTTCTGATTTGAGCAACGGAAGTATTTATTTAAAATTCGTATTTATTGGCTGTTCTGTTTTGGAAGATTCTGTCTCTGTTTTTTTTGCATTGTCTCTTGTGGACTTTAAGCGAGGTTTTCTAGACGTAGAGGGCTGTAGCTAATGTTTTATTGAGTTCTTGCAATGTGCCACTACAGGACCAAGGTGGATTCAAATTTTTTGAGTACTAACCCCTCTAATGAAGTTTATGAGAAGTTTGGTGTGAAGGAAGTTTTCAAGGGTCAAGAGAGGAGGATGATATATGATCAAGAAGAGTGAAAAGTCTAAGCTTGGGGGTGCCCCCGTGGTTCATCCCTGCATATTTCAAGAAGACTCAAGCGTCTAAGCTTGGGGATGCCCAAGGCATCCCCTTCTTCATCAACTTATCAGGTTTCTTCTATTGAAACTATATTTTTATTCGGTCACATTTTATGTGCTTTACTTGGAGCGTCTGTGTGCTTTTATTTTTGTTTATGTTTGAATAAATTAGGATCCTAGCAATCCTTGTGTGGGAGAGATACACGCTCCGCTTTTTCATATGAACACTCGTGTTCTTCGTTTTACTTTTAATGTTCAATGATAAAAGTTGGAAGCTATTGCACTTATTTATATTTGGTAGAAAACAGTAAAATGCCTCATCATGTCTTGGATAATTTGACACTTGGCAATTGTTTTGAGCTCTCAAGTAGATCATGATTAAGTTTTTTCATGTAGTCTAAGCCTATTAGTGGAGAACTACCGTAGAGCTTGTTGAAATTGGTTTGCATGATTGGTCTCTCTTAAGGTCTAGATTTTCTCGGTAAAAGTGTTTGAGCAACAAGGAAGACAGATGTAGAGTATTATAATGCTTGCAATATGTTCTTATGTAAGTTTTGTTGTACCAGTTCATACTTGTGTTTGCTTCAAATAACCTTGCTAGCCCAAAGCCTTGTACTGAGAGGGAATGCTTCTCGTGCATCCAAAATCTTGAGCCAAAACCTATGCCATGTGTGTCCACCATACCTACCTACTATGTGGTATTTCTTGCCATTCCAAAGTAAATTGCTTGAGTGCTACCTTTAAACAATTCAAAATGCTTCTCAATTTGTGTTAATGTTTTATAGCTCATGAGGAAGTATGTGGTGTTTATCTTTCAATATTGTTGGGCAACTTTCACCAATGGACTAGTGGCTTCATCCGCTTATCCAATAATTTTGCAAAAAGAGCTGGCAATGGGATTCCTAGTCCCAAATTAATTAACCAAAATAGACACTCCTCCATGGTATGTGATTGTTGGACGGCACCCGAGGATTCGGTTAGCCATGGCTTGTGTAAGCAAAGGTTGGGAGGAGTGTCATCATAATGAAACTAAAATAAAAAGGCACTCCTTCATGGTATGAGATTGTTAGCGGTGCACCCGAGGATTCGGTTAGCCATGGTTTGTGAAAGAAAGGTTGGAAGGAGTGCCACCCAAAAATAAAAATAATTCATGGGAGCCGCTCTTTGAAGGTTTGTCTAGCGAGGGGGTTAGAGTGCCCACTACCATTCGTTGACAACAACAAACACCTCTCAAAATTTTACTTTTTATGCTCTCTATATGTTTTCAAATTCAAAGCTCTAGCACAAATATAGCAATCAATGTTTCCCTCTGCAAAGGGCCTTTCTTCTACTTTTATGTTGAGTCAGTTTACCTACTTCCTTCCATCTTAGAAGCAAACACTTGTGTTAACTGTGCATTGATTCTTACATACTTGCTTATTTGCATTCATCATATTACTTTATGTTGACAATTATCCATGAGATATGCATGTTGAAAGTTGAAAGCAATCGCTGAAACTTATATCTTCCTCTGTGTTGCTTCGATGCCTTTACTTTGAATCTATTGCTTTATGAGTTAACTCTTGTGCAAGACTTTTGATGTTTGTCTTGAAAGTACTATTCATGAAAAGTTTTGCTATATGTTATCTATTTGTTAGCAACTATAGATCATTGCCTTGAGTCACTTCATTCATTTCATATGCTTTGTAATAGTATGATCAAGGTTATGTAAGTAGCATGTCACTACGTAAATTATTCTTTTTATCGTTTACTCGCTCGGGACGAGCAGAACTAAGCTTGGGGATGCCGATACGTCTCCAACGTATCCATAATTTCTGATGTTCCATGCTTGTTTTATGACAATACTTACATGTTTTGCTTGCACTTTATAATGTTTTTATGCGTTTTCCGGAACTAACCTATTAACAAGATGCCACAGATGCCGGCTCTCGGTTTCGCTCGTTTTTGGTTCCGAAAAGGCTGTTCGGGCAATATTCTCGGAATTCGACGAAACAAAGACCAAACATCCTATTTTTCCCGGAAGCACCCGAACACCGAAGGGGAGTCGGAGGAGAGCCAGGGGGCCACCACACATGTGGGCCGCGCGGGCCACACCTTGGCCGCGCCGGCCTACTGTGGGGCCACCCTGTCGCCCCTCCTGCGCCGCCTCTTCGCCTATAAAACCCCTTTCGACCTAAAAACGCAGTACCACTTGACGAAACTCCAGAAAGACTCCAGGGGCGCCGCCGCCATCGCGAAACTCCAATTCGGGGACAGAAGTCTCGTTCCGGCACCTCGCCGGACGGGAAGTGCCCCCGAAGCCATCTCCGTCAACGCCATCGCCTCCATCATGCTCCGTGAGTAGTTCCCCCATGGACTACGGGTTCTAGCTGTAGCTAGTTGGTATCATCTCTCCCATGTACTTCAATACAATGATCTCATGAGCTGCCTTACATGATTGAGATTCATCTGATGTAATCGGTGTTGTGTTTGTCGGGATCCGATGGATTGTTACATTATGATTGTCTATCTGCAAATTTTATGAAGTTATTGTTGCTGCAATCTTGTTGTGTTTAATGCTTGTCACTAGGGCCCGAGTGGCATGATTTTAGATTTAAGCTCTATACTTATTGCTTAGATTGTATCTACAAGTTGTATGCACATGTCTATGTCCGGAACCAAAGGCCCCAAAGTGACGAAATTGGGACAAACTGGAGGGAAAGGCTTAGATATGAGGATCACATGTTTTCACGGAGTGTTAATGCTTTGCTCCGGTGCTCTATTAAAAGGAGTACCTTAATTTCCAGTAGATTCCCTAGAGGCTCGGCTGCCACCGGCTGGTAGGACAAAAGATGTTGTGCAAGTTTCTCATTGCGAGCACGTACGACTATAATTGGAAAACATGCCTACATGATTAATGATCTTGATATTCTGTCTTAATGCTAATTCAATCCTATCAATTGCCCGACTGTAATTTGTTCACCCAACACTTGTTATTGGAGAGTTGCCACTAGTGTAGATAGCTGGGAACCCCGGTCCATCTCTCATCATCATATACTCGTTTCTACATGGCATTGGAAGTAGTATCAACTATTTTCTGGTGCCATTGCTCTCATATTACTGCTACTGTCGCTGCGTGTTACATTGTTACTACTGCTCTCATATTACTGCTACTTTCACATCACCCCTGTTACTAGTGCTTTTCCAGGTGCAGATGAATTGACAACTCAGTTGTTAAGGCTTATAAGTATTCTTTACCTCCCCTTGTGTCGAATCAATAAATTTGGGTTTTACTTCCCTCGAAGACTGTTGCGATCTCCTATACTTGTGGGTTATCAGTGGGTTATACTTAAATGTTTATTGAATTTGCTTCTCGATGCTCTCTTTTGCTTCAATTCATATTTCTTATGTGAGCATCTTCTCAAATTACCGAGCCTAGATGAAAGGCGTTAAAGAAAAACACTTTGGAAGATAACCCATATTTTATTTCTGTAATTTATCTTTTATTGAGTCTTGGAAGTTATTACCTCTGTAATAGCCTCTCCTTATCATTTTTTATTTTGTTTTTGTGCTAAAAATAGCTTCTAATAGAAATAAAGTAAGATTTGGGGAAGTTGCTGTCCAGAAACAGATTCTGTGCTATCACAAAAAAAAAATCGTATTCCCAGACAGAACGTAATTTTAGCTGAAATTTTTTGCGCATATGCTCCAGGTTATTATCAAAGTTTCATTAGTTTTGCACTTTTCGATTTGAGCAACAGATTACTTTCTAAAAAATCAATCTTTGCATGATGTTCTGTTTTGACAGATATCTGCCACTATTTGCATTTGCCTCTTTATATCTTTCTTTTTAGTTCTTTTGAGAGAAAGAACTTTTTGAAGAAGTTCCTACAGTAGCTATTTTTTTAATGGATGCTTGATATATGTTATAACTGGACCAAGTGAATTTGTTATTTTGATTGCACTAATGCTGCTAATAAGAATTGTGTGAAGTTTTGTATGAAGAAAGTTTTCAAGTGTAGGGGAGAATAATGATGTCATGAGATGAAGTATGGACAAAAGATCAAACTTGGGATGCCCATGTAACCCCAAGAAATATCAAAGAGGTACAAGTGTCAAAGCTTGGGGATGCCCTTGGGCATCCCCTTCTTCATCAACAAAGCATCAGGTCATATTTCTAGACTCTATATTTTTATTGCTTCATATGCTATGTGTTGTTCTTGGAGCGTCTTTTTTTTTTTAATTTTTTTTGTTTTTTTTCTGTAGCATATGGTTGGATCCTAGCATTCTTGCGTGGGAGAGAGACACGCTCCGTTTTAATTGCATAGAACGCTCTAGTTTTCGCTCTTATTGTTCTGCAAGTGTTCTAGTTTGCCAGTACTTCGTTTAGCTCTTGTTCTTTCACTCGATTTTTTTTAGAGCTTGTTACTTTTCTTTATTTATGTATGATTAGATCTCTGGTCCATATTGATTTTCATTTATGAGAGTTGTTTCAAATAAGTTATTGGTGTTGGAGATGAGTAAAATGTTTCATGCTTATAGTGATGCAAAAGAAAGCTTGTCTAGACCGTGGCATAGACTTTGGCATGTCATGTTGGATGTTATTCTTATTATATGATTAGTATTTATTTTTGTAGCATGACTTATCTCAAATAGCTGAGAGTGCATAATGTGCCATTGAAAGAATCATGTTTTGTTGCATTATACAAAGCATAATATTGTAGTATTCTCCTTTGATGCTTTATTGGGTTGACTTGGCACATGCTTATACCATGTTATGACTACAACCAGTCAACTAAAGCCTCTATGATCATTTATTTTTTGATTTGTAATATCACTTTATGCTTTGATTAATAATGTTTTTGTCTCTATGCATGATTATGGCCATTATTGCTCTCTTAGTTTGTCGCTCCGTGTCTTTTGCTAGCCTCCGCCTGTACTGAGTATGAGCTCTACTCGTGCGTTCAGCCACCAAAAACCAAAGTTTGCCAATTGTGTTCATCATATCTACCTATTAGCATCATTGCTATTCCAAGTATATTCATCACGCTTTTATTTATCTTCATAATTAAATTTTGTCGTGAGAAAATTAGTTAGTAGCTCTCACGAACTTGATGGCACATTTACTTTCTTGCACTTAATAAACTTGAACCATTGTGACTATCTTATGAAGATTATATGCTTGCAAATTACGAGTTGGAAGTTAGCACAACCATGCTTTCATGGGGAACGCTTTCAACATTGCACTTATTCTTATTTAGTTGATATCCTATTCTTTTATTTATGCATGCCTAGCGGTGAGAAATAAAATGGAAACTTGTAAGTCCATGGAATTTGTATATATGTTAGAGAATTGCATGGGCGGCTAATTTAAACCATGCATCATTTATGGTGGAAATTTACAGCGAACCATAGTGATCATTCTATGAAACATTTTCAATAAAAAGCTATGCCCATAGTAAATAAAAGGATTGCTGAGATGCTCATTGTTTGTTTGTCTTGTCATTTTGGCATGGGATTGCTCCTAGGCAGGAGTACTTCCATATCATGGGGCAGGAGGTACCCGTTGGAATTCTCAATGATACATGTATACTTACAATCACATGAACTTATTTGGGACCTAAGTTGAGTAGCATGAGGTTTAGGTACTCGTATTCAAGGGGTACGAGATTTTCAACTTGTGATTTGTCAAGCATATAACTCATATTTGCCCTCACATTAACTTTAACCACTCAAGATGCTTATGATAGAGGTAATGAGAGCTCAAAACTAATGAGTACCATACTTTTTGGAAGGTTTATAAAACTTGTTAATCTTGCTTCCTCTGTAGAGAGTCTTTCTTTTACTTTTATGTTAAGTCTTCATGTTCTTGCTTTATGCACCAATTAAGAGAGCATAGTTGTCATTCTGAGTATAATGTGCATAGTTCCAAAATTTATTATTGATTGATTCATGATTATGATATTGCTTTTTCTTAAATTACTTGTATCTAGTCACCCTTTGAACTTTAAAGGTGTCCTAACATTTATGTTTTGCTACTTTATAAAGGACATGCTGAGGACCACTTTGCTATGTTTTCTCTATGCTCATAAACAAACAGTTGCTTTCAATGCACAATTATTCATGATCGTTTGTTTGAGTTAATTGTCATGTTGTAACATAGTTGCTAAGTTCTACTGTTAGAATTATATCTATCATGACTATGTTTAGAGTACTTTGATCCCAGCTGACAATGCTTTACAATAACTTGATCAAGATTGTGTTGGCTGCATGTCACCTCAAAAATTATTTTTGTTATCACTTACCTACTCGAGGACGAGCAGGAGTTAAGCTTGGGGATGCTGATATGTTGCAAACGTATCTATAATTTTTAATGCTCCATGCTTGTTTTACACCAATTTATATATGTTTTGCTTACACTTTGTTGCACTTTGATACATTTTCCGGCACTAACCTATTGACAAGATGCCACAATGCTAGTTCCCTGTTTTCTACCAACCTCGCCCTTCCACCTGTAAATGCCTCCCGACGCAAAAACCCTAAATCAATCGGCCTCCATCCACGAAAAGTTCCGTAGCTCCGCTGCCGTCATAGAAAAGATTCGGGGGATAGAAGTCTCTTTTCAGGCACCCTTCTGGGACGGGGAATTGCCCCCAAAGCCATCTCCATCGACTCCACCGCTATCTTCATCGCCATTGCTGACTCCCATGATGAGGAGTGAGTAGTTCTCTCCCGAGGCTGAGGGCTTTACCGGTAGCTATGTGGTCTGTCTATCTCTCCATGTATGATCTTTATTTGATCATGAGCTTTGTAATCTAGTTGAATAAGTAGATGTCATTCTTCAATTATGGTGCTACTCAAGTGGTTTTATTATGTGATCTCCGGTGACACCTTGTCCAGCAGTGTGAAGGTGACAGTGTGCACACCGTGTTTGTTTCTTAAGCTTAATTTACAGAAATATTTATGAATTTTGGTGTCTAGTTAGTACCATCTTTGTATGCTCAAAGTGATAGCGTGGGGTGTCCATAGATTGGGAATGCGAACTTTAAGGAATGCCTATGTAGACCTACGCAGTGAATTTGTGTTTATTATCAAACTGGAGAGTGGTTCAGAGTAGCGTAGTGAAGTGATAATATCTATGTATTCAATTATGATATCATTGTTGAGAGTCTTCACTAGTGAAAGTATGATCCCTAGGCCTTGTTTCCAAGCATTGAAACACCGTTTACAACCAGTTCTGCTACATGTTTGCTTGCTGCCATTTTTATTTCAGATTGCAATTACCACTCATAATCATCCATATTACTGGTATTTCACTATCTCTTCACCAAACTAGTGCACCTATACACCTGAGAAGTGTATTGGGTGTGTTGCGGGCACAAGAGTCTTCTTGTATCGTAATTGCAAAGTTTCTTGGGAGGGATATCTTTGACCTCTACCTCCGTGAGTTCGATAAACCTCGGGGTTATCCACTTAAGGGAAACTTTCTGTTGTTCTACAAACCTCTGCACTTGGAGGCCCAACACTGTCTACAAGGATAGAAGCGTGTGTAGACATCACTTACCTACTCGAGGACGAGCATGACTTGGGGATGCTGATATGTTGCAAACGTATCTATAATTTTGATCCTCCATGCTTGTTTTACACCAATTTCTATATATTTTGCTTACACTTTGTTGCACTTTTATACATTTTCCGGAACTAACCTATTGACAAGATGCCACGTGCCAGTTCCCTGTTTTCTACTGTTTTGTATTTCATAAAAGTTGTACAGGAAATATTCTCGGAATTGGACGAAACAAAAGCCAAAGTTCCTATTTTACTGTAACGAAGACGGAGTCCGGAGGGGAGACGAAGAAGTGCCATGAGGCGGCCTCACCTGCCCTTGGCGCGGCCCAGGCCCTGGCCGCGCCAAGGGGTGGTGTGGGCCCCTCGGGCACCCACCAAACTTGCCCTTCCACCTATTTATTCACCTGTTCGGAAAAAACCTAAAGAACCGAGCCTCAATCCACGAAAATTTACGTCGCGACCGCCATCGCCGACCCTAGATCGTGAGGGTTCTGAAGCTCTTCCCGGCACCCTGCTGGAGAGGGAGATCATCATCGGAGGCCTCTTCATCGCCATGCCCGCCTCCGAAGTGATGCATGAGTAGTTCATATCTGGACTACGGGTCCATAGCAGTAGCTAGATGGTTGTATTCTTCAATTTATGCTTCATGTTTAGATCTTGTGAGCTACCTATCATGATCAAGATCATCTTTATGTAATTCTACATGTTGTGTTTGCTGGGATCCAATGAATATTGAATACTATGTTGAGATCGATTATATACTTGTCATATGTTATTTGTGATCTTGCATGCTCTCCGTTGCTAGTAGATGCTCTGGCCAAGTATGTGCTTGTGACTCCAAGAGGGAGTATTTATGCTCTATAGTGAGTTCATACCTCTAGTAATCTGGAAGAGTGACAATAACTTCTAAGGTTGTAGATGTGCTGCTGCTACTAGGGAGAAAACAACAATGCTTCGTCTAATGATAATTCTATTGTTTACTTTACACACATTGCTTAATGCGATAATCTGTTGCTTGCAACTTAATACTGTAAGGGGTGCGGACACTAACCGGAAGGTAAATTATTAGGCATAGACGCAGTTGGATTACGGTATATGTATTATGTTGTAATACCCAAACAAATCTTATAGTAATCATCTTGTCATGTATGGTCTTTATTCTGTCAATTGTCCAACTGTAATTTGTTCACCCAACATGTTGTTTATCTTTATGGAGAGACACCTTTAGTGAACTGTGGACCCCGATCCTTTCTTTCACACTGATAAAATCATCCTGTTCTGTTTACTTACAACAAACAATGTTCTCTTTAATTCCACTGCAAACAAACATCTCTTTCCACACTATACGGTTAATCCTTTGTTTTCCGCAAAACCGGTGAGATTGACAACCTCACTGTAAGTTGGAGCAAAGTATTTTGGTTGTGTTGTGTGCAGGTTCCACGTTGTTGCTGACGCCGGTAGTGCGCCCTGCTAGAAGTCAGCTAGCAACACCTTCAGAAGTCACGCCTTTCTCCTACTGGTCGATTAAACCTTGGTTTTTTACTGAGGAAAAATTTGCTACTATGCTCATCATACCTTCCTCTTGGGGCTCCCCAACGGTGTGCAATTTGCGCTTATCAATGCTCCATAAATAGAATCGTATCATCGGCATACTGAATATTTAGAAATAGCGTGGGTGATAAACTGATAATGGATCGCCTTGTCTTAATCTTTTTTCATGTGGAAGTATATACCAACGTATCATTGACTTTGATTGCAATACTTCCTCCAAAAACAAAATTATGAATTAGAGCACGCTACTCATCAGAAAAATTGTCATTAAGAGTGTTTGTTGAAGGAAAGAACATTTGATCTTGTCATCAGGTGCTTCAAAGTTAATTTTCAGAATGACCCCATTCATCTTTTTTTTCGACGTAACTCATGAACCGTTTCATGTAGGGTTACTACCCCATCAAGGATTTTTCTTCTCTGCATAAATGCAGTTTGAGAGGGTGGCACTACATGATCAGCCACCAAAATTATAGCCTAATCGTTACGGTTTTTGTGGGAAGCTAACGTTCAGGAGATATATATTGATATTGTTGGATCCTTTCTGCTTCATTATACTTTTGTAACAAAATTATCTCACCGAAATTAAAGCGAAATAGCTTAAGCTGTCCTTCACGTGGTTTCCAATAAACCTGGAACATTAAAGCCTTTAAGCCAACATACTTTGTTTAGAATGGTTTGCCAAATACCATTTTTAGTTAGAAGTTTGAATAACCATTTTCCAAGGATTGCTCGGCTTTTTACCTCAAGGTCATGAATACTAAATCCTCCTTGATCTTTTGGATGACAAACAACATTCCATTTAGTTAGTCGATATTTGTTCTTCTCACTATCTCCTTGCCAAGACAAGGTGAAATATCCTTCATGAGCTGCGTTTAACATCACCATCATGTCCGATTTGATTATCTCCCAGAAATTTTGATAGAACTCTGCTAGCAAACCATTTGGTCATGCGGTTTTGATAGGTGTTTTCCTCTCGAAAACTTGATGAGGGTCATCTATTCGGGACTCATCCATAGAGAAGTCTCCTTCTTCTGGTTTCGCGAAAAGATTTTTTTAGTAATTAGTAATGTAGGATTTAAGTGGCTTATGACCAGCTATCGTACCATTAAGTTTCTTTCGATGTCTGCCATTAGCGACACAATGAAAGTATCTTTTGTTCGAGTCTCCTTTCAAAATGAATTGGGCCATAGAGCATTGGTACCATTTGAGCTCCTGTTCTCACATTATGTCATCCATTATCGCTTTATATTTAGTTTTTAGTTTAATCTCTTGTGTAGATAGTGGCTTAACCTTAGCTAGAGCCTCCAACTCATCAATCAAGAATGATAAGCGAAGCTTTTTAGTTTTGAGCTGCCTAACCAAATGTCACGCCCATCCATCAAGGTATTTACGCATAGCTCGTAGTTATTATTCCACATTTAAATGTGATTGACACCTGCCGCTAGCCTCTCCCACACATTTTTAACCAAATAAAAAAACCTTCTCGGCGTAACCAACCAATTTCAAATTTGAATTGGCGTTTACATTGCAGTCTAGTCGTTCCAGTGGTTAACATCATGGGATCCTAATCCGACAAAGTCTCCTCCTTAGCTGAAGCGTGTACACCAGCGGAAATTTTGATTCCCAATCTAAATCCATAAGTACACGATCCGCTTCGCGAATATTGCCTCCGGAAGACTAGTTTCCTGAGTAAACTGTCTCCCAATCATTAAAACTTCTCTCAAATTCAAACTATCTATGACAACACTGAATAAGAAAGACCATTGATCGTCGAATGTGCCTCTACTCACTAGTAGAAAATGGACCTTTTGCACCGGTTGGTAAGGGCTATATGCACCGGATGCCCAACCAGTGCAAAGGATCCGGTGCAAAACGACCCCCCTTTAGCACCGGTTCAGTATCGAACCGGTGCTAAAGGGTGCACCACGTGGCGGCTGCCGGGCGTCCAAGCGGGAGGACCTTTAGCACCGGTTGCTGTCGTGGCAGAAAAACGTCCCAAAACGCTGCCGCGGTAGAACCCCGCTACCGTAAATTTTTTCGAATTATTTTCTACTCCTTTTTTTTCCTTTTTCAGAATTTCTAATATTTTAGTTATTTCACAAGTTTAGTCTCTAACTACCGTTATCTCTAGTCCAATTACTTACTCGTGCTCAAACTTCCCGTTCGGTCACCCATCCTCCCACTACTCTAGCACTAGCACGCTTAACTTCTAAGTTCCTTTCCATCCCGCATCCAAGTGCTTTGCGCGCATGTATGTGATACTAGTATCATATCAATCCTATTAACATGTTGGTCAATGTCATATTTCTTTATTCTTCGAATTTCAAATAATTATTTTAATAAACAAAAGAAATATTGTAATAATAATCTTGAATAAATAAATAAACATAAATTTATAATTTGTATTATTTTTAATTATTTTCAATTTTTCAATTTTTTAAATTTTTTTGCCAAACCTAAAACCTGAAAATTTGAAAATCTTATAATTTGCTAATAGTAATAATAATCTTTATGCAGGATGCAATTATTAATTTTAATTTTTTAAAAAATAAAAAAAATCCTAAATTTTTGGAAAAAAACTAAAATCTTCCTGCTTTCATATTTTCATTTGGAATTTTCAGAATCTAAAAATTAGCTAACCGGGTAAATTCAGGTGAATTCGGATGTAACTTTTTCCCACGATGATTTTGATATATTATACGTTTTTTCCGATGTCGTATGCAAAAGTTAATGCGGTTTTACCATTTTTCAAACATTTTTTGCAATCAAAGTGAAAATTCAAATTTGTTAATTTTCCCTAATAGTAGGTTGCATAACATATAGGAAATCTCAAAAGATTTTATTTTTTGAATTTTCTATCATTTTATTTTCTATTTTACAGTGTTAAAAAAGGCGATCCACAGCGGGTTGGAGGTGCGTGGGGAGCAGAAAAACCTTTTGCACTGGTTCGTAACACGAACCGGTGCTAAAGGGTTCGCGGCTGGCGCCAACCCTTTAGCACCGGTTCGCGCACGAACCGGTGCTAATGCCGTGGCTGGTCCCCTGGACGTACAGACCGCACGAACCGGTGCTAATGACCCCGTTAGCACCAGTTCGTGCCAAATCCAGTGCAAAAGCTCTTTGGAGCAAAAAAACCAAAGCCCTTGTTTCTAGTAGTAACTCTTCTCATAAGTGAATCCTAGCGAATTAAAATCTCCACCTATAATCATAGGATGTGGATTATGTTTAGTCAGATTAACCTACTCAAGTAATGTCTAGACCGTGTTAAATTTACAATAACTTGTAGTAAACATATATGAAAATTTGTGCGATCACTTTAGCAGTTTACTACAAACCCTATTCACTCGAACCGAGGTAGTACGAACATGGCATATCACTGGATGCAAAAAGATGTGAATTTGGTAACATGCCATGAAATCATAACATGGCACATCCCAAGAAAAAATAACTGTACAAACTAATAAATGAATTTCTCTGTGATATAATGTATTATACCATATGCACTATGGAAGTTTATAGAAAAGCTGAGAACCTTTTTGATTCAAATGATTTTCATAGAACTTTCTAGGATTCAGAGGATTTGGGGTTTTTTTTTTCCTATAGTTTTTATCTGATTTGTAAGATTTGATCCCATGTAAAAGAATTCCTAAGAAATCTTTTGCACTATATCTCGTAGAAAATCTAACATTCGCTCGAGCCTCATGTAAGAACTATTTCTTTTGCCTATGGTGGAATCACACAAACATTGACACATATGTAAAACAATAGACTAGGGGATGGCTTCCGCACTTTATTTGTTTGCCTCTCCCGTGTCGCCGCCGCCGCCACCCCCTCTCCCCTCCCCTCCCTCGCCGCTGCCATGGGCGCAGCCAGGAAAAGCCCGGTCGGCGCTGGCGTTGGCGGGGATTCCTCGTCCTCTCGCGCGCGGGGGGTGGACGTGGGACTTCCTCCTCGGGCCAGGGTGCGGCCCTCTCGTCGAGGGCCTCAGTGGCGACGCTTGGGCTCGCCTCGGCGGTGGCACGATGACGATGAGGTGGTGGTGAGCCGTGCCGGCGGCGGAGGGGATGGGTGGGGGCGGGCTGCAGGGGGAAACCCTAGGTCCTCTTCTCCTCGCCTCTTGGTGGCTAGCGGTGGAGGGCTGGCGTTTCGGCTGCGGCGGTGCCCGGACGTGAGCGGTGTCTCCGGACTACGCGATTTGCGCTTGGTGTCTCTGGCGGCAACCTTGGCCAGCCTGGGATGGTCGCCGTCGTGGAGGCCCGACCTGAATAAAGGCGGCGGTCCTAGGGTCTCTCTTGGGCGAAGATGAAGGCCTGCCTGAGGCCTCCCCTTCTCGATCTGGCCGGAGTGTTGAGTTCCGGAAGGCACACCGACGAATCTAACAGTGCTTCTATTGCCTGGAGTTTGCTGGATCGGTGGTATTCGGTCATGCGCACCCATGTTTTTATTCCGACCGTTTGGTTCTGGAGGAAGCTGCGTGAAGCTCTATTCTGTGTTGAAATCAAGTGACACTTGATCCATGGTGAAGTCAGAAGAAGAGAATGTTATGAAGGCCGGATTGAAGTACTAGCTAAGGGAGGTTCAAGTCTCTGCTGTTGAGGACTTGCTTGGTGTTCCGGGCTTCGCAGTTGTGGTATGAAAGTGGGGGCGACAGCACATATGAAGTTCGTAGTCTTACCTTTCAGGGTGAAAACGCAAGGTCTGCCCTTAACTGGTTGTGCCTGTCAATGTCCTTGTTGAAGGCATTATTTTGAGAGCGGAAATTATCTTCAGGGTGAAAATCTAAGATTTTTGATCGGGCGACGACGGCGCTGGTGTACTGTTCCCTTCTTGGAGGCGTCGCTTTTCGAGAGTCTGAATTTCAGGTGTTGTCTTGGTGGTGGATGTATTGTTGTTGCTAAGGCTAGGATATTGTAGCGGGACTTTTATTTCTTAGTTTTTTTTGGTTGTGTGCTTTCGTAATGCCATTAGGGCATTGCGTTGTTGCAGATGCTGAATGTAATTGCTATCATTTGATATTAATATATTTCTTTTATCAAAAAATATATAAAAAATAATGCTAGAGTTACATACGGAAAGAAACTTACGGGATTGCGTGGGTGCAGTTAGTTGGTTCAAATCCTTTTACCTCCCATGATTTCAGGGCTGGTATCCAATTGATTATCCCCACATGTATCCGTAAGTGATTTCCGTAAGATGTAGCCCGTAGGATGCATCACCGGCCTTTAGATGCATGTATGGTGTTCGGGGGTAGAAGAAGACCACGACTTCAAGATTTAGTCCCAGTCTCATAAGATTTTCTTCTCAAATCTGTGAATAAAAGAGGCCCTGAATTAGGGTACAGTCCTGCATTTCAATAATCGGGTGGGCCTGCATCTGTGTGGTCATGACCGGTGAATAACTATGTACTCCTTCCGTTATATAACTTAATTCTCAACCACATGACGTGATTAAATCTTAGTTCTAACCCATACTAGAACTCACCATTAGTATAAATCATGAAGCAAATCTAACGGTTCAGAGATATTTTTCCTAGTTGCAACCTCACTTGCAGCACATCTTGCAACTGAAAAATTTCAGTGTCATATATACTAACTTATAAGTCAAGTGTACGAATCACGATGAAAATCTAATGGTGTAGGACTCGATTGAGAACTAGCTAAGATCTAGCAAAAGCGTAAACTTCAAACAAACCACAACAAAAAATTATGAAAAAGAGGGAGTATTATGTAACATATGATGATGTGTCTATCTACATTATACTTGGTGCTTTGGATATTATGAACGTATGGTGCGAATTTGTTGTTTTAATTTTTTGATATTTTAAAATGTCTAAGATGCAATTCAAAATAAAAAGAAAATATGCTCCCATGTGCTAAAACATCACTTCTAATATTATGAACGTATGGTGAATGGTGATGTGTCTATCTATCTACATTATACTTGGTGCTTCAGGATATGATCCAACGTGGCAGGCTAGCACTCAACATCGTGCAGGCCACCATTTTCCTCTCATTGCTGTAGGCAAAATACATTCAGTCGCTAGCTTGTTGTGAGTCGTGGCAGGTTGTGACTCACTTCAGGGAGGTTTGGAAGACGAGGGTTCCGTCCAGGATTAGAGTTTTCTTGTGGCAACTCATCAGGAGCCGGCTTCCGTCTGGAGTGCAGGTTGCTAAGAGGAACGGTCCATTAATGGGGCTTGCGCCTTCTGTGGGGAACATGAGGACTGTAACCATATCTTCTTCTCATGCCATCTTGCCAAACTGGCATGGGCAGGAGCTAGGGAGCTCCTACAGTGTGACTGGAACCCAGCAGGGGCTGGGCAGCTCATTGCTCTTGTCCAGAGTCTGTCGGGTCCCTACGTAGGCTAGCTTGGTTCACCTTCGCGGCCCAATGTTGAGCGCTTTGGAATATTAGGAACAAACTAACTATGGAAGGAAAGCTTAGCAATAACCCCGCTGATATTTTCTTCCACATGCACTCATTTATGCAGCGATGGAGCGTTCTGGTCAGACCGAGAGCGACTCTGGACGTGGTGATGGAAGAGGTTAGGAGGCTACAGGCGATGACGCGAGCACACGCTGGATGAAGCCAGATGTTTACCCGCTCTCTTTGTTGTTGTGTGTGTACTGTCCTCATGTATCCTGTAATCTTTGGCAGTTATTTGGGTTCTGTGTTGATTTGAGTTGTGGAGCTTATTGAGGCCAAGAACTTGTTTATAAGCTATTCAAATATTATGGTTGCTGTGTGGCTTTATATATAAAACCTGAGCTGGTCTTATGTTTAAAAAAGTCGTGGCAGGCGGCGTACGTCCCTGCATAGGACACATCGTAAACTAGTAACACACGTCATATCCATGCCGGTAGCATAACATATGGAAAACACTCTATTCACGGCATTGCCATGCGCATCGGCGTGCGGCTGCTACCACGGTCTGCCCGGACCAATGATACGCGAGAAGCTGCAGGGAAGGATGTGGACACGTTGCGTCATCAGTGAGCTACTAGTACACTGGAAATGCCGATACATATACACCGGCGCCATTATTACTGTATAAATACCAGCTCGATCCCTTCCTCACTTGAGTTCAAAACACCCATCACAACCTCACAAGCAGTAGCAACAACCAGCCACGTGAAGGAGATGGGCTCCGTGCAGGCCGACGCCGACGTCAAGCCGCACGCCGTGTGCGTGCCGCTCCCGGCGCAGGGGCACGTCACGCCCATGCTGAAGCTGGCCAAGATCCTCCACTGCAGGGGCTTCCACATCACCTTCGTCAACTCCGAGTTCAACCACCGTCGCCTCCTCCGCTCCCGCGGCGCCGCCGCGCTCGACGGCATCGAGGGTTTCCGCTTCGCCACCATTCCGGACGGCCTGCCACCGTCCGACGCCGACGCCACGCAGGACGTGCCGTCCCTCTGCCGCTTCACCAATGCGACCTGCCTCCCCCACCTCAAACGGCTCCTCGCCGACCTCAACGCCTCCACCGAGTCGCCGCCGGTCACCTGCATAGTCGGTGACGACGTCATGAGCTTCTGCCTCGACGCCGCCAGGGACATCGGCGTACCATGCGCGTTGTTCTGGACGGCCAGCGCCTGCGGCTACATGGGCTACCGCAATTACCGCGCCCTCTACGAAAAGGGCCTCTTCCCACTCAAAGGTACAGTGCTACTTACTCTGGTCCACTAGCTCGCTTCCACGATCTATTATCATCTTCCGGTGCTACGAGAAAAAGCTTTACAGGTTGATGAATTCAATCGGGTCCTGTGACCATGAATGCAGACGCGGAGCAGCTGACGAACGGGTACATGGACACGCCGGTGGACTGGGCGGCGGGGATGAGCAGCCACATGCGGCTCAAGGACTTCCCGACCTTCATCTGGTCCACGGACCCAGACGAGTACATGTCCCACACTACGGGAGAACAGGGCTTTGCCGTGCAGCCTAAACGCACGGCAAAGGCCCAAATAGGCTCGGCAAAGCCTTTGCCGTGCGGCCGTGCACGGCAAAGAATGCACGGCAAAGACCCGCCCGGCAAAGAGGCCTTTGCCGTGTGCTGCGGGAAAATCGCACGGCAACGCCTTTGCCGTGCGACCCAGCTTTGCCGTGCGCCATCCCAGCTTTGCCGTGCAAACTTCTTTGCCGTGCAGCTGAAATGGTTGCCGTGCGGCGGTCTTTGCCGTGCGCTGCCCCTCCAACCCGCACGGCACAGGGTGAGCTTTGCCGTGTGCTTCACCAACACCCCGCACGGCAAAGAAACAGAGCAGCACACAGGCCGCAGCGCAGTGCACAGCTGGAGGCTCTTTGCCGTGTGGTGTGCACGGCAAAGAAGGCCTTTGCCGTGTGCTTTTTTCTTTGCCGTGTGCACGTGCACGGCAAAGATGCTGACAAAATTCCAGAATTTCCCTGCTTCCACATTAATCCCTGCATATGCAATTCACAAATACCAATAATCATCCAGATACACATATAGCACAATATATAGAGTATTTGCATCATCAACAACAAAGTTCATACACGAGTAGTCCAACAAAGTCCATACAATAGTTCCAAGTCACATAATTAGTTCATACAACAAGTAGTCCAACATCAACAACAAAGTCTCCAACATAGAATGTTCCAAGTCCCACAACAAGTTCATACACAAGCAACATCAACCTTCGCCACTTCCTTGTCCTTCTCCACTTCCTTGTCCTTCTCCACCTCCTTGTCCTCCTACAAGTTCATAGATGCATAAGTGGCATGGAATGGCTAAAATTGACATGTAAGAACTTGGATTGACATGGAAGAAGTAGAATTGACATGGAATGGCTAAAATTGACATGGAAGAAGTAGAATTGACATGGAATGGCTAAAATTGACATGGAAGAAGTAGAATTGACATGGAATGGCTAAAATTGACATGGAAGAACTCGAATTGACATGGAATGGCTAAAATTGACATGTAAGAACTAGAATTGACATGGAATGGCTAAAATTGAACATAATCGCTAAAATTGACATGAAATGGCTAAAATTCAACATAATGGCTAAGGATGACATGGAATGGCTAAAATTAACATGGAATAGGTAAAATTGAACATACTCGGCTAAAATTGACATGGTTGAATGGCTAAAATTCACAAGTGACATGGTATGGAAGAATTAGAAGTGTAGGAGAACTCACCTAGAAACTGCTGCAGGCTCCGGATGATGCCCGTATTGTTGACGGTCAAGCCAGGTGTCAGCGGGCTCTGACTTGGCGCTTGCCGGAGGAGCGCCATCACAGCCGGATCGGGCGCGGGGATCCGCAATATCCAAAGTTCGGTTAGACAACAAACAAGATTGAGACGGAGATATTAAGTTAACCACTTACCCAGCTTGGGGAACATAGGAGGACACGACGTGCTAGGAGCACTACTCCCCGTGGGGAAGTCGGCACGGCCCGGTTCATGAACATCCGTCGGAACATCTGCCGCCGTTGTTGCATCTGCTGCAACATCCGCTGCTGCATCCGCATGTTCTCCCTAACCTCGCTCGCTGCAGTCCGCATCCGCTCCTCTTGGTGCCTCCGTTCCCTTTCTTCCATCTCCGCCTACGTTGTGTTGCCGCGATGTCAGTAACATTGCAATGGAAAACATGTAATGAAGCGTAGAGGATCGACGAAGAACTTACCCGTAACTTCTCGATAGCTAGGTCCGAAGCCCGTGGGCGGGTCTCTACCCGAGGCTGCTCGCTCGTACGCCCACGACGGATCCGGCGTAGAGATGGAATGGTACTTGGGTCGACTAACCCGTCGGCAATCCATAGGCGGCCACCCTTCTTGCCTTGTCCCGCAAGCACCGCAACCTCAACGTCAAACTCTTCGGTGGTTGGGTCGGCGTCTTCGCCGTGCTTGTCCTTGAACTTCGAGCGGTACGCGCCACACTGGCCCTCCGCTAGGTCGTTGACCCACAAGGACCCCGTTTCGGGATGCGGCTCCTTCCTCGGTCTTCGACTTTTGGAAAAAGCCAAACAAGTTTGGTGCCACGCCCGTCTTCACTTCCCGCAAAAGAGTACATGCAATTAAGTGAAGAGGGAGACACTTGCGGGGCTAGCAATAACATAAAACGAAAGAATGAAGAAACCACTTGCTCACCTCATCCCGCAAGGTAAGGGCCAAGTTCTTGCTGCCCGGGACATGTGATCCACCTCCCATCTCTCGAACGCTTCTGCTTGCCCTCCTCGTGCTTCCAGGCGTACTCGCGGGATGTCCACCATATGACCATCGCAAGAAAGCACGCCCTGTCTTCCCCGACGTACTGAGGAGGGTGCTACATACACAAGATAGACCCATTATTAGAACATAAAGTACATGAAAATGCGGAAATAAATAACACATCGATGCTAATACCTGCAGGTACTGCCATGGTGCCATGAGCGTATCCCGACAATCAGCCTTACTCATCCAAACTTTGCGCTCGGCGTGCCGACCGCGGACGCACTGGACACGTGCCTCGTAGTGCATGCCGGCCACCCTCACCCCGCACAACTCGTGTAAGACAACGTCGCACGCAATTTCCTTGCCCTCAGCCCTCTTGAAGTATTTCTGCAACCATGCACATAGGTAAAATAAGATGAATTAGAGCAACTATTGGTAGCCAAGAAGTGTTTGAATGCTAAGAAGCCAAAAGTCACGTACCTGATAGTGGCGGACAACCCGCTCTTGCATGTTGGCGCACTTGCCGCTAGGATCTTCCGCGTAGCTGTAGTGCTTCCAAGTCCAAGCCACATCGCGGCCACCACTAGGGAGATTGACAATCCCGGGGAAATGCTTCCTAATTAGGCCTCCAAGGATGTTCGAGTACTCACGTGTCGGGAGCCTCCTCGGGTCACCATACTTGAACATGCTGCACAACGAATTGCCAAAATCGGTATGCATGTGATAAAAAAATTGTATAATGATAAAAATTTCAATAATGGAATGCCAAAATCAGCATGTACCTCTTTCCAGCGGGCACGAGAACAACATCGCGGAAGGCCCAAGTTTTTAGCTTGGGGAGTTTCGTAATCCCGCGCCTATACGGCTTCTTGTCCCGTGGTTCCAGCCTCTCCTCGGCTGCAACGTACACCTCCTCCGCCGGCGGAGTCCAAACTAGGGTCGGGTCTAGCTCCGGCGGCATACCCCCAGCCCCTCATCCTCCTCGAGGTCCTCCCCACCGTCCTCCCCACCGTCCTCCCCACCGTCCTCCCCACTCGTCCTCCCCACCGGCCTCCTCGTCCCGCCCACCGTGCTCCTCACCGTCCTCCTCGTCCTCCCCACCCCACTCGCTCCTCGTCATCATCCTCGGCTGGGGAGGACTAGGAGAAGGGGTACAAGTCGCCGTGGCTGGGCATTCTTCCTCCGTGGTGGAGGGCTAGGAGGAGCGCTAGGAGGAGCGCTAGGAGGACGTGTCTCACGACGACGAACCACTCGAAAGTCCCACAAGCTCAGCCACGGCCTTGATCTTCTTTTTGAAACCTCCCTTTCTTTTTCTTGGCGGCATGTTTCAATCACCTCGCAAACACAATGAAAAGAGTGGTTTATTAGTATGCAATGTAAACGAGATGAATATTAGTGAAATCAACAATAAATAGCACATAGTTCGGTACATAGATCATAGTTTATTACAAATAGCACATAGTTCAGTACATAGGATAGCCTCACAAGTACAACTACATAGATCATAGTTTATTACAAATAGCACATAGTTCAGTACATAGGATAGCCTCACAAGTACAACTACATAGATCATAGTTTATTACAAATAACACATAGTTCAGTACATATATAGGATAGCCTCACAATTACAACTACATAGATCGAGTAGCCTATGTCGACATCCGTATTTGGACCACATGTTTCATCATCATCGGGCTCGGCGAACCAATAATCATCGATGAAACTCGGAGGTGGTCCATTTGGATCTAGGTCAATGCCCGCTTTGAACGCCTCGAGCAAACTTAGGTCTTCTACGGCACACACATCCTCAGCTTCATATTCTTCATTGTCTTCCTCCATAACCGCATCTTCTTCTTGCTCATCGTCTACGACCATGTTATCAACAACGGCCGACAAGTCGATAGTGAAATGACCGGGGAGCCCTTCTTCTTGATAAAAATCAACGAGTCCTTGTTGAGGGGTCTACGCGGCGGTAATCGTCCTTGTTTGGCGGGGGTGGCCTAATGCGTGAAGGAACCGTCATCACAACATCCCATCCATGTAGACGTTTGGTCGGGTTTCGGCACGCGTACGGGAGATAGAATACTTGGAAGGCTTGGGTGGCCAAAATGTACACGTCCTCTCCCTTATAAACAGAGCTTCTTTCAACTTCGACCAATCCAATTTCAGGATCCCGTCTCACGCGACGTGGGTCGAACCAATGGCATTTGAATACGACGGGATTTAGCCCTTTGTCAAACCCGTAATTCAGCTCGTATATACCCTCGACTCTTCCATAGTAATGGAGTCCATCATCACCTTGACATACCACCCCGCTATTTATTGTCTTCTTGTTTGGACGGCTTGTTGTGTATTGATGGGTCTCGGAAGCGATACCCGTTCACGTCATAAGAATTGAACGAGTCGACGGAATGGTTGAAGCCCCTAGCAATTTTTCGTAGCAAGGGATTCATGTCTTTGTCGGTTCTTGCCTACAAGATTAGGACGACAAGTTTAGAACAAGAAATGTCGGCCGAAATGTCGACGAGTGTACAAACAAATTTGGATAGGATAGTACCAAACCACGGAACCAGCTACTGAAACCGTGACCGCCGCCCTTATCGAAAATATCCTTGGATTCTTCCGAGGTAGGATCCTGTGGGTATACCTCCAATATTTAGCCGTGAATTGTCTATAAGAATGAACGGAGGAAGAGTTAGCCACGAACATACGATGAATGTTTGCGAATAACTAAATGGTTAGCACTTACTTGATGTACGGCTTCACTTCCACCATGGTGTTCAAGACATATGAGTGGATCAACTCCCGCTCATGTAAATTCGTTGTGTACGGCTTCGAGCCACTTGACTTGCCGCCAAGCCCTATGAAGATGCTAAGCTTGGGTACATCTTCATTGTTAGCGGCATTGTAACGGAGGACCGGGTTGTGCTTTGTGGGAATGTTGGGATCATAGTGCTTAGTGGTGAAGTTCTGCCACCTCCACGTTCAGGACTGCCTCGGCTATGGATGCTTCGATCTTGCATTTGTGCCGATCATCGTCCACGGCTTTTGTGTTTCTCTCTCGGGACCAAACTGCCAACGGCCACTCAACTCCGCCCCTTTAAGCATTCCTTCGCGAGGTGGAGGATCATATGTTGCATCGGATTAGAAGAACGGCCTGGAGGAAAGATCTTCTCTAGATCGCAAAGCAACATGGGTGCCTGCTCATCCAAGCTTCTCAATCACTTTAGTGTCTCTAACTCCCTCAGCACAAATGCGGCGGAAGAAATAACTCAACCTCGCTAGCACTCGCCAAGTCTTCTCGGGGACATAGCCTCGAATCATCACCGGCATTATCCCGCTCAATCCATACGTGGTAGTCATGACTCTTCAGTCCTTGTACTCGCAACGTTTCAATGTTAAGACCCCTCATCCAGTTGGCTGCGAACCCATCAGGGAAAAACAAGGAGTCCTTCATCCATTGGAAGACCTCCCTTTTTTGGGGCCTTGTGAGGCAGAACGGAGCGTGTGGCTTAGTCCAAGTTTTTTTGGCACCATGAGGTGGCTTCCATGTTCAACTCTGGCCTATCGCACAACTTTTCTTGGTCAATTCGAGCCTTTATGTTATCCTTCGTCTTCTCAGTGTCCACTATGGTGCTCCAAATGGCTTCACTGATATTCTTCTCGGTGTGCATTACATCAATGTTATGCGGGAGCTCGAGAAACTCAAAGTAAGGAAGCTTCCAGAAGCACGTGCTTGTGGGTCCATTGTGTGTGCTCCCCATATCCCAAGAAACCATTCCCATCGGAGTTAGGCCGGAGAGCGTCTAACTCGGCCTTGGTTTCCTGTCCGGTCTTCGGAATTGGCTTCGGTGCATGGACAACACGGCCTTTTTTTGAAGCTCTTTACATCACTCCCTAGTATTCATGATTCCGCTCAAGGAACTCGCCGAGCTTCATCAAAGCAGGAATACTTGCCACCCTTGTTTAGCGCTGGAAGAAAGTCACTGGCTTGCACTCGACGCGGACAAGGCCACTTCCCAGTGTACACCACCCCCGCAGAACAAAGCACGTGCTGGCAAGTCGTGCAGACGTGTGGTACGAGACATACATATCTGGAGTGTTCCTTCTTGCCGTCATAAGTTCGGATCCCGCGATCTTCCCAGCCAAGAAGCAAGTCATCAATCGGTGGTTCCGGATACACGCTCATGTTCTTACCCTATTTCGGTCCAGGGATTATCATCGACACAAACATGTGCTCGATCTCTGCGGACGCCGCGGGTAGGTTCGGGGGAATAACAAAACACGGCCAACAACTGTATACCGTGCACGACATACCATATGGATTTGAACCCACGGTTGATATCGCAATTGCTACGTCCTCGGGTCACCGGCTTTCAGGGGATATTTCTGACAAAGTTCTTCCATGCGGCACTATCCGACTGGATGTATCATCTTGCCACTGTCTGGTCTGATCCCTTCTACAGCCCACCTCATCTGCTGGGCAGATCCTCTCTGTCATGAAGAGCCGCTGGATCCTCGGTAGGACTGGAAGATAGCGTGAGGATATTCTTGGCAACCGTGAGTCTGCCTCTTCTCGACCATCACCATTGGTGTCAACCTCAGGGTACCTAGAGCTATTGCAATGGATGCAATAGTTTGTGTTAGCATGCTCCTCTCTGAATAGCATGCATCCCTTTGGACAAGCGTGTATCCGCTGAGATGACATCTTGAGGTCATCGAACATTTTTCGAATAGTAGAAGTTTTGCGGCAAGAGGTGCCCTTTCGGCAGAATGCTGCCAACGAGACCAGACGTTCATCGAACTCCATCTCCCGACGATTCCCGTGGCACGCAAAGGCCAAAAGGCGAGCGATGGCATCTAGTTGGGTGACATCTGTATTTACGATGTAGGAGTTCTGCCGAAGCAAACAAAGCCTCCGTAATACTTCTTTGTGTTTTCCTCCGGCTCCTCACTTGTCTCCGCATCCCCAGATGTCTCCGCCTCACATGAGGGCTTTCAGGCACATTACCATTAGCCAAGTTCTCTAGGCACCTATCAAACCGCACGATTGCACATTCTCTCGCAGGGTCGGATCCGCCGCACCTCCTTCCTAGCACGTTTCTCTCGACTTTTCTCCGTGCGAGGGGTCTCGGGGTCTTGTAGGACGGCTTCGAACCCAGTACTTGACTCAGGCGAAGACTCATAAGTTTCCTTTGTCCCGTGTTTTTTGGTTGCCGCCCCTACCGCGGCGGGCAAAAACTCAAGCCTGGCTCGCTAGGGGATGCTTCAAACGCTACCATGCCTCACTTTAACCGACTGGGTCTTTTTCTCCCATTCCTCAAGCATATTTCCAACGGACCGATTCTGCCATGGCAGATCCAGCCAACGATTGATCCATCCTCTTAACCCAGCACCTCAAACACAGAATTCTTGTAACTTACATCAAAAACGATGATCCGCATTTCCTTAATCTTTTCCTTTTTACGACATGCATCAACATGGCCCTTCACCAGGGCTCCTTGAACAGCCGCCCCGATCCGTAGACGAGTTGCCGTTTCTCTTCCTTGTTAATTTCTGATCTTAGAGATAGACGGCAGATTCCTCAGGCCAGCTTCTCCCCGATACACGTTCGCCAAAAGCCGAGAGGGGTGTGCAT
>NC_061514.1:119964547-119996960 GCF_022539505.1 Lolium rigidum | reverse complement strand
TTGCCGTGCGCTTTGGTACAATAAAAAAAATTCTTCACCATTTAAAGATTCAAATATATTTCAAAATTATATGAAACCTGTATTTCAACATGTGTATTATTTAATGATATTTTGAAACTACACGGATTCATTTTGTCGCCGGTGCAGCATTCCTTGCTGGTGCGCCGGCAGTGTGCCATCATCGCCGACGCGGCGACAAAGTGGTGTGTTGGAAGGTGTGATTCACCAAATGGTGCAAGGCCTAGCTCCCATGTGTGAGATTCCTCTCTTTCGGGCGATACACTTGGAAGATTCCTCGACTTGTAGGCTGAAGTGTCCCGCTGCGGGTATACCGGGGGCTATAGTGTGCCAAAGTGTGCCAAACCTAGCTTTCCATGTGTATATGGCCTAAACAAAACTAAACCTATCAAAAAGTATGTTGGTGGAACCTCGTGCGGAGAAATCTAGGGGGGTAGACCCCCCGAGGCACGCAAACCGCTGTTTTCGGGGGAGAACGGCCGCCGGAGCACCGGAATACCACCAACACTTGCAAGTGGACCTAGGATATGTGTGAAAGTGTGTTGGAAGGTGTGATTCACCAAATGGTGCAAGACATAGCTCCCATATGTGAGATTCCTCTCTTTCGGGCGATAACACTTGGAAGATTCCTCGACTTGTAGGCTGAAGTGTCCCGCTGCGGGTATACCGGAGGCTACAATGTGCCAAATGGTGCCAAACCTTGCTTTACATGTGTATATGGACTAACCAAAACCAAACCTATCAAAAATTATGTTGGTGGAACCTCGCGCGGTGAAATCTAGGGGGGTAGACCCCCCCGAGGCACGCAGACAGCCATTTTCGGGGGGAACGACCGCCGGAGCACCGGAATGCCACCAACACTTGCATGTGGACCTAGGATATGTGTGAAAGTGTGGTGGAATGTGTGATCCACCAAATGGTGCAAGGCATAGCTCCCATGTGTGAGCTTCCCCTCTTTCGAGCGATAACACTTCGAAGATTCCTCGACTTGTAGGCTGAAGTGTCCCGCTGCGGGTATACCGGAGGCTATAGTGTGCCAAATGGTGCCAAACCTTTCTTTACATGTGTATATGGACTAACCAAAACCAAACCTATCAAAAAGTATGTTGGTGGAACCTCGCGCGGTGAAATCTAGGGGGGTAGACCCCCCCGAGGCACGCAGACAGCCATTTTCGGGGTGGAACGACCGCCGGAGCACCGGAATGCCACCAAAACTTGCATGTGGACCTAGGATATGTGTGAAAGTGTGGTCGAATGTGTGATTCACCAAATGGTGCAAGGCATAGCTCCCATGTGTGAGCTTCCCCTCTTTCGGGCGATAACACTTGGAAGATTCCTCGACTTGTAGGCTGAAGTGTCCCGCTGCGGGTATACCGGAGGCTATAGTGTGCCAAATGGTGCCAAACCTTGCTTTCCATGTGTATATGGACTAACCAAAACCAAACCTATCAAAAAGTATGTTGGTTGAACCTCGCGCGGTGAAATCTAGGGGGGTAGACCCCCCGAGGCATGCAGACCGCCGTTATCGGGGGGGAACGACCGCCGGAGCACCGGAATGCAACCAAAACTAGCAAGTGGACCTAGGATATGTTTGAAAGTGTGTTGGAATGTGTGATTCACCAAATGGTGCAAGGCATAGCTCCCATGTGTGAGCTTCCTCTCTTTCGGGCGACAGCACTTCGAAGATTCCTCGATTTGTAGGCTGAAGTGTCCCGCTGCGGGTATACCGGAGGCTATAGTGTGCCAAATGGTGCCAAACCTTGCTTTACATGTGTATATGGACTAGCCAAAACCAAACCTATCAAAAAGTATGTTGGTGGAACCTCGCGCGGTGAAATCTAGGGGGGTAGACCCCCCGAGGCACGCAGACGACCATTTTCGGGGGAACGACCGCCGGAGCACCGGAATGCCACCAACACTTGCATGTGGACCTAGGATATGTGTGAAAGTGTGTTGGAAGGTGTGATTCACCAAATGGTGCAAGGCATAGCTCCCATGTGTGAGCTTCCCCTCTTTCGGGCGATAACACTTGGAAGATTCCTCGACTTGTAGAGTCTGAAGTGTCCCAGCTGCGGGTATACCGGTGGCTATAGTGTGCCAAAGTGTGTCAAACCTTGCTTTCCATGTGTATATAGACTAAACAAAACTAAACCTATCAAAAAGTATGTTGGTTGAACCTCGCGCGGTGAAATCTAGGGGGGTAGACCCCCCGAGGCATGCAGACCGCCGTTATCGGGGGGGAACGACCGCCGGAGCACCGGAATGCAACCAAAACTAGCAAGTGGACCTAGGATATGTTTGAAAGTGTGTTGGAATGTGTGATTCACCAAATGGTGCAAGGCATAGCTCCCATGTGTGAGATTCCTCTCTTTCGGGCGACAGCACTTGGAAGATTCCTCGATTTGTAGGCTGAAGTGTCCCGCTGCGGGTATACCGGAGGCTATAGTGTGCCAAATGGTGCCAAACCTTGCTTTACATGTGTATATGGACTAGCCAAAACCAAACCTATCAAAAAGTATGTTGGTGGAACCTCGCGCGGTGAAATCTAGGGGGGTAGACCCCCGAGGCACGCGACTGACCATTTTCGGGGGGGAACGACCGCCGGAGCACCGGAATGCCACCAACACTTGCATGTGGACCTAGGATATGTGTGAAAGTGTGTTGGAAGGTGTGATTCACCAAATGGTGCAAGGCATAGCTCCCATGTGTGAGCTTCCCCTCTTTCGGGCGATAACACTTGGAAGATTCCTCGACTTGTAGGTCTGAAGTGTCCCGCTGCGGGTATACCGGTGGCTATAGTGTGCCAAAGTGTGTCAAACCTTGCTTTCCATGTGTATATAGACTAAACAAAACTAAACCTATCAAAAAGTATGTTGGTTGAACCTCGCGCGGTGAAATCTAGGGGGGTAGACCCCCCGAGGCATGCAGACCGCCGTTATCGGGGGAACGACCGCCGGAGCACCGGAATGCAACCAAAACTAGCAAGTGGACCTAGGATATGTTTGAAAGTGTGTTGGAATGTGTGATTCACCAAATGGTGCAAGGCATAGCTCCCATGTGTGAGATTCCTCTCTTTCGAGCGACGACACTTGGAAGATTCCTCGATTTGTAGGTTGAAGTGTCCCGCTGCGGGTATACCGGAGGCTATAGTGTGCCAAATGGTGCCAAACCTTGCTTTACATGTGTATATGGACTAGCCAAAACCAAACCTATCAAAAAGTATGTTGGTGGAACCTCGCGCGGTGAAATCTAGGGGGTAGACCCCGAGGCACGCATGACGACCATTTTCGGGGGAACGACCGCCGGAGCACCGGAATGCCACCAACACTTGCATGTGGACCTAGGATATGTGTGAAAGTGTGTTGGAAGGTGTGATTCACCAAATGGTGCAAGGCATAGCTCCCATGTGTGAGCTTCCCCTCTTTCGGGCGATAACACTTGGAAGATTCCTCGACTTGTAGGCTGAAGTGTCCCGCTGCGGGTATACCGGTGGCTATAGTGTGCCAAAGTGTGTCAAACCTTGCTTTCCATGTGTATATAGACTAAACAAAACTAAACCTATCAAAAAGTATGTTGGTTGAACCTCGCGCGGTGAAATCTAGGGGTAGACCCCCGAGGCATGCGGACCGCCGTTATCGGGGGAACGACCGCCGGAGCACCGGAATGCAACCAAAACTAGCAAGTGGACCTAGGATATGTTTGAAAGTGTGTTGGAATGTGTGATTCACCAAATGGTGCAAGGCATAGCTCCCATGTGTGAGATTCCTCTCTTTCGGGCGACAGCACTTGGAAGATTCCTCGATTTGTAGGCTGAAGTGTCCCGCTGCGGGTATACCGGTGGCTATAGTGTGCCAAAGTGTGTCAAACCTAGCTTTCCATGTGTATATGGCCTAAACAAAACTAAACCTATCAAAAAGTATGTTGGTGGAACCTCGCGCGGTGAAATCTAGGGGGGTAGACCCCCGAGGCACGCATACCGCCGTTTTCGGGGGAACGACCGCCGGAGCACCGGAATGCCACCAACACTTGCATGTGGACCTAGTATATGTGTGAAAGTGTGTTGGAAGGTGTGATTCACCAAATGGTGCAAGGCTGTGTGGCATTCCTCTCTTTCGAGCGATAGCACTTGGAAGATTCCCCGAACGCGGTTTGTTTACGCCGAAACCCTGATATGTTGGAGGGGAGTAAGGACTTAGAGTACTTGTCGTATTGCAAAAATATAGTATAAACATTCATTAATCAAGATGTGGTACTTGTCATATTTCAAGAATAAAATATAAGCATTAAAATAAGTACAATATAGAAAGAAAAAGAAGAAAATACCACAAGGCACACGGCAAAGGAAAATGTGCACGGCAAAGCAGCCTTTGCCGTGCGTGTACTGTGCACAGCGCACGGCAAAGAAGCCTGTGCCGTGCGGATGGGTCTGGCGCACGGCAAAGAACATCTCACGGCAACGCCTTCCTCTCTTTGCCGTGACTTCTTTCATTGCCGTGCGCTTTGCTGAGGCTTTGCCGTGCGCTTTTTCTTTGCCGTGCGCCGTAGGTCCTCTTTACCGTGCGTTGGTCTTTGCCGTGCGTTTTCTGTTTACCTCGCACGGCAAAGTATTCTTTGCCGTGCGCGAGCGCACGGCAAAATGTGGTTGCACGGCAACGAGCGTTTTTCCCGTAGTGCCAGTTCGCCCTCCACGTGACGGAGCGGATTGCGGAGGCGGACGCCGTGATCCTCAACACCCTGGAAGAGCTGGAGCTGGTGGCGCTGGCCACGATGCGCGCCATGTTCCCGCCCTCCTCGCCCATCCACACCATCGGCCCCCTAGCCTTCCTCGCCGAGGAGATCGTGCCACAGTGCGGCCCTGTGGCCGAGCTGGGCTCCAACCTGTGGAAGGAGGACCTCTCCTGCTTCGGCTTCCTCGACGGCAAGGAGCCCGGGTCCGTGGTGTACGTGAACTACGGCAGCATCACGGTGATGACCAACGAGGAGCTGCTCGAGTTCGCGTGGGGGCTGGCCAACAGCGGCCAGGCTTTCCTATGGATCATCAGGCCGGACCTCATCAAGGGCGACGAGGCGGTGCTGCCGCCGGAGTTCCTGGAGTCCATCGAGGGCCGGGGCGTGCTGGCGAGCTGGTGCCCGCAGGAGGCGGTGCTGCGGCACGAGGCGGTAGGCGTGTTCCTGACGCACTCCGGATGGAACTCCACGGTGGAGAGCCTCTGCGGCGGGGTGCCGATGCTGTGCTGGCCCTTCTTCGCGGAGCAGCAGACCAACAGCCGGTACGGCTGCATGGAGTGGGGCGTGGCCATGGAAATCGGCCATGACGTGCGGCGGGAGGCCGTGGAGGCCAAGATACGGGAGGCCATGTGCGGCGAGAAGGGGAAGGAGATGAGGCGCCGGGCCGTGGAGTGGAAGGAGACCGGAGCCCGCGCGACGCAGCCCGGCGGGCGGTCGTACGCCAACCTCGAGAAGCTGATCGCCGACGTGCTCCTGTCGGGAGTCAAGCGCCGTTAAAATGTTACTGTAGTAAATTGTCATTCTGTTGCTACGTCCAGCGCATGCAGTGCAGTGGATGCGATGCGATTCGCTGTATCAGATAACGATGTTATTGTGCACTTCTGCTGATTGATCCATTTCTTGAAAGCATGTGGGTGTCAGGGTAGCTAGCTCGTGCGAGTACCAAATCAATGTCCGTTGCTGATTGCTCCATTCCATGACCGTCAGGTAGCAAGCTCGTGCGCGGAGACGGTGCCGCGAAGATCCTCCTGAGCACGACCCGCGCAACAGATTAGATCAGATCGAGACTCCTACGCCGGGACGAAGCTCTCTGCTAGAGACGCCTACCATCGTGAACCGGAGCATCACCACCACTCGTCTCATATATTCAGATGATCTGGATCCATTCTTTTCTTATCCATCGCATGCCCAGTCGACGGCAAGCTCCAGCGAAATCTGCCACCAGGGTCACGTTCGCACCTACATTTCGACACGGATTTTATCATCATAAATTAGTTTTCCCTCCACAAGTGTGTATGGGGAGTTGCTTGATCCACGGAAGAAGATGCAACCGTATATGTAGTACGCAATCAAAAAAGACTAAGTTATCATTGTGGATGGATGGCTGGATTTGCTTGGTACCTCGCACAGTGTTAATTGAGCATGAGGATACTCCTAAAAAACCTGAACTAATCAAACACTACCATAAAGTTATTTGTTACTACCTCCGTCCCGGTTTACAGGGCCTACATGTATCCCAAGATCATCAATTTGAGCAATGTAATACTGTATAAATTTTGCACTATAAAAATTATACCATTAGAAAGTATAAGATCTGAGTTTTCTAATGATATATATTTTTTAGTACATATCTTATGTTATGTTGGTGAAATTAGCAACCTAGATATACATGCGGCCGTCGTATTAATTTTCATCTTCCGATTACTGTTTTCCATGTGCCGTCCTACCTCAGTACATATTGCTTATCCTTCTCGTTTCTTCTTCCATGTTGACCATGGGAGCCATCCCTCTCCCAACTATCTGATACTACCTCTTTCATGGCCGCGGCCTCGTTCCTTACCTCCAGTGCAACGAAGCCCTCTTCCCCCTCCCCTACCAAGCAGCCCACGAGCAGTGGCTGCAGGCCATCCAAGCGTCATCAACCACTATTGCCATATACAACCACAGAAGTTTAGACCTAGGATACTTTTACCCCGGAAACTAAAACAATAAATTAAACTCAAAGAGCACCGCCCAAAAAAAAAAGTATGCCGGTTTCAATGCCCTACTCATCGAGAAACACTGCTGCTAAACACCGATCATGTAACACTATCCACTAAGAGTACTCACTAGAGTCTTCTCGACTCGACACTATCCGTTCCAAAATGAGTGAAGATGTACTGTTACTCTATCATGAGACTCGCGTTGCACTTATTTAATTAAGCTGATTCACGCGAGCACGCGACATGCAATCAAGACGCAATCTGGTCCACCTGAGCTGCCTGCAGGGTCGGAGTGCAGACTAGACAGGGAGGTCAATTGGTAAAGAATAGATCGCGCTGATATGGAATAACAACCACGAGATGGTGCGTGGAAAATTTTATATACTGCACGGGCGAGCATGCAGTGCACTACAGGAATCACGAGGGCACATGCCCTACCCAAATACCGTCGGCATATGGCCGTCAGCATACCTCGTGTCGGCCTAGCTACCTATCCATCAATATAGGGGCGTCGGCATAGCTCATCTATGCTGACGGTTTGCTCTGGCCGTCATCATATCATGGCTGTCGGCGCGTAAGTTGATGCGACGGTCATCTGACAGCATCTAGGATCTATGCTGATGGCAATATCGTCGGCATAGCTTGACGCGAAGTCATACATGGAAGCCCTACGCCGACGGCAATGCTGTCGGCATAGCTGTCCAGTAAAAAGAAAGTGACCGACGCCTCCGAGCGGCGAGCGGTAGCGCTTGGGAATGGCGGCTCAGGGCAGGAAGCGCGTGCATGCCTGGGGAGTGGCCGGTGACTGCCGAGGTGGCCACGCGCACGCTCGGGGAGGTGGCCACGCTCGTCAGTTGGGGGGAGCAGGTGGGCGTCGGGCGTCGGCCGGAAGCGGGTGGACGACGAGATAACACGTGGTGGCGCTTGGAGTGGAGGCAGGGAGATCACGGGGAGGAGGGATCCGATCTGGCGAGCTTGGCGGTGGCCAGACATCGGGGAGGTGGGAGCTGGGCGTCGACCGGGTGGACCAGGTGGTTGCTCAGGAGAAGAGCCGAGCCACGCGCCGTCGGGGAGGTGGAAGTTGGTGTTGGGGTGCGAAGGAGAGAGGGAGTGGATGGGTGGTTGGGAGAGGAGAGGAGATAAGGAGAGAGAGAGAGAGATGGGTGGATAAGGAGAGAGAGGAAAGGATAAGAGAGAGGTGGTTTGTTGGATCCGTAGGAAATGGACGTATAAGATCAGTTTCACTGTGGTGATCTATGGATAGCTCTTGCTTGTGTTCTCATTGGCTCCATGTGTGTTTCTTCGGTAGGGATTTGACTATAGTTTAATAAAAAAATGTAAACCTTTCACAAATCTGTGTATCAAATTTTATATTCTAAGTGCCAAAAATGGTCGTTTGTGAAGCATGTGCCAAGAAATCATTCCAAAATTGGACCACCCAAGATTTAAAGAATAATATACCACATTATATGTACAAAACACTAAATAGTTTCATCACAAATTATTTCTTGGTACCTCTTAACAAAAATACAAATATTGGTCCATTTAGCTGGAAAGGTGGGCCAATTTCAACTACGGATGCTTGATAGTTTGCTCATGATTTTTTTAAAAATAATTTTTAGGTTCACAACTATCTATTTTATCATAGGTACACAAATATTTCTACCAAATTCAACCCTTAGGTTACGAAACTGCAAGATTCAATCTTACAGAAACCACGAGTATGAATTTTGTTACCTAGGGGTATAATCTTGCAAAAAAAACTGGATCTATGATGAAATAGATAGTTGGGAACCTAAAAATTATTATTTGGAAAAATCATGAGAAAACTATCAAGCACCTGCAGTTCAAATTTGCCCTCCTTCCAACATAATTGACAACTATTTTTCTTTTTGTTGAGGGGTACCTTGAAATCTTTTGAGAAGGAACAAGTTGGTGATTTGTACACATAATGTAGCCTTTTATTCCTAAAATTTTGTATGGTACAATTTTGGAATTGTTTTTTCGGTACGTGCTTCACAAAAACCCCCATTATTGGCACTTAGAAAATAAAAATGTATTTTCTATGCAAGGAAATTTAAAACCCCAACATCAACATTGCTTGCCATCCCGGAATGCACACAATGCATAATATGGGTCATTTGAATAAACTACGCCATGATTTTTGTCATGACCTAGCTCATTTGGCTTGAAAGCCATGGAACTTTGTGCATGGTAGGTCATTTCTGAAAAGAATTTTCTAAAATATTTTAGATACTCCAAGTTTGTTATTTTCCTAGAAATTAGGTCACAAAGGATGACATAGTGCGAAGGTTTACATTTTTATTTTTTTATTACTTATGCATGATTTAAAATCTAGCCAAAACAGAGGGGATGAACTTTGTCACCTACGGGTATAATCTTGCAAAATAAAAACGGGATCTACGATAAAATACATACTCTATTTGGGAACCTAAAAATATTTTTTTGAAAAAAATCATGAGAAGACTATCAAACACCTTTAGTTCAAATTTGCTCCCCTTTCAGCAGAATCAACCACTATTTATCCTTTTGCTGAAAGGTACCCAGAAATAGATAGTTGAGAATCTAAAAATAATTTTAAAAAAAAATCATGAGAAAACTGTCAAGCACGTGTAGTTCAAATTTGCCCCCTTCCACCAGAATCAACCACTGTTGTCTTTTTACGGAGAAGTACCTAGAAATCTTTTGAGTTGCAACTAGTTAGTGATTTGTACACATAATATGGTCTAGTATTCTTAAAATTTTGTATGGTCCAATTTTGGAATTGTTTTTCGGTACGTGCTTCACAAAAAACCATGATTGGAACTTAGAAAATAAAAATGTATTTTATATGCAAGGAAAATTAAAAATCCCAACATCAACATTGATTGCCATCCATTGGAACTAAAAGAATTAGTTTGGAAAAAAGCAAAATAGGTATGTCATCGATGGCACTTCCATCGACATAGCTTTCTTCCATCAAGCACTAGGGAGATAGGCCGTCGGCATAGCTCTGCACCGTCAAATGGACGTTAGCAGGCGCCTCCAGTTCCACGTGGCAATGGTGTATTCCGATGGTCAGGTTGTGCCGACGGCTGCCCTTGGTGTACCTCTGGAAATGCCTACGGCCTAGGGATATCGATGGTGGTCGTCGACTTAGCTTCCTCTGTGCCGACGGCAGTGAGGTGACGGCAGTCCTTTTCTGGCCGTAGGCGTCGTGAGTCTACACCGATGGCCCCGACATTTAGTCGTCGGCATAGCTCCAGGTCGTCAGCGTTTCACCTATTTTCCGTAGTGGTGTCACGCGAGAAGCTACAATCAGACACAGGAAGCCCGATCGACACGTCCAAAGTCACATCCTTGGTTCTATATCAATATATGTATCAACATCTCCGGTCATGTCTCCAAACTACTCCCCAAAGGCTTATTTATCGCGTCGGATAGAAAATCTGGTACAATCGAGTGTTTCAAAGATCGTTTTTGTCTAATCCAGCCCAACAACGTGTCTAGCGTTCCGAGGCCATTATAGGGCTTCTTGCGAGCGCATGTGGTGGATGCAGCCAACCCTGTCATTGACACAGTGTTTGGTTCATAAGACTCATAATTTCTATCTTCTTTTGATTTCTCCCACCCTTCGATACGCTTCCTGCCTATACCTCATCGTCGTTGCCGTGCACGCGCTCCCGTTCGCACGTCGCCTATATGGCGCCGAAAGATCCCAATACGTCATTGAGATGAAGCAGGCCGAGCCTAAGGCGAAGAAGCTAGCCAGTTCAAGGGCGCAGAGGCGCCGTTCAAAAAGCCACGCACAACGTCGGCGCAAATACAAAGCCTAATGGCATGACACAAACGGAGTGGGGGAGAGACACGATGCTCCGCCATTTCACCACGGCGGCACACAGTGGTCGTTGTTTGAAGGCCAACATCAAGAAGACAATGGTTGTCAGTGCAGCGCACATTGCCATGTTGAGTTTGGGCACCGTTGCCTCCGAGGGGAAGTTATGCATGTAAAATACGTACGTGAACTTTGCACTTTATTAACACATATTCCAACATATTTGCAACATATATGATGTTATATTAATGTTTTATATTAATTTATGGGGATTTACCAATGATCTCCTTTATTTGGGTTATAACTCTGCAGAACAGGTTTTTTTCACTTTCAGAGACCTATACGGATTCAAATTGAGCTAGGATTTTGTGGACGTCATTTTTTCATCAAGATAAGCACCTGGAGTGCCTGGATCTCACGAGAGGGTCCTGGAGGCCCAAAAGAGACCCGGTGGTGCGCCCAGTAGGGGGCATCCAAACTCTTTTCACCGTGGATCGTCCAAATCGTTTGATTATTTCGTGAACCGACTTATTTTACCCTAAAATCCGTGTATATATGAGCCCGGAAGGTTCCCACCAAAGAACGCCGCGCAAACACAGAAACACGAAAACAGAGGCTGCAGCAGCGAAGATTGGAGGGGGAAACTCCATCGGAGCTGTCGCCGGAGGGATCTTCACCTTCTCCAACGTCTTCCTCATCAAAACCATGATCAAGCGGGAGTAGTCCACCTATGTACTATGGGTTTGTGATAGTAGCTTGATCTATTTCTGTCTTGTTGTTATTCATATATTTAGTACCATATGAGCCGCCCAACATGATTATGGTCATATATGTAATTCCTATGTGGTGGATATTTATTCTATGATATTGTGATATTAGATTGGAATCTATTATGTTTAAGATGTATTGATAGATGCATATTATGTACCCCGTTCTTAAGTATCGTTTCTGATGCAACTTGTATGCAAGAAAATATGTGGGGAGATGTGTGTATTACATGTGGCAGCATGGTTCTAGTGATTGGATAGTGACAACAAATTTATGATCTATTGTGGCTTTGCCTTTTTTTTTGCTACCTCACTAGGGATAAAGTGAATGAATACGCTATGTTAATCACGTAACAAAAGTGACGATCTTGTTTGTTCAAGGTAGAATATTTGATATTCAAACATCATGACAAAGTACTTATGGCTATGCTCTGTTAATTCTTAATACAAGATTGCATGGAGTTTTTCCTTTCTTTTGGAGTATAAAAAAAGATGTTGTGCATCATCTCTAAGTTAGGACATGATGCCCATATGAATGCTTATCAAACACATATGGAAGTTCCAACAATATATCTCATTGATGAATTGCTATTATCCACTACAATTTTACTGAGAGAGTAGAAAAGTGAATCCATGAACCCCGGTCTAATTTTAATCATAAGAAACACCTTTCCATTGCATTTATCTTACTTTCTATTTGCAGCAATATTTTAATCCGAAAATACAAAAATATTTTATTCACTTAAATACACACAAAACCCAAAACAATCATCCCTTTACCGCCTTTACTTAGTTTACTTTATTTTTCTAGTTCACTTTACTTGTGTTGCATGTTTTATTTACTATTACTAATATGAAACGTTGTGCTTGACAACCACATGGTGGAGTTGGTGACACAACAAGGAATTACTTTACTTTGCAGGGTTGCTAGAAGAAGAGAAAAAGAGACAACTCTTTCCCAGATACCCGAGAGTTCGATATAAACCTTCGAGTCACCCTTGTGTGGAAAATATTTTGCTACACAACACTCTGCACTTGGAGTCCCAACGTCATCAAAACTATTGGCTAGTGATGTTGCCGGATAATTGGAAGAGCGTCTCACAAACTGCATCCTCATCAAGCTACGAGTACAACAATTCCCAAAGCAACTGCCAGACTATTTTCTGGTGACATTGTTGGAGAGTTATCTCATAGTTTTTGTTGGGTGACTAAGCAAGATTGTTTTCCTAGCGCCATCATCATCTATATCAAGCTAACACCCAGGCTTGAGGAGGTTGCACCGCCGTGAGCTCTTCTTTCTATTTTATATTTTGCAAAGTATTTTATGTGTCTTATTTTTAGTCTTTTCTTTCTAGTTCTTTTTAAAACACAAAAATCCATAAATTGAAAAATGGAAAATATCAAAAATACTCCTGGTGTGGCTATTACTCTTGATAAAAAGGACACCTTGGAAGAGCATTATGAAAATTCTAAGAAATATAGAGATTCATATGAAAGGGTACGTGATGTGGGTATTACCCTTCGGGTACCCAACATAAGTCTACCCCCTCCAGCCCAACTAGAGGCCCATGAAGATTGTCCAACAGCCAAGGTGGGCCTATACGTCGGTTCCAGCGAAGCAGACCTACTCGAAGATGGATTCTTGAAGAACAAGGCAAGAAGACGGTGAATAAGGAAAGACTAGAATAGATCTTGTTGTAACCTAGTCGAGTTCGGACATGATTCTCGGGACCTGGCCTGCTATATAAAGGCCAGGAAAGAGCCTGTCGAGACACAACTTCAATACGTAGATCCACCTCAAGTTAGAGCTAGAAACCTAGAATCATTGCCTCTCAGCGAGACAACCACCACAGCCTATCGGCTACCCCATTGTAACCCGATATATTTGATAATCAAGATCAGACAAGCAGGAAGTAAAAGTTTGGGATTTCTATTTTCGTGCCCTCGGGTCCTTAGTTGTGCTCAGTTTTCCCCAGCTCCTTAGTTTTTCCTCAGTTTTCCCCAAGACCTTGTCTGAAACCATTACAGGTGCTGTAACGGCCGGTTGCCCGACGGTTGACTGTTATCTTCTGACTAGTGGGGCCACGTAGAGCCTGCAAAGACACGTCAGACGATCCATCTTTGTTTGACCGTAAGCATCGTTGTATCCCTGACCAAAACGCGCATGAGTGGGGCTTCGGTATATCGAATGACAAGTGGGCCATGATGCTGATACAAGGGGCAATACACGTGCAGGATTAGATTTTTAAACGGAGCTCTACAGCGATGGCACGGAGGAGGTGGCCTGCGGGCTGCCGAGATGAGATCGACGTCCACAAAGAACTGCATGAGGCGAGACCAGACGCATTAGATAGATATGAACTAGACGCGTTTAACCATGCAAAGAAGAGAAGAAATGGTCGACGACATCGACGACTACCTCAAAACTTTGACTGACCGTGTCGGGCACGAACGCGAGCAATGTAGATAAAACTAGTGTCTCTCCTTTCTAGCGTGTATAGATGGGTGCTAGAAGAGTGTGGTGGCGAAGGGAAAGACCTCGCGGTGGTCTGTGGCGTCCAGCATAGCGGGGCGGTGTGGCCGTGCCCACAGCGGCGTGCATGCATGTTCGGCATTGGCATCAACATGTACGTTCGGCATTGGCCTCGGCGGTATCTCTGGTGTGTCAGTGATCGAATGAGGGGACGGATTGAGGGTGCATCCTGACGGTGACCTAGCAGTGGCGGCGAGCATAGCCTTTCTGACCATGCCGATATCGGCATCGGTATCGTTTGGAGGCTGTGGTGCTCGAATCAAGGTGGGATTTATTTCTTGTACGCCAAAATGAATTTGAAACAAGTTTCGTGTTGAAGGTTAGGTAACGAAAGTTTGTAACTAAAAATTATACTAACGCCATGGTGAGGTTCTTTTTGATAGAGCTATACGGTTGGGCAAACTTTTTTTACACTTTTTAAATAGGGTTCCTTGTTGTTACACGTACGGCATCATGTATGGCAAATTTGGGGTCATTTGGAGATGTTCGAAAAAATCACTTTGCTTAAGCGCATGCCGTTTCGTCTCACTGAAACCAGCTTTTCTAACAAGGTGATTTTTTCTACCTTCTCTAAATGACCTAAAATTTCATACAGCTGATCTTCTATACATAGATAGATAGATTGTTTCGTTTTTACATTTTTCGAACTTTTTATTTCCCTTTATAATACCCAATTGATTTTCAGGTCAAAACCTCGAAAAACAGCATCATGTATGGCATCATTTTCGCCCTAAATTTCAAATTTTGTGAAACTTTCCCTTTTAGATATTCCTTGTTGTTATAGGTATGGCATCATGTTTTTTCGACCTTCTCAAAAGAGATTTTTTCCACCTTCTCTAAATGACCTTAAAAATCATACAGACGATCTTCTATACAAAGATAGGTAGATTGTTTCGTTTTTACATTTTTTTGAACTTTTATTTCCCTTTATAATACCAATTTGATTTTCAGGTCAAAATCTCGAAAGTTAACATAAGTAGATGGTGAACCCTCCCAAACTTCAAATACAGAGATAGATAGATTGTTTCGTTTATCATTTTTACCGTGAATAGTAATGGCTGCAAGAAATCGATGATGGTTTATTATTTTTTGCGTGAAAAGTAATGGATACAACAAATCAGTGATGGTTTATCATTTTTTGCGTGAAAAGTAATGGCTACAAGAAATCATTGATGGTTTATAATTTTTTGCGTGAAAAGTAATGCCTAAAAGAGTTTATAATTTTTAGCGCGTGAAAAATAATACAGAAAACCGCCCTTTAGCATACTTAGAGAGTGGAAGCTAACCGCCGATAGAGAAAGAGAGGGGTTATCCTGCCCGTTAGATCATACGATCAACGGTCGGCGGGCACGATCCGCGTGACATAGGCTAGAACAATCAGGGCAATGTTGCACGTCTGCGAGAATTTGTGGAGGGAGAGGGCAAAACTGAGTAGTATCAAGAAACCAAGGGCACCTGAGTAATAAACAGACTAAGGGATTCAAATATGAGATTTAAAAAAATGGAAAATGCGTGTTTTGTACAATGAAACACATCTTGGCCTACCTCAAACTATTTTCAATACAATTATACATGAGTGTGAGAATTGTGGCCTCATTTACACAAAGTATGTTTTGGAGAAAGCTGTTTTGGGAAGGGCTTATTGTGGAAAACAATGCACCTTCATAGCTACTAGGTGATTTGAGAAGTGGCAATTTGTGGTAAAACTTGATTTATCTGTGACTTATCTATGATTTGAGAAGTGGCAATTTGTGGTAAAGACTCCATAAGTGCCACTCTTTTTCGGAATTTTTTGCACTCTGTTAACTAGCCACTTGAGGGTAAAACTGAGTATATTGCACTAGCCAGTATTAGCACTCAAGGGGAAAACTGATCACACAAAAAATGCTAGTATAAGACTAGAGGGTATACCTGAGTATATCTAAATTTCCAGGGTTAGACTCGAGGACGCGTGTTGCGGTGCAGAAATGGAAGACGAGCAATTGTTGACGCGTAGACGCGGGTAACGGTGCGAAGTCGAAGACGTGGAATCGTGGACGCGTGTCACTGATACGTCTCCGACGTATCGATAATTTCTTATGTTCCATGCCACATTATTGATGATATCTACATGTTTTATGCATACTTTATGTCATATTTATGCGTTTTCCGGAACTAACCTATTGACGAGATGCCGAAGTGCCGGTTCTCGTTTTCTGCTGTTTTTGGTATCGTAAATCCTAGTAAGGAAATATTCTCGGAATTGGACAAAATCAACGCCCAGGGTCCTATTTTTGCACGAAGCTTCCAGAAGACCGAGGGGGAAAGGAAGTGGGGCCACGAGGCGCCGACACAACAGGGCGGCGCGGCCTGGCCCTTGGCCGCGCGGCCCTGGCATGTGGGGCCCTCGTGTGGCCCCCCGCGTTGCCCTTCCGCCTACTTAAAGCCTTCGTCACGAAACCCCCAGTACCGAGAGCCACGATACGGAAAACCTTCCAGAGACGCCGCCGCCGCCAATCCCATCTCGGGGGATTCAGGAGATCGCCTCCGGCACCCTACCGGAGAGGGGATCCATCTCCCGGAGGACTCTTCACCGCCATGGTCGCCTCCGGAGTGATGAGTGAGTAGTTCACCCCTGGACTATGGGTCCATAGCAGTAGCTAGATGGTTGTCTTCTCCTTATGTGCTTCATTGTCGGATCTTGTGAGCTGCCTAACATGATCAAGATCATCTATCCGTAATTCTATATGTTGTGTTTGTCGGGATCCGATGGATAGAGAATACTATGTTATGTTGATTATCAATCTATTACCTATGTGTTGTTTATGATCTTGCATGCTCTCCGTTATTAGTAGAGGCTCTGGCCAAGTTTTTACTCTTAACTCCAAGAGGGAGTATTTATGCTCGATAGTGGGTTCATGCCTCCATTAAATGCTGGGACAGTGACGGAAAGTTCTAAGGTTGTGGATGTGATGTTGCCACTAGGGATAAAACATTGATGCTATGTCCGAGGATGTAGTTATTGATTACATTACGCACCATACTTAATGCAATTGTCTGTTGTTTTGCAACTTAATATTGGAAGGGGTTCGGATGATAACCTGAAGGTGGACTTTTTAGGCATAGATGCATGCTGGATAGCGGTCTATGTAGTTTGTCGTAATGCCCAATTAAATCTCACAATACTCATCATATCATGTATGTGCATTGTCATGCTCTCTTTATTTGTCAATTGCCCGACTGTAATTTGTTCACCCAACATGCTATTTATCTTATGGGAGAGACACCTCTAGTGAACTGTGGATCCCGGTCCATTCTTTACATCTGAAATACAAATCTGCTGCTATTGTTCTTTACTGTTCTTTGCAAACAATCATCATCCACACTATACATCTAATCCTTTGTTACAGCAAGCCGGTGAGATTGACAACCTCACTGTTTCGTTGGGGCAAAGTACTTTGGTTGTGTTGTGCAGGTTCCACGTTGGCACCGGAATCCCTGGTGTTGCGCCGCACTACATCTCGCCGCCACCAACCTTCAACGTGCTTCTTGGCTCCTCCTGGTTCGATAAACCTTGGTTTCTTTCTGAGGGAAAACTTGCCGCCGTACGCATCACACCTTTCTCTTGGGGTTCCCAACGGACGCGTGATGTACGCGTATCAAGCTCTTTTTCTGGCGCCGTTGCCGGGGAGATCAAGACACGCTGCAAGGGGAGTCTCCACAATCCAATCTCTTTACTTTGTTTTTGTCTTGCTTTATTTTATTTACTACTTTGTTTGCTGCATTATATCAAAACACAAAAAAAAATTTATTGCTAGTTTTACTTTATTTACTGTCTTGTTCTCTATATTAAAAACACAAAAAAATTAGTTACTTGCATTTACTTTATTTAGTTTGCTTTATTTACTATTGCTAAAATGAGTAATCCTGAAGTTGAAGTTCGTTCGTTTAAGCAACAAGGGGGAGAATGTTTAATAGATGCTTGGTATAGAATTAGTGATGCTCATAATAGGTGCACTAAGAAACACTCCACCACTATCCTACTCAGGAATTTTTATGTTGGTATCTCTAGCTGGAATAGGTATGTTCTTGATTGTCTCGCAGGAGGTAACTTCCTAGGCACTCCTGCTTTAGAAGCTAGTTGCATTATTGAGAGTTTATTTGGAACACCACCTGTTAATGAAGTTAAAATTGAAACCTCTCTTGAAGATATCATGAAAAAATTGGAAACCATAGAGAAAAAATTTCCAAGTGTTGAAACTAAATTGGAAATGTTACTTGATAAAACTGATGAACTTGATAAATCCTTAGGAGGAATTGATGAAATAATTAGTGTCCTAGGAACTTGTGTTGTCCATGATAATCAAATCAATAGGATTGCGAACTTGAAAAAGCTATGGGAACCTTGGGTTCAACCTTTTCATCTATAAAGTTTAGAGAAAAAGCTTATGTGGGTAAGGAGCAAAAGTTTATGCACGTCTCTAAAATGCCTAAACCAAAAAAATATTATTATAGGCCTAAAATTGACAAAGCCCTTAGTACACCTACAGATGGGGGAGCTTATGATATCGATGCTCCATCTCTTGATAATACTTGATATACACTTTCTGCGCCTAGCTGAAAGGCGTTAAAGAAAAACGCTTATGGGAGACAACCCATGTTTTTACTAGAGTATTTTGTTTTATATTTGAGTCTTGGAAGTTATTTACTACTGTAGCAACCTCTCCTTATCTTAGTTTTGTGCATTGTTGTGCCAATTAAAGTCTTTGATAGTAAGGTTCATACTAGATTTGGATTACTGCGCAGAAACAGATTTCTTTGGTGTCACGAATTTCGACCTGCCTCTCTGTAGGTAGCTCAGAAAAATATGCCAATTTACGTGCGTGATCCTCGGATATGTACGCAACTTTCATTCAATTTGGGCATTTTCATTTGAGCAAGTCTGGTGCCTCAATAAAATCCATCTTTACGGACTGTTCTGTTTTGACAGATTCTGCCTTTTATTTCGCATTGCCTCTTTTGCTATGGTGGATGAATTTCTTTGTTCCATTAATGTCCAGTAGCTTTATGCAATGTCCAGAAGTGTTAAGAATGATTGTGTCACCTCTTAACATGTTAATTTTTATTATGCACTAACCCTCTAATGAGTTGTTTTGAGTTTGGTGTGGAGGAAGTTTTCAAGGATCAAGAGAGGAGGATGATACAATATGATCAAGGAGAGTGAAAGCTCTAAGCTTGGGGATGCCCCGGTGGTTCACCCCTGCATATTTTAAGAAGACTCAAGCTGTCTAAGCTTGGGGATGCCCAAGGCATCCCCTTCTTCATCGACAACATTATCGGGTTCCTCCCCGAAACTATATTTTTATTCCATCACATCTTATGTGCTTTGCTTGGAGCGTCGGTTTGTTTTTGTTTTTGTTTTGTTTGAATAAAATGGATCCTAGCATTCATTGTGTGGGAGAGAGACACGCTCCGCTGTTGCATATGGACAAATATGTCCTTAGGCTTTACTCATAGTATTCATGGCGAAGGTTGAATCTTCTTCGTTAAATTGTTATATGGTTGGAATTGGGAAATGCTACATGTAGTAATTCTAAAATGTCTTGAATAATTTGATACTTGGCAATTGTTGTGCTCATGTTTAAGCTCTTGCATCATATACTTTGCACCCATTAATGAAGAAACACCTAGAGCTTGCTAAAATTTGGTTTGCATATTTGGTCTCTCTAAAGTCTAGATAATTTCTAGTATTGAGTTTTGAACGAGCAAGGAAGACGGTGTAGAGTCTTATAATGTTTACAATATGTCTTTTATGTGAGTTTTGCTGCACCGGTTCATCCTTGTGTTTTTTTCAAATAACCTTGCTAGCCTAAACCTTGTATCGAGAGGGAATACTTCTCATGCATCCAAAATCCTTGAGCCCATCAACTACTCTTTGTTGAATATCATGTGAGTTGCTATGCATGTCCGTCTTGTCTGAAGTAAGGGAGATTTACCACTTATTGGTTAGAGCATGCATATTGTTAGAGAAGAACATTGGGCCGCTAACTAAAGCCATGAATCATGGTGGAAGTTTCAGTTTTGGACATATATCCTCAATCTCATATGAGAACATTAATTGTTGCTACATGCTTATGCATTAAAGAGGAGTCCATTATCTGTTGTCTATGTTGTCCCGGTATGGATGTCTAAGTTGAGAATAATCAAAAGCGAGAAATCCAAAATGCGAGCTTTCTCCTTAGACCTTTGTACGAGCGGCATGGAGGTACCCCTTTGTGACACTTGGTTAAAACATGTGTATTGCGATAATCCTGTAATCCAAGCTAATTAGGACAAGGTGCGGGCACTATTAGTATACTATGCATGAGGCTTGCAACTTGTAAGATATAATTTACATGATACATATGCTTTATTACTACCGTTGACAAAATTGTTTCTTGTTTTCAAAATAAAAGCTCTAGCACAAATATAGCAATCGATGCTTTCCTCTTTGAATGACCTTTCTTTTACTTTTATGTTGAGTCAGTTCACCTATTTCTCTCCACCTCAAGAAGCAAACACTTGTGTGAACTGTGCATTGATTCCTACATACTTGCATATTTCACTTGTTATATTACTCTATGTTGACAATATCCATGAGATATACATGTTATAAGTTGAAAGCAACCGCTGAAACTTAATCTTCCTTTGTGTTGCTTCAATACCTTTACTTTGATTTATTGCTTTATGAGTTAACTCTTATGCAAGACTTATTGATGCTTGTCTTGAAGTGTTATTCATGAAAAGTCTTTGCTTTATGATTCATTTTGTTTACTCATGTCATTACCATTGTTTTGATCGCTGCATTCATTACATATGCTTACAATAGTATGATCAAGGTTATGATGGCATGTCACTCCAGAAATTATCTTTGTTATCGTTTACCTGCTCGGGACGAGCAGGAACTAAGCTTGGGGATGCTGATACGTCTCCGACGTATCGATAATTTCTTATGTTTCATGCCACATTATTGATGATATCTACATGTTTCATGCATACTTTATGTCATATTTATGCGTTTTCCGGAACTAACCTATTGACGAGATGCCGAAGTGCCAGTTCCTGTTTTCTGCTGTTTTTGGTTTCAGAAATCCTAGTAAGGAAATATTCTCGGAATTGGACGAAATCAACGCCCAGGGTCCTATTTTTGCACGAAGCTTCCAGAAGACCGAAGGGGAAAGGAAGTGGGGCCACGAGGCGCCGACACAGCAGGGCGGCGCGGCCCGGCCCTTGGCCGCGCGGCCCTGGCGTGTGGGGCCCTCGTGTGTCCCCCCGCGTTGCCCTTTCGCCTACTTAAAGCCTTCGTCGCGAAACCCCCAGTACCGAGAGCCACGATATGGAAAATCTTCCAGAGACGCCGCCGCCGCCAATCCCATCTCGGGGGATTCAGGAGATCGCCTCCGGCACCCTACCGGAGAGGGGATCCAACTCCCGGAGGACTCTTCACCGCCATGGTCACCTCCGGAGTGATGAGTGAGTAGTTCACCCCTGGACTATGGGTCCATAGCAGTAGCTAGATGATTGTCTTCTCCTTATGTGCTTCATTGTCGGATCTTGTGAGCTGCCTAACATGATCAAGATCATCTATCTGTAATTCTATATGTTGTGTTTGTCGGGATTCGATGGATAGAGAATACTATGTTATGTTGATTATCAATCTATTACCTATGTGTTGTTTATGATCTTGCATGCTCTCCGTTATTAGTAGAGGCTCGCCAAGTTTTTACTCTTAACTCCAAGAGGGAGTATTTATGCTCGATAGTGGGTTCATGCCTCCATTAAATCCGGGACAGTGATGTGAAAGTTCTAAGGTTGTGGATGTGTTGTTGCCACTAGGGATAAAACATTGATGCTATGTCCGAGGATGTAGTTATTGATTACATTACACACCATACTTAATGCAATTGTCTGTTGTTTTGCAACTTAATACTGGAAGGGGTTCGGATGATAACCTGAAGGTGGACTTTTTAGGCATAGATGCATGCTGGATAGCGGTCTATGTACTTTGTCGTAATGCCCAATTAAATCTCACAATACTCATCATATCATGTATGTGCATTGTCATGCTCTCTTTATTTGTCAATTGCCCGACTGTAATTTGTTCACCCAACATGCTATTTATCTTATGGGAGAGACACCTCTAGTGAACTGTGGACCCCGGTCCATTCTTTACATCCGAAATACAAATCTGCTTGCTATTGTTCTTTACTTGTTCTTTGCAAACAATCATCATCCACACTATACATCTAATCCTTTGTTACAGACAAGCCGGTGAGATTGACAACCTCACCTGTTTCGTTGGGGCAAAGTACTTTGGTTGTGTTGTGCAGGTTCCACGTTGGCACCGGAATCCCTGGTGTTACGCCGCACTACATCTCGCCGCCATCAACCTTCAACGTGCTTCTTGGCTCCTCCTGGTTCGATAAACCTTGGTTTCTTTCTGAGGGAAAACTTGCCGCCGTACGCATCACACCTTCCTCTTGGGGTTCCCAACGGACGCGTGCTGTACGCGTATCAGTCACGTTGCAGAAGTCCAAGACATGCATACGTGCAACGGTGGACGCGTAGGACGCGGGTCGCATTAACCACCCCTCGCCTTTATAGACGCCTCCTCGCACTATCTCTGTCACTCTCACTCGCTCACGCAACGCCGCCTCTCTCACGTCCCATCATCTTCTCCAAAGCCAAAAACCCCACTACAAGAAAAGTTGCCATGGCCGACGAAGTTGAAGTCGCGCCGTGGTTGCTGGTGTACCATGGCCGACGATTTTGGTCCCTCCGTGGTGCATGTCAAAACTTTTTTTTTCTCGTTTTTGAGGCCACCTAGCCCGACGAAAGCGGCCAAAACGTCGCGTATGGTGGCCCGGGACGTGGTGCATCGCGAATTCTCGGGTTCGCCGGCCGAGTCAACGCAAATCCGCACCGCCGAGGGATGTAGGGCCCGAGATGGCAGCCTCTCCGGCATTGTTTTTTTTCTCGATCGCGCCATCTCGTTCAACGTTCTCCGATCGAGCCGTTTACGATGCAGGATCATGGGTCCCGCATGTCATCCTCTATGAACCAAAATTCTTTCTATTCTTGGATTTTTTTGACCCCCTGATTTCTGGCTACTTCCTTTTCTTTTGATCCCTTGCCGCCTTGGAAACGTTGAGACCGCTGCTGCTAAATGGGACCCGCATGTCATCCTCTATGTGCAATCAACTTTCTTTTCTTGGAGTTTTTTTTGGCACCTCAAATTTGGTCACTTGCCTTTTTCTTTCGATCCCCTGCCGCCTCTCAAACGGTGATACCGCTGCCGCTAACCGGGACCCGCATGTCATCCTCTATGCACTATAAAACTTTCTTTTCTTGAATTATTTTTGGCACCTCATATTTGGTCACTTACCTTTTTCTTTCGATCCCCTGCCGCCTCTCAAACGGTGATACCGCTGCTGCTAAATGGGACCCACATGTCATCCTCTATGTACTATAAAACTTTCTTTTCTTGGAGTTTTTTTGGCACCTCATATTTGGTCACTTGCCTTTTTCTTTCGATCCCCTGCCGCCTCTCAAACGGTGATACCGCTGCTGCTAACTAGGATCCGCATGTCATCCTCTATGTACTATAAAACTTTCTTTTCTTGAATTATTTTTGGCACCTCATATTTGGTCACTTACCTTTTTCTTTCGATCTCATGCCACGTTTGAAACGTTGAGGAACCTGCTGGCTCATGGGACCCGCATGTCATCCTCTATGTACTATAAAAGTTCATTTTCTTGGTTTTTTTTCACCCTCTGATTTTTGGCAATTTCTTTTTTCTTTTGATCCCCTGCCGCCTCTCAAACGGTGATACCGCTGCTCCTTAAATGGGACCCGCATGTCATCCTCTATGTACTATAAAACTTTCTTTTCTTGAATTATTTTTGGCTCCTCATATTTGGTCACTTGCCTTTTTCTTTCGATCTCATGCCACGTTTGAAACGTTGAGGAACCCTGCTCGGCTCATGGGACCCGCATGTCATCCTCTATGTGCTATAAAAGTTTCCTTTGTTGGATTTTTTTCACCCGCTGATTTTTGGCTTACCTTTTTCTTTTGATCCCCTGCCCACTTTGAAACGTCGAGTAAGCTGCTGGCTCAAGGGACCCGCATGTCATCCTCTATGTACTATAAAACTTTCTTTTCTTCAATTATTTTTGGCTCCTCATATTTGGTCACTTGCCTTTTTCTTTCGATCTCATGCCACGTTTGAAACGTTGAGGAACCTGCTGGCTCATGGGACCCGCATGTCATCCTCTATGTGCTATAAAAGTTTATTTTCTTTAAAAAAAATTTCACCCTCTGATTTTTGGCTATTTCCTTTTTCTTTTGATCCCCTGCCGCCTTGGAAACGTTGGGTAAGCTGCTGACTCATGGGACCCGCATGTCATCCTCTATGTACAATCAACTTTCTTTTTCTTTTGATCTCAAGCCGCATTTGAAACGTTGAGACCGCCGTCGCTAAATGGGACCCGCATGTCATCCTCTACGTACAATAAAGTTTCTTTTCTTGGATTATCTTTGGCTCCCGATATTTTGTCACTTGCCTTTTTCTTTCGATCTCATGCCGCCTTTGAAACGTTGAGTAAGCTGCTGGCTCATGGGTCCCGCATGTCATCCTCTACGAACAATAAAAGTTTCCTTTCTTGGAGTTGTTTTTTACCCCTAATTTCTGGCTATTTGCCTTTTCTTTTGATCTCCTGCCCCCTGCGAAACGATGAGGACGCCGTTGACGGGGTCGGTCCCACATGTCATCCTCTATGAACAATAAAAGTTTCCTTTGATGGATTTATTTTGAAACCCTAATTAATTTCTGGATATTTCCCCTGCCGCCTTGGAATCGTTGAGGATGCTGCTGCCTCATGGGTCCCGCATGTCATCCTCTCATAACGGTAAATGTTTATTTTCTTGGATTTTGTTGACCAAACGATTTTTGGCTTATTTTTTCTTTCGATCACCTGCAGCCTTTAAAACGTTGAGGACGCTGCTGGCTCACGGGTCCCACATGTCAACCTCTATGAACAATAAACGCTGAGACTGCTGCCGCCTCATGGGTCCCGCATGTCATCCTCTCAGAACGAAAATGTTTCTTTTCTGGGATTTTTTACCAACAGATTTTTGGTTTATTTTTTCTTTCCATCCCCTGCCGCCTTTAAAACGTTGACGACGTTGTTGGCTCATGGGTCCCCGATGTCAGCCTCCCCGTACAAGAAACATATGATATCTTGATTATTTTGCAGACAATAAACAATGTATTGCGCTCTGAGCTATTTCAAACGGATAATTAAATCTTTATTTTTACATAAACAAACTTATATGTTGAATCTCCTTGTTTTTTTGTCTTTGCGAAGCATAGGACTTTCCTGTTTTTTAGAAAATTCGGAACTTTCCTGTTTTGGAGTGGGCTGAAATTGTACGAGTCAAAAGGCCTAGCAGGATAGTTCGAAGGCCCAGATGTCCGGATGCAGCCCAATTGAAATCTTTCTTCTTGGATTTTTTCACCCCCGATTTCCGGCTACTTCATTTTTCTTTTGGTTACAGTGCCGCCTTGGAAACGTTGAGACCGTCTGCTGCAAAATGGGACCCGCATGTCATCCTCTACGTACAATAAAATTTCTTTTCTTGGATTATTTTTGGCTCTTGATATTTGGTCACTTGCCTTTTTCTTTCGATCCCGTGCAGCCTCTCAAACGTTGATACCGCTGCTGCTAATTGGGACCCGCATGTCATCCTCTATGTACAATCAAGTTTCTTTTCTTGAATTATTTTTGGCTCCTGGTATTTGGTCACTTGCCTTTTTCTTTCGATCTCATGCCACGTTTGAAATGTTGAGGAACCTGCTGGCTCATGGGACCCGCATGTCATCCTCTATGTACTATAAAAGTTCATTTTCTTGGTTTTTTTCACCCTATGATTTTTGGCAATTTCTTTTTCTTTTGATCCCTGTCGCCTCTCAAACGGTGATACAGCTGCTTGCTAAATGGGACCCGCATGTCATCCTCTATGTACTATAAAACTTTCTTTTCTTGAATTATTTTTGGCTCCTCATATTTGGTCACTTGCCTTTTTCTTTCGATCTCATGCCACGTTTGAAACGTTGAGGAACCCGTCGGCTCATGGGACCCGCATGTCATCCTCTATGTGCTATAAAAGTTTCCTTTGTTGGATTTTTTCACCCGCTGATTTTGGCTTACCTTTTTCTTTGATCCCTGCCACTTTGAAACGTCGAGTAAGCTGGCTCAAGGGACCCGATGTCATCCTCTATGTACTATAAAACTTTCTTTTCTTGAATTATTTTGGCTCCTCATATTTGGTCACTTGCCTTTTTCTTTCGATCTCATGCCACGTTTGAAACGTTGAGGAACCCGCGGCTCATGGGACCCGCATGTCATCCTCTATGTGCTATAAAGTTTATTTTATTTAAATTTTTTCACCCTCGATTTTTGGCTATTTCCTTTTTCTTTTGATCCCTGCCGCCTTGGAAACATTGGGTAAGCTTGACTCTGGACCGCATGTCATCCTCTATGTACAATCAACTTTCTTTTCTTTTGATCTCAAGCCGCATTTGAAACGTTGAGACCGCTCGCTGCTAAATGGGACCCGCATGTCATCCTCTACGTACAATAAAGTTTCTTTTCTTGGATTATCTTTGGCTCCCGATATTTTGTCACTTGCCTTTTTCTTTCGATCTCATGCCGCCTTTGAAACGTTGAGTAAGCTGCTGGCTCATGGGTCCCGCATGTCATCCTCTACGAACAATAAAAGTTTCCTTTCTTGGAGTTATTTTTACCCCTAATTTCTGGCTATTTGCCTTTTTCTTTTGATCTCCTGCCCCTCTGAAACGATGAGGACGCTGTTGGCAGGTCGGTCCCACATGTCATCCTCTATGAACAATAAAAGTTTCCTTTGATGGATTTATTTTGAAACCCTAATTAATTTCTGGATATTTCCCCTGCCGCCTTGGAATCGTTGAGGATGCTGCTGCCTCATGGGTCCCGCATGTCATCCTCTCAGAATGGTAAATGTTTATTTTCTTGGATTTTGTTGACCAAACGATTTTTGGCTTATTTTTTCTTTCGATCACCTGCAGCCTTTAAAACGTTGAGGACGCTGCCCGGCTCACGGGTCCCACATGTCAACCTCTATGAACAATAAACGCTGAGGTCGCTGCTGCCTCATGGGTCCCGCATGTCATCCTCTCAGAACGAAAATGTTTCTTTTCTTGGATTTTTTACCAACAGATTTTTGGTTTATTTTTTCTTTCCATCCCCTGCCGCCTTTAAAACGTTGACGACGCTCGTTGGCTCATGGGTCCCCGATGTCAGCCTCCCCGTACAAGAAACATATGATATCTTGATTATTTGTGCGTACAATAAACAATGTATTGCGCTCCGAGCTATTTCAAACGGATAATTAAATCTTTATTTTTACATAAACAAACTTATATGTTGAATCTCCTTGTTTTTTTGTCTTTGCGAAGCATAGGACTTTCCTGTTTTTTAGAAAATTCGGAACTTTCCTGTTTTGGAGTGGGCTGAAATTGTACGAGTCAAAAGGCCTAGCGGGATAGTTCGAAGACCCGGATGTCCGGATGCGGCCCAATTGAAATCTTTCTTCTTGGATTTTTTTCACCCCCTGATTTCTGGCTACTTCATTTTTCTTTTGGTTCACGTGCCGCCTTGGAAACGTTGAGACCGCTCGCTGCAAAATGGGACCCGCATGTCATCCTCTACATACAATAAAATTTCTTTTCTTGGATTATTTTTGGCTCTCGATATTTGGTCACTTGCCTTTTTCTTTCGATCCGTGCTGCCTCTCAAACGTTGAAACATTTTGCTGGCTCATGGGTCAGCTGTCATACTCTGAACAATAAAGTGTCCTTCATTGGATTATTTTCCCTAATTCTGGTATTCAGTTTCAGTTTTCTTTTGCCCATTGCCTGGCTTGTGGGGGCTGCTGGCAGGAAGTCGGTTCCCTCATCTGTGAATAAGTTCCTATGTGGTTTTTTTGTTCCCTTTTGTCCCACCTTGCCTTGGGATGGTTAGGATGTTTGTGCCTCCTGGTTCCTTTTTGTGTCTCTGATAGTAAATGTTTCTTTTCTTGGTTTTTCCAGGCTGATTTTGGCCTTTGTCTTTCTATCTTGCCGCTTCTTTAACACGTTGGGGTTTCTGACAGGGGTTCCCATATGTTATCATGAACAATAAACCTTTGTGTTTTATTATTGTTATAGTTTCTTGGTGTTTGCCTTTTTTAATCTTTTGCCTCAGCCGGCAGTTATTGAGCGGTCTGAGCTCAACAGGGTCCCTAGTCGACCTCTATGAACGGTAAAGTTTCCTTTGTTTGATTTGTTTTTGACCCCTAATTCTGGCATTTTTGCCCTTTTTTCCTCCCCTAGCCTTTTGAAGCTAAGGACGGCACATGGCCGCTGGGTCCCACATCTCGGCCCTCTACTGAGGCGATCGTACCTTTCCTTTCTTTTGGATCCCGATGCCTCTGTCAAATGTACGGAACCGCTCCTGCAAAGCGGGACCCCATGCTTCATCCGCTACAGCCTGTTAAAGTTTCTCCTTGGATTGTTTTTGGCACCTTGATCTTTGGTCACTTGCCTTTTTTCGGTCCCACGCACTCTGAAAGCGTTGAGGCACGGCCAGCTGGCTCAGTGGGTCCCATGTGACCTCTATGAACAATAAACATTTCATTTGCGTTGAGTTCTTTGATGCATAGTTTGCGGACTTTTCTTTCTTTCGATCCTGCCGCCTTTGTAAGGATTGAGGAACGACTGGCACAAGATGCGTCCCATCATCAGTCGGCTTCATGCGATTCAATTGTTTCCTTTCTTGGATTTTTTCCACTTGGTGGCGATGGGTCACGATATCAGCCTCTATGTACAAAAGCCTTGATTTCTCGATATGTTTAACCCGAGATATGTAGGATACTTGCTTTTCGATCCCTTTGTTTGTCTTTTTTTACCTTCAAGTACGGGGGCATCTGCGGCAAATGGGTCCTGCTCCTGGCATTCTCAGGCGGAAAGGCTTGAAATGCCTATTCATTTGTTCTTCGTACTCCATGCACATAATCATACTAGTATTGATCAGGTTTTAGTTCAGCCGTTGATTCAAATTTGATCTCTACGAGGAAGTAATAAGGTTCCACAACACACATATTTAACTGTAATCTGATGAAGAGGTTTTGTCATTTTTGTAAACTACAAATACACTCTAAAGATCTTACCGACTGATAGAATAAATCTTGGAACTTTAAATAATTTATGAAAATTTTGAAATCCAACTATATGAATATATCAAAAATATAAGAACCCATGTAGATGTATCGGCTATGCGTTTAAAGAATCATAATCATAATTGATACGAAATAAAAATAAATTGTATTTGGAATCTCGGTTTCTTGAGGGCCAATCATAGGATCTCCGTGTTTCGTGGGAAGGGCCCCAATGTGGTCGGAGGCCGTGTGTTTTTGGATTGTTATCGGCGGCAGCGAACGGCAATCTGCATGCTCCTTGACGGCAGCCTAGTGGCTGGTGTGTCTGTGAGGGGCTGCCCCCCCCAGCAGTTGTCTGAGCTGGCAAGTATGCTATGGGGTAGCATAGTTGAATGAGACCATGAACGGTACATATGCTGCAGCACTCGGTGGTTCTTAAGTATCTATTTTCGATCAACGTCAAATCTACAAGTCAACAAAACATTTCATAAATAACTGATGTCAAGAGCGAGTGGATGCGGGACGCTTGAACCCATGATCATTACGGGGTTGCCTATTTGCGCATAGCCTTATGTTTTGTGTGGCACTTCACTGAATTTGTGCAAACATATCCCGGCCCCTTGGGGTCGAAAAAACAACACGTTTTCTTTACGAAAACAACGAACATCTCCATGTATTCATCACAATCAACCAACATAAGCACATAATAATTAATAATAGTACAGCTAAGGAGAGCTGTACATGTACCTCGTATACAGTGTTGTCAAGCTATCTGTGCACTAGCCAAGCGCAGCATAAGAGCCAGAGGCGAAGTGATGGAAGGGCTGGGCGATCCACTCATACTGTCTGAGACACCCCTCCTCCACGATGCTGACCGGAAGAAGGAAGGGAGTCTAGCACTAGGAGACTCTCAAGAAGGCATATACAGTGGACTCCGGGGAGGAGCAACGGCAGGGCCGGCACTCAATTTTTGGGATAAAATTCTGACAGCCAGGTCTCGGACTCGGGACCACTGACATCTGATACACATGCCAAGCTTCATACTACAGATATGGCAACGCATACCAAAAGTCGAACTAATGGAAGAGGGCTGAGGCAATCCTGCCACCCCCCCCTCACATGACCTGACCTGATACGTGTGGTTCGCATCACATGTTCACCACAATACATCATCATTATACTCTGAGAACATTTTGTAAGACAGCAACTGTGTTGTGAGTTACATCTTGCTGCCCCGGCGATGGGTTATTAACTTCGGAGCACCATACCTGTAACGACTTCTCACTTGCAGTTATGGCAGCCATATATGAGCACGCACGTATGAGTTGGTGTCAAATGCCTGTTGAAGAGGTCGGGAGGTATCTGCCTTCGCTCAGGTCTGTGCTGACAAACTGCGGCCATCTGCGTCGCATTAAAAAGCGTTTGCCATCTTGTTGCTTCGAGTCCACAATCAGGGTGCGTCGCGGTGGACATCTTCGGGTTGATCAGGACCTGGACCTGCCACGAAGAAATAAAACCGGGGTGGAACACGGCGGATGGTAATCTGCCTCTAACTCCGATGTACTTTGTACCTTGCGAGAGGCTGTGTTGGTATTCTCCCTCTGTCAGATCGCAGCCTAAACGTACCACCTTGCCAGGGCTGGCTCTACTGGTGTCTCTCTTCCATGATCAAGCTTCTCTCCAAGCTTGAGCCCTATGCTTGGTTTCTTTACACAAGAGGCCTCCAATTAGAGTCATGCCTGCTCAGCGCTGACGACCGTGATTCCAAGACAAATGCATAATCAAAGGCTACTAATAAAGTCGGGCGGATCATTGTTCTTATCAGGAGCTTTTGATCTGAACAGGTAAGCTTACGAATCCAGCTAGGCTGATATGTACAACCTTATGTAAATAATTTATTGATGTACGTGTTAATCATTTGTATCGCGAGAGAAGCCAAATCGATATAAATAGTAGCTACTGAGAATGAAATCCAGCCGGCATGCAGGCCATGCATGCTGGCAGCTGATCTAGCGCCAGGAAGTAATGCGCTCTGCGGGTTCATCATCACGCGGTCTGAGATCGACCAAGCAAACAAAAAAGATCATGGCGTCGGCCTAAAAGTCCATAAGCCCGGGCTTAGCCATGCTGCGGTGTCCTCATATGTGATTATCGGCCGTGGATTCGACCAATATCATATTTGAACGATTATTATTGCACACATTGAGATCCGGTCCCAACCTAGCTAGCATGCGTGCATGTGTAGCCCGAGTCTTTACGGAGGAGTTAATATATACACTGGATGAGAGAAATAGTCTATATCAAACAATGCTAAGCAACCGGCAATACAGCTTAGATATAATAAAGATGTGACCAGCAACCCTAGTGATTCGGGGAAACATACGCCATTGCAGACCATGGACCGAGAGAATCGGGGATGCCGCGCCGCCTTAGTGGAGTTTTTAGGTGCGACGTCGCCGCATCCGTAGAGGACGGAGTCCAAGCCGCGTAGTCCGAGCGGTGGTGGACGCCGGTGGTGTAGGGAGAGGACTCAGGGGAGATGGACGGCGAGGGATCTGGGGAGATCTGAACATGAGGGGGCTGTGAGAAACTGAGAATGATACATCGGCAAGGGAATAAATGCGCGTGTCCCCCGGTCAAAAAAAATGCGCGTTTTTTGGAGGAACGAAGCCAGGTACGCAGGAATCCACACAGAAAACTTCACCCCGCGGGTCATCTGGGCTTTATCAGTATCTGGTGGGGCCCGGACCTACATACCAGTGAGACATGTCGTGTGGGTTATGATCCGATCAGTGTGCACACAGAAATTGCATTTAGAGCTAAGGGCCTCAGACTACGTTGTACTATACAGTATATCCGTTTCTTTTGGTAAAATGAAAACGATACTCCATCTGATCCTCATTACTTGATGATAAAATGGATGTCTCTACAACTAATATGTGTCTAGATACATCTATATGAGAGCGTCTGTGTTTGTCTTGTGTATCTCAAAAAAATATGGATCGGAGGGAGCATTAAGAGGTGTCAAAAAAACTGCAAACAAACATGGATGTAAGCAGTTGAGTATTAAACCAGTGCGTAAAATACCTTTATATCTCGACCATGTAACAATGAATATGAGAAGTTTTGGGGTTTGACCATCTGCACTTGTGTTCGCTACAATTAGATCAAAAAAATTGGTCACTTTTACACTTCCTAAAATAAAATGTATTTTGCCCTGAGATTTTACAAGCTCGTACAAGAAAGCATTGACTACATATGGGATATATCACATTTACACTTACAAATCTATGAAT
>NC_061514.1:119848420-119964447 GCF_022539505.1 Lolium rigidum | reverse complement strand
GCCGCTGGATCCTCCGACCCCTTGTAAGGCCTAACTATTGCAGATATTAAACTAATCCTTGTAGAACAAGGAGCAATCGTAACGGATCAGATCTACTAAACTATGATCAAGTGGGTGCCGCCCCTACACCTAAGATAGGCGTAAGGGCGGCTAGACATGCAAGGGTTGCACTACGAAAGCATGTAACATGAAGAACAATGCTAACCCTAACATGTCTAAGATAACTACGTTGCTCGCCATCAAAAAGGCTTCAAAGACGAGCAACGCATGAACAACGTAGGTAAGCTAGGCTGCCTAGATCGCAAGATGCGATCTAGGCAAGCATGATGCTTACCGGTAGAAACCCTCGAGACGAAGGAGTTGGCGATGCGCCGAGATTTGTTTGTGGTTGAACGTTGGTTGTTGTTTATTCCATAAACCCTAGATACATATTTATAGTCAAGCGGACTTTCTAATGTGGGCGTGCACCAAACCGTGCACGAGTAAGATTCTAACTTCTAAACTAAGATGCGATCTAATATGTTACAGATACATGGGCAATTAAGCCCAACTTGGTATAAAAGGCCGATTCACGTATTCCTTCTATATATATATTCTTCACGTCCATCTTGATCGCGGCCCACCTCTGACTTGGTCAAATTCTGGTGATAACACATGCCCCCTCGGTTTTGGAAATGACATTTCCAAAATCATTACGCTTTCTTTCGTCGGGTCATGTCGTGGCAGCAGCGTAACCGCCGCGTGAATCTTCCATCATTACGCCTCGCCTCCCGGCTTCTCTCGTATGAACCGTCAATCCCGGCCTCACGTCCTCGAGAACCGTCATGGCATTAAATCTCCACTACACTCTCTTTATTTATCTCGTGCCAAACAGTTCACCACTCCATCGCCTTGCTCGCTCCGTTCACCAAACCAAAAACCCTTCTCTCCCCGCAGCCATGTCTTCCTCTTCCTCCTCTCGCTTCGTGCACCTCTCTCCAACCGTTGCCGAAGAACAAAGAAAAGGACGATCTCCGCTCCGGGCGCACCCCATCTCCTCTCGACAAGGAGAAGAAGGGAGGAGAAGCGGAGAAGACCAAGGCCTCCCCTCCACCAGGCTCCCGCCGAAGAAGCGCTCACGCATGTGGGCGGACAGCGAGGACGACGGTGATGACGAGGAAGAAGAAGATGAGGAGGAGGAAGATGATTCCTCCGCCTCCATTGGGTATCCTCCAACGAAGCGCTTCCGCGGCCGGGCGGATAGCGAGGACGATGATGATGACGAGGAGGAGGAGGAGGCTCCGCACCGACGGCCGGGGCAGCAGCGGCGAGGAGCTTCCTCGGGAGCAGCGCCGACGACCTCGACGACGGCGACGATGAGGACAACGACGACTAGTAGAATAGGACTAGCAGTAGCAGTGGCACTAGGCACTAGATCCTCTTTGAGAGCCATCGGCTCTTCTTGTAAAGCTGCTCCTTTGAATTAATGAGAATTGTTCTTCCAATTTCTCCTTTCATTAATCCAATTTCCATCCTTCCGCCCGCCACACCAAGACCGATAGTGACGAATCGGGTTATTATTGTTTTTCTCGACCGTGGCGTTTTGCAGTCCCGCAGTCGATGACTATTCATCGGCTAATTCGAGGAACCAATCTCTTCTTTTCTTGCAGCACCAAGACGGTCCAAACCTCGTACTCGCACGACGGCTTTTCCTTCCCGGCTCCTCCCTGAGACGATCATGATGCAATAACAACCGAGGTAACTCCAATCGGCTCTTAAAAACAGGGCACCTATAGGCCTGTTGCCCCCCCGAGTCTCAGCCAAAACAAAACAGAGACGAGGATACGCGAATTAGCTGTATGGACCTGGGCTTGATCATGTCTGAGGGAGCTTCTTATGCAGAGCCAGCCGATTTGAACATAAATCGGCTTCTCAAAGCAGAGAGCCTTCAAGGTGAGCTGCCCCCCGAGCCTTCTTCAGTTCTTGCCGCCAGATCGGCTCCTTTCCTTTGGTGGATCTGATGCGATCCATCCTTGACCTGATCCGCACGTCCAGGCTGCTCCTGGCGTTATTCTTGAAGAGAGGATCCAAGCCCTTAGACTACTCCATTGAGGAGCTCTCTTCCATTAGTGCTCCATGACCCTCTGATCGTAACAGTTTACTCCTCTTAAGTCGATGTCCGCCGCATCGGCCGTGCTCGAAAATTTTCGAATTTTCGGATTTTTCGGCCGACCGGTGCATCGGCCCCCATACTCCAATACCCATCACCAAAAGGTGAGATGCTTCCGTTGCATATCCTCGTATTTTATCCCCTCGGGTGCCCCCCGAGCCGATTCTCGTCAAGAGAGTTGATGGTATCGGCTCTGTTGGATAATATGTTGAACCCAAGCAGAACGGTGGGTGAGGATAATTTTGGCCGATTGCTGGAATCGGCCTCCATGTTGCTTGTTCGATGAAAGGTTTTGTAAGTTCCCTTCATAAATTTTTGGGGCCGATCACAAGGATCAGCCTCGCCACGTTTGCTCATTGATGTGCTCTTGCTACTCGCTCAGGCCGGTAGACCGAACCAGCCCAATCTCTCGATTTTATCATGTTGGTGCGCTTGCCGTCGTCCACCTTGGATGTATCGTGTAACCGTGGAGCACCGAGCTTCGTCGGAAGAACGAGCACCATGTTTGTGCCAGCCCGATGTTTCATCATCGGCTTTCCTTCGCTTGGGGCGCCACTCCATCTTCCGTGGACGACCCTCTTCATCCAGGGTTCGCCGAACCTTTGCCGCCGATCAGGCCTTGCTTTCCTCAATGTATGCAAGTATAACCTCTCGGCTTCTTCCAGTGCCGCGCAATCATTGAACCCCGCGTTTTGGGAACGGCCGAGTCCATCAGTGGCACCACCTTGGCCGGTGGTACCTGTCTTCTTCTTCTCCCTCGTCTTCTCGAATCTTCGAGATCTTCCAACCGAGGGGACTCAGCTCGTTTGCTCTGTGGCGGGAGAGGTCCTAAGCGCTCGAACACGGACACGTTGGCTGCCTCCTTCTTCTTCCGGCTGCATCTCGGGCAATTGCCGATTGTTGGCAATCGGCTCATTCCCGAATCCCAGCAAGCGCTCGAAGAAAGGACAATCCCAAGTGCCTATCCTCGTCGTCTCGCTCCTTTGCCTTTCCCTTGGCACAACGCTCGTGCTCCTCCTCATCGCGATTATGCCGACGATGTCTTCTCGGCTTCTCTAGCCGTACGATCTCTTTCATCATCATCGCCGGACCGTCGGCGTTGGTCGTACCGACTCACATACTTGTTGAGGAGGTGATCGGAGAGAGGTCGCCGATATCTTATGTTCTTCACTTCTCCCTCTCGTTACGTAGCGCTTGCCGTCTTGGCGGAGCCGATCGCGTGGAGCGGCTTCCTCTCGTTTCTTTGCTATGAGAGCAGCTGCCCTCATCTCCATCCTTGCCGCCGTGGTGTCCAAGATCTACCATGTTGATATTGCACAGAAACCCGGCCGGCACCCCGCATGGCAAGCATACTCCACCATGTTTACGGCGGGGAAGGGCTGGGTATCGACCTTCATGGCGTACTGGTTGAAAATTAAACGCCCGTTCTCTATCGCCGCTTGGATGTGCTGACGCCACACCCTGCAGCCGTTGGTGGCATGGGAGAGCGAGTTATGCCATTTGCAGTATGGCTTTCCATTCAGCTCTTGCGCCGTGGGGAATTTGAGACCTTCAGGTATCTTCAACTCGCTTTTCCTTGAGTAGGAGATCGAAAATCTGCTCAGCCTTGGTCACGTCAAAATCAAATCCCTCGGGCGGGCCCGGTGGCTTTACCCATTTGCAGGACACGGGGTTCCTCCCCGAGTCCACTCAGCCATCGCTACTTCTTGGTCTCCCGCAGGAACTTCGTCTTCCTCTCGCATCGACCAGTGGCTACCGCACGCTTGAACTTGTCTTGGTACAGGTCCGGGTGGCGCTCGTTCATATGCTGAAAGTTTCTGAACCACGTGCGCCAGCCGAGGGATAATCTCGCTTGGGAGGCCATGTCCTTGAGCCGTGTTGCAAGGCCTCGCTACCGCCAACTCGATCGCTTCCTTTTCAGCTTATACGAACCGAATAGCATCGGTTCCTAAGATTCCCGAAGCGCCGGATGTATTCCGTCACGCTTTCTCCACGCTTCGACGTAGTTGTGCTAGATCGGCAATGCTAGACTCGTAAGCTTCCGAATGATACCGCTCATGGAACTGCTCTTCCAACCGCTTCCACGTTTGGATGGAGTTCGGTGGTAGCGATGTGTACCACCCGAAAGCCGATCCCGTGAGGGACCGTGAGAAGAACCTCACGCGCAACTCATCCGACGCTGAGATCGTGCCCAGCCTGTGCCAAATATCGGCTCACATGCTCGATGGAGCTGGACCCTCTCGACCCACCGAACTTTGTGAAGTCCGGGAGCCGATATTTGGGTGGCAGCGGGATCAGCTCGTAGCTGTTGGGGTACGGCTTGGTGTAGCCGAACGCCTTCCTTTTCGGCATCATACCGAACCGATCTTTCGTAATTGTACAAATCTGATCCGCCGTGATGGCCGAAGGTGTCGAACCCCGAAGATTCGCCGGGTGGCATACTTAACCAGCCATGCTTGCTTCTCCGGTTCTAAGCCAACCGGCAGGAGCTGGGCCTTGGAGGTTCGTCGGGGTGGCGTACTTAGCCAGCCCACGATTGCTTCTCGTGATCGGCTCCCGACGTTCCTCCCGCCGTTCCGGAGGCCGCCGATATTGCAGCCTCGGTTCGAGAGTGCCCAGTGCGTTGCAGTCCGGTACGTATGCGCACGTGTATCCGTGCGGGATCTCCTTAGGCGGCTCGGTAGGAATTGGTAGTCACTAGGATCACCACCAACCTTGTAGACGACGTATGCCGCCGAGTTCGGCAGTTCCGGTGCTGCCCATGCGAACGGCCGGGGCTGGAGCGGCATCTCTCCCTTGAAAGTCCCCGCAGCTGGTCCCGATGGAGAATACCGGTGGCTCATGATTTCCTCGGACGACGCGCAGAGCGACACGCTCCAAGGTGTTCACCAGGCTCTCGAGTGGCGGTGCAGCGAATGAGCCACCATGTAGTTGATCTCCTCGCCGCAGCCGACCTGGTGCGTTCTTCCGACGGGCGGACAAGTCCACTCCATCGAGTGCGCCTTCAGGTGTGAAACCCTTCCACCTCGACGCCATGGGAGCGGGTTCGGTGGAAGGAGCCGATGAGTTCGGCTTCGAGGGTTGCCTTGATCTCGTCATGCTTCTTCTTGAGCTCATCGTGCAGATCCGCGTACGTGACCGGAGTGTCTTCCGCCATCCCGGATGTAGATGGCGATGTCGTGGATGTCGAAGGTTGTCCCACCGGGCGTGCCCGAATGTGTTGACGTCAGAAACCCACCGGCGGGCAGAGACGGGCAACACCGTAGAGCCGGGAACAACTAGGGCTGCGGCTGGCCCTAGTCCCTCCGAGCGACGGCCCGCAAAGCCTCCCCGGTCGCACGCGCCGATGTTTATCACAAGGGCGTGCCACCCGACCTATACCTGGTCGGAAGGTGTGGATGATGCCTCGCTTAGTTTCCTCGCAGGGCACACACGTAAACGTTAAATACGAGCCTCGATCGGCTCTCAGGTTAGCCCGTGAATCGGCTCAAAGAGCCGATCCACCCATGATTCAGACGAGGTGTCCGAATATATGGTGGTCCCGCTTGATCAAGGTAAAGCTAATGAGATCTACGACGATTTAGGGTTTTCACCGCATAATCGGATCATCCTACTCGAGATTGGGCCTCGCGCTCGCGCACGGTGATCGTAAGCCGATCCTAGACAGGGCCTAAAAACCAACACGAGGTTGATCCCCGGAACATCCGTTCTAGGACTAGCAAACGCCACCCTACACGCCGCTGGATCCTCCGACCCCTTGTAAGGCCTAACTATTGCGGATATTAAACTAATCCTTGTAGAACAAGGAGCAATCGTAACGGATCAGATCTACCAAACTATGATCAAGGGGTGCCGCCCCTACGCCTAAGATAGGCGTAAGGGCGGCTAGACATGCAAGGGTTGCACTACGAAAGCATGTAACATGAAGAACAATGCTAACCCTAACATGTCTAAGATAACTACGTTGCTCGCCATCAAAAAGGCTTCAAGCACGAGCAACGCATGAACAACGTAGGCAGGCTAGTGCTGCCTAGATCGCAAGATGCGATCTAGGCAGCATGATGCTTACCGGTAGAAACCCTCGAGACGAAGGAGTTGGCGATGCGCCGAGATTTGTTTGTGGTTGAACGTTGGTTGTTGTTTATTCCATAAACCCTAGATACATATTTATAGTCCAGCGGACTTTCTAATGTGGGCGTGCACCAAACCGTGCACGAGTAAGATTCTAACTTCTAAACTAAGATGCGATCTAATATGTTACGTATACATGGGCAATTAAGCCCAACTTGGTATAAAAGGCCGATTCACGTATTCCTTCTATATATATATTTCTTCACGTCCATCTTGATCACGGCCCACCTCTGACTTGGTCAAATTCTGGTGATAACACCTCCCTCGGCACTGGCACCAGAAAATAGCTTGCTGGCATGCAGTTGACGTGGGAGATAGGAATCTTTGTGGTGTAGCTTTTCTATTCGGAAACAAGGCCTAGGGATCATACTTTCACTAGTGGACACTCTCAACATTGATCACATAATAAAACCACTCTACACTCTCTTGTTGGATGATGAACACCATTAATTGTGTAGGGCTACAAGAGCACCTCAATGCCGGAGTTAACAAGGTCCACAACATTTGATGTTCATATTTAAATAACCTTAGAGTGCATGATAGACCAACGCAATTATACCAAGTACTAACATAGCATGCACACTGTCACCTTCAAGCTATGAAAGGAGGAATAGATCACATCAATACCATCATAGTAATAGTTAACTTCATAATCTACAAGAGATCACAATCATAAACTACGCCAAGTACAACATGATGCACACACTGTCACCATTACATCATGGAGGAGGAATAGACTACTTTAATAACATCACTAGAGTAGCACATAGATTAATAGTGATATAAAGCTCATATGAATCTCAATCATGTAAGGCAGCTCATGAGATCATTGTATTGAAGTACATAGGAGAGAGATTAACCACATAGCTACCGGTACAGCCCTTAGCCTCGGGGGAGAACTACTCCCTCCTCATGGGAGACAGTAGCGGTGATGAAGATGGCGGTGGTGTCGATGGAGATGCCTTCCGGGGCACTTCCCTGTCCCGGCGGCGTGCCGGAACGAGACTCCTGTCCCCCGCATCTTGGCTTCGCGATGGCGGCGGCTCTGGAAGGTTTCTCGTGCCGTGGCTTTTCCGTCTCGAAGATTTAGGTCAGGGAGCTTCTTATAGGCGAAGAGGCGGAGTCGGAGGGGTTACGGAGCCGCCACACAATAGGGGGGAGCGCCCCCCCCCCCCTTGGGCCGCGCCGGCCACACGTGTGGGCCCCCTAGGGCTCCCCTCTGGTGGCTCTCGGGTGTTCTGGAAGCTTCGTGGAATTATAAGATGTTGGGCGTTGATTTCGTCCGATTCCGAGAATATTTCCTTACTAGGATTTCTGAAACCAAAAACAGCAGAAAACAGGAACTGGCACTTCGGCATCTTGTCAATAGGTTAGTTCCAGAAAATGCATAATAATGACATAAAGTGTGAACAAAACATGTAGGTATTGTCATAAAACAAGCATGGAACATAAGAAATTATCGATACGTTGGAGACGTATCAGCATCCCCAAGCTTAGTTCCTACTCGTCCTCGAGTAGGTAAACAATAACAAAGATAATTTCTGAAGTGACATGCTATCATAATTTTGATCAATACTATTGTAAAGGATGAATGCAGCGATTCGAAGCAATGGTGAAGACAATGAGTAAACAAATGAATCATATAGCAAAGACTTTTCATGAATAATACTTTCAAGACAAGCATCAATAAGTCTTGCATAAGAGTTAACTCGTAAAGCAATAGATTCAAAGTAAAGGCATTGGAGCAACACAAAGGAAGATATAAGTTTCAGCGGTTGCTTTCAACTTGTAACATGTATATCTCATGGATAATTGTCAACATAAAGTAAAATAATAAGTGCAATAAGCAAGCATGTAAGAATCAATGCACAGTTGACACAAGTGTTTGCTTCTAAGATGGAAGGAAGTTGGTAAACTGACTCAACATAAAGTAGAAGAATGGCCCTTCGCAGAGGGAAGCATGGATTGCTATATTTGTGCTAGAGCTTTTATTTTGAAAACATAAAGAGAGCATAAAAGTAAAGTTTTGAGAGGTGTTTGTTGTTGTCAACGAATGGTAATGGGCACTCTAACCCCCTTGCCAGACAGACTTTCAAAGAGCGGCTCCCATGAAATTTTTTTATTTTTTGGGTGGCACTCCTTCCAACCTTGCTTTCACAAACCATGGCTAACCGAATCCTCGGGTGCCTGCCAACAATCTCATACCATGAAGGAGTGCCTTTTATTTTAGTTTTATTTAGATGACACTCCTCCCCACCTTTGCTTTCTCAAGCCATGGCTAACCGAATCCTCGGGTGCCGTCCAACAATCACATACCATGGAGGAGTGTCTATTTGTAAAATTATGAAAGTTAATTAATTTGGGGCTGGGAACAGACCTGGCCATGGGCAGCCCGGCCCGAGCGGCCCGGCCCGACCCGGCCCGAAAAACTCGGGCATGGGCCGAGAAATGTTGGCCCGACACCTGGGCCGGGCCGGGCCTGGGTAGCCCGAAAACTGAGTTTAACACTACGGCCGGCCCGCGGCCCGACGGGCTTGGTGGGTTTTTGGTCGGGCCGGGCCGGGCTTAGGCCGATTTTTTTTGCGTCGGGCTTACCTCGGGCCGGCCCGAGGCCCGGCCCGGCCCGACACATGCCCAGGTATAGCTGGGAACCCCATTGCCAGCTCTTTTTGCAAAATTATTGGATAAGCGGATGAAGCCACTAGTCAATTGGTGAAAGTTGCCCAACAAGATTGAAAGATAAACACCACATACTTCCTCATGAGCTATAAAACATTGACACAAATAAGAGGTAATAACTTTTGAAGTGTTTAAAGATAGCACTCAAGCAATTTACTTTGGAATGGCGGAGAAATACCATGTAGTGGGTAGGTATGGTGGACACAAGTGGCATAGTGTTTGGCTCAAGAATTTGGATGCACGAAAAGAATTCCTCTCAATACAAGGCTAGGCTAGCAAGGTTGTTTGAAGCAAACTCAAGTATAAAACGGTGCAGCAAAGCTTACATATGAACATATTGTAAGCATTATAAGACTTTACATCGTCTCCTTGTTGTTCAAACACCTTAACCAGAAAATATCTCGACTCTAGAGAAACCGATCATGCAAACCAAATTTTAACAAGCTATATGGTAGTTCTTCATTAATAGGTGCAAAGTACATGATGCAAGAGCTTAAACATGATCTATATGAGCACAACAATTGCCAAGTATCAAATTATTCAAGACATTATACCAATTACCACATGCAACATTTTCTGTTTCCAACCAAATAGCAATTAACGAAGCGGTTTTCAACCTTCGCCATGAACATTAAAAGTAAAGCTAAGAACACACGTGTTCATATGCAACAGTGGAGCGTGTCTCTCTCCCACACAATGAATGCTAGGATCCAATTTTATTCAAACAAAACAAAAACAAGAACATAAAGACGCTCCAAGTAAAGCACATAAGATGTGATGGAATAAAAATATAGTTTCACTAGAGGTGACCTGATAATTTGTCGATGAAGAAGGGAAGGCATCCCCAAGCTTAGATGCTTGAGTCTTCTTGAAATATGCAGGGATGAACCACGGGGGCATCCCCAAGCTTAGACTTTTCACTCTTCTTGATCATATTGTATCATCCTCCTCTCTTGATCCTTGAAAACTTCCTCCACACCAAACTCAAAACAAACTCATTAGAGGGTTAGTGCATAACCAAAAATTCACATGTTCAGAGGTGACATAATCATTCTTAACACTTCTGGACATTGCACAAAGCTACTGAAAGTTAATGTAACAAAGAAATCCATCAAACATAGCAAAACAGGCAATGCGAAATAAAAGGCAGAATCTGTCAAAACAGAACAGTCTGTAAAGACGAATTTTTCTGGGACACTTAACTTGCTCAGATGAAAATGCTCAAATTGAATGAAAGTTGCGTACATATCTGAGGATCACGCACGTAAATTGGCAGATTTTTCTGAGTTACCTGCAGAGACTACTGCTCAAATTCGTGACAGCAAGAAATCTGTTTCTGCGCAGTAATCCAAATCTAGTATTCACTTTACTATCAAAGACTTTACTTGGCACAACAATGCAATAATATAAAGATAAGGAGATGTTGCTACAGTAATAACAACTTCCAAGACTCAAATATAAAACAAAGTGCAGAAGTAAAATAAACACATGGGTTATCTCCCAAGAAGTGCTTTCTTTATAGCCATTAAGATGGGCTCAACAATTTTAATGATGCACTCGCAAGAAATAGTAGTTGAAGCAAAAGAGAGCATCAAAAAGCAAATTCAAAACAAATTTAAGCCTAACCCACTTCCTATGAAAAGGAATCTTGTAAATAAACAAGTCATGTAGGCATAATGCAACAAGCATAGAAAGATAAAACAAGTGTAACTTCAAAAATTTCAGCATATAGAGAGGTGTTTTAGTAACACGAAAATTTCTACAACCATATTTTCCTCTCTCATAATAATATCCAGTAGCATCATGAACAAACTCAACAATATAAATATCAAATGAAACATTCTTATCATGAGTCTCATGCATAAAATTATTACTACTCCCAACATAAGCATAGTCATTCTTATTAATTGTAGTAGGAGCAAATTCAACAAAGTGGCTATCATCAAATATAGGAGGCATATTGTAATCATAATCAAATTTATCCCCCATAGTAGGCGGCACCAGAAGACCACTATCATTATAATCATCATAAATAGGAGGCAAAGTATCATCAAAGAAAATTTTCTCCTCAATGCTTGGGGGACTAAAAATATCATGTTCATCAAAACCAGCTTCCCCAAGCTTAGAACTTTCTATATCATTATCAACAATGGTGTCCAAAGCGTTCATACTAATATTAGTACTAGCATGCAAATAAGGTTTCATAGGTTTTTTAATTTTCGCATCAAACAATCCATGTCTTAACTCAGGAAATAGAACAAAAAGCTCATTGTTGTCCATTATGCCTAACTAGTGAAAACAAGAAACAAAAAGATGCAATTGCAGGATCTAAAGGAAATAGCTTCGAGCACTTACAACGGCACCAGAAATTAACTTAGTTACCTGGGACCAGAGTGTGAGTGCCTTTTACCTTTCCTCCCCGGCAACGGCGCCAGAAAATAGCTTGATGTCTACTCACGCTTCTTTTCCTGTAGACAGTGTTGGGCCTCCAAGAGCAGAAGTTTGTAGAACAGCAGCAAGTTTTCCCTTAAGTGGATCACCCAAGGTTTATCGAACTCAGGGAGGAAGAGGTCAAAGATATCCCTCTCAAGCAACCCTGCAATCACGATACAAGAAGTCTCTTGTGTCCCCAACACACCCAATACACTTATCAGATGTATAGGTGCACTAGTTCGGCGAAGAGATAGTGAAATACAAGTGGTATGAATGAATATGAGTGGTAATAGCAATCTGAATAAAATATGGCAGCGAGTAAACATGCAGTGGAACAGTAAACAAACAGTGACCTCCCTCGGCACTGGCACCAGAAAATAGCTTGCTGGCGTGCCGTTGACGTGGGAGATAGGAATCTTTGTGGTGTAGCTTTTCTATTCGGAAACAAGGCCTAGGGATCATACTTTCACTAGTGGACACTCTCAATATTGATCACATAATAAAACCACTCTACACTCTCTTGTTGGATGATGAACACCATTAATTGTGTAGGGCTACAAGAGCACCTCAATGCCGGAGTTAACAAGCTCCACAACATTCGATGTTCATATTTAAATAACCTTAGAGTGCATGATAGGCCAACGCAATTATACCAAGTACTAACATAGCATGCACACTGTCACCTTCAAGCTATGAAAGGAGGAATAGATCACATCAATACCATCATAGTAATAGTTAACTTCATAATCTACAAGAGATCACAATCATAAACTACGCCAAGTACTACATGATGCACACACTGTCACCATTACATCATGGAGGAGGAATAGACTACTTTAATAACATCACTAGAGTAGCACATAGATTAATAGTGATATAAAGCTCATATGAATCTCAATCATGTAAGGCAGCTCATGAGATCATTGTATTGAAGTACATAGGAGAGAGATTAACCACATAGCTACCGGTACAGCCCTTAGCCTCGGGGGAGAACTACTCCCTCCTCATGGGAGACAGCAGCGGTGATGAAGATGGTAGTGGTGTCGATGGAGATGCCTTCCGGTGGCACTTCCCCGTCCCGGCGGCGTGCCGGAACAGAGACTCCTGTCCCCCAGATCTTGGCTTCGCGATGGCGGCGGCTCTGGAAGGTTTCTCGTACCGTGGTTTTTTCGTCTCGAAGATTTAGGTCAGGGAGCTTCTTATAGGCGAAGAGGCAGAGTCGGAGGGGTTACGGAGCCGCCACACAATAGGGGGGCGCGCCCCCCCTTGGGCCGCGCCGGCCACACGTGTGGGCCCCCCAGGGCTCCCCTCTGGTGGCTCTCGGGTGTTCTGGAAGCTTCGTGGAATTATAAGATGCTGGGCGTTGATTTCGTCCAATTCCAAGAATATTTCCTTACTAGGATTTCTGAAACCAAAAACAGCAGAAAATAGGAACTGGCACTTCGGCATCTTGTCAATAGGTTAGTTCCAGAAAATGCATAATAATGACATAGAGTGTGGACAAAACATGTAGGTATTGTCATAAAACAAGCATGGAATATAAGAAATTATCGATACGTTGGAGACGTATCACGGCGCTAGAGTTGGAACGACCGTGAACGCGCATGCGTTCTTGGCCTAACACAAAGCACTTGGGATTCACCTGCACAGCCTCCAAGCGAGTCACAGGCGCTACCTGGAGGCGTTGAACGTGCCTACTGCACTCTCTGTATGTGACTGCTCTATCTCTAGAGCAGCTTAAATTCATGTAAAATGTATCTTATGTTGGATCTGTCGTGAATATATCTATGCTATGTTGGCTGTTGTATGCAGATTATCCTATATTTTCTCTAGATTTGTACCCTAGATTTCCTACCTGATTGGGTAAAAACAAAGGCATGAAATGAATGGCATTAAAAAACAGAATGAGAAGCTGCTCTAGATTTGCTACCAATTTGGGCAATCAAGAATGAATTCGATCAAGCGAGAGAGAGTGGAAAAAGGTGCATTGAAAACTGCTAATCTGGCGAAATATTAGAAACCACTCGTGCCCACGTCCCGGGCCCACACGGCTCCACACGCTACGGTCCCACACGCTACGGCCCCGCTCCGCTCGTGTGACCAAACATGGTCTCGTCCTTTCCCACGCGGTCCCTTTCCACCAGCCCCACGCAACGCGGCCCCACACGTCAGCACGGAACGGTAAACTAAACGGAATCCTCCCGTCTGAGCTCCTTCTACGGGTTTCAGACAAGAGCTTGGGGAAAACTGAGGATAAACTAAGGACCTGGGGAAAACTGAGTACAACTAAGGACCCGAGGGCACGAAAATAGAAAGCCCTAAATTAAAAGTAGCTAAAAAAATTCATCCTCTATAAGCAAAAAACTTGGCTGAAATTTGTGACATGTCTAAGTGGTAAAAAAATTAGTTTTGTTGCTGCTAAAATTTTGGATAGATGTATCTATGTTAGAACCATTCTTTTAAGTATCAAAATGATTTTTCCTTACATTTTTTGATATAATAGAATCAGTAGGACATTATATGCTCTCTGATTCATAAATAAATAATTTTACCTTTTAGGAAAATAGCAGCATGCATATTATTCTTGTACCACAAATATCACCCCATAGAAAAGAAGTGGGAGAAAATTTTGTGAAGTGTTTTCATAGGGAATAGAGGAACACCACACCAAGAGCTATCCAAGAAGGGTGAATACCATAAGATTGGGGATGCCCAAGGTGAATCATCTTTAAACTCTCGCTTTGCACACTTCTAAACTTTATTTTTTGAGCAACATAGAGTTGTCGCAGAAACTTGGAGCGTCTTTTGTTTTATTTGTGTCTAGGTTTGTTTTTAAATTTGTGAGACCATCATATTAAGTACCTTACATGCATATTAAAGAGATAATGAAATAATATCTCATATTCTTCAATAAAACTATGTTGCATGTTATGAAAAGAAAAGAGGAATGCTTAAAATGTTGAAAGTTAAGCTATGCATAGTATTACTAGTTTCAAATGATTTATTGAATGGTAATTTGTTAAGTGTCTTATTTAGTGCTGGTTATTACTAGTATACATAGATGTTTAATATTAAGTATCATTGTTTGATGATAAATGAATAGCACTATGAACACTATGACATGCTTTTAGATCTCTTGCTAGCCAAAAGATCAATTCTCACACAAGCTTAGACTTGTATCCAAATCAACTCAAGCCCACTATCATCATACCTACCTACATAGAACTTTCTATTCCAAGTATAATATGTGTGGTATGCCTCCAATTGCCTCATAATATCCTTGTTGTGTAATTTTGAGCTCATGGGAAAGTAAGGTATGGAAGGAAAGCACCACTATGTAAGTTATGGGTTTTAAAAATTATAAATGAATGACCTAGGTCCAAAACATGCTATCATGGGAAACACCTTTCAACATTGCATTATCTTTAAGTTCATCATTATGTTTCTAGTAACTAGTGGCCATCTCGATGAAATAAAAGGGATTATCAAATAAAGACTAGAGTATGCATACATGTTAGAGAAGTGCGTGCATTGGGGCACTAACCAAAGCCATGCCTAATCATGGTGAAAGTTTCAGCACGATCATCCTCAATAGGAAGAGAGAAAGGAAATAAATTATAAAATAAAAAAAGAGTGGAAAAATAAAGATAGAAAGAAAAAAGAGTGAGAGAAAAAAGTGAGAGAGAGTTTAGAGAGGATGCTCATGTGACTGTTGTCCTTGTTGTCACGGTATGGATGGCCTATATAAGTCGAGATTTTAATCTCATTTGGTCCTTTTTACAGGTGGCATGGAGGTACCCCTTTGTGTTATTTTGGTTAAAACAATATGTGAAAGGTCTGTGGTAATCTAAAGTTAAGTAGTACGAGGTGAGGTTATCTAAGTGCTAGAGCATGAGGCACTTCTAAGATGTCAAACACATGAATCATGAGTATCTCTATTAGCAAAGACATATGTGGAGCCCCATCCTTATTATTATTGTTGACATGAATTGCATAGCTCAAAACTTCACTTTATGCTCTCTTTTATCTTTTTATTTTGTTGGAGTACTAGCACATATATTTCTTACTTACTTTCTGATATTCAAGAGTCAAAAGAATCAAAAGAGAAGACAATGAGTATTCCAAACAATTTCTATAGGATTATCCAGGCATGCTTTATGATTCATAATACTTATCATTTATTTTCTTAAAATATCACTTATTATTGTGCATGCTTTATAGAATGTAAGAGATATCACTTTATTGTTATTCCTTAATGATTGAACCTTGTAATACTTTGCATGATCACATAGAAGCAATGCAATGAACTCCAAACTTCATTTTAGTTTTATCACCTTTATGATCGAGGACGAGCATAGGTTAAGCTTGGGGATGTTGATGCATGTAAAATGCATACATTAACTTTGCACTTTATTAAGGTGGAAAGCCTTGTTGTCAAAGCAAGATGACAAGATCGTCATCGAGTGTGAGAGACTTTTCATGAAGAAAAGGAAAGATGACTTCATGATATGACCACCGACACTTCCAAAATGGATGATGTGGAGAAGGTCGAGCACGTGTTCTAACGCGAGATGATCTTGCAAGAAACTGTATTTTGAAGGGCGGCGGCGATGGCATCATCAGCAGCAACTACGTTGGCAGCAGCCTCTACGTCAGCATCGACGACTGCAACGGTGACAACACCTTCGTTGTCGGGCAAGCAGGACAACATTGTTGTTTTTGGTGATCCGCCTTCGATAGTCGAGGCCACCCTGTTCTTCTAGCCTTTATTTGTGCCTTGGTTTTGTAATTTTCTAGCTGGCAAACACAGCGATCTGATGGCGAGAACTTTTAATTCTATCGCTTGAACTCTATGGTTGGGTCTATTCCTATTTTAAATTAAATTTCGTTGCAAAAATCTATTCGGAGACTTATTTTGGGGGACTTAGTTGGGTACTAGTGTGCCCCAAATACGGCACCGTCTGGCGACATCCCTCAATCGACTGATCCGGCTATGTTCCAAAACATCGCATGGGGGAAACGTATCATCTATTGTGCATGTTGGACAGAAATTGATGCCCACCACGGACCCCGGACAGGGCTTGAGTCTTGTGCGGCCCAAAGAAATGTATGGATCCCCTAGGTCAAGCCCAACCCACATAGGGCGACCTAGGTGGTGTTTTACATGTCACATCGACTGCTGACCAGCAGGCCAGCCCTATCATAGATACATAGGTTGGTTAGAAAAAATTAATTATGTGGGTTAGCTTTTATTAAGATCTCGCCGGTTCCCCATGTGACGGCAGATGATGCGGTCTCGTCGTCGTTGCATCTTCCATGCGGTGTTCCCACGCACCATCGTAAATGTGCACACAGACCTCCTCGCCTACCCTGCCTTTAAATAGACGCGGAAACGCACGTGACCGCTCACTTTTTCCATCGCCAAGAACCTCTATCACCTGCAGCAAGATCAATGGCACAAATCCGCCGCCAGGGAGGTGCAGCCGAGGACGGCTTCAAACCTCGGAACCTCACCATAAACAAGGCGCGCGCCTTGCACCACAACAGGTACTCCGCGCCTCCCGACATGAGACTCCAACAGACTGGAGGCTCAGCGTCGATGGAATAGGGATACCGCTGGAGCCACAGCTGGGGACAATGCGATGGGTGGAGGAGGTGCATGCCCACCGCGAAACCCTAATGGAGGAGCAGCAAAATGGGCCGCTCTAGAGCGTCCAACACTTCTAGCATTGGATCACTTTCTTCCTCCAGCGGCGGGAGTTCGAGCTCGCTCGCCATGACACCAACCCCATCGCGTCGCACAACAACCAGGTCAAGAGGGAGCGGTGGTGGAGGGTGTTAGGATGGAGCCTCGACGCTGTAATGGCACACATCGCCTACACCACGATGAGTCCCTGCAGGCTCCACCACACTCGCCATCACGTTGGGATCTGAGGAGGATGGCGCCTGTGTCGTTGTCCTCAAGGTCTTCTTCCTCGGCGCCTTGGTCTTCGTCCTTGACATCGAGAACCCGAATCGCCTTCATCGTCCCGAATCAGGAGGTGAAGGAGGAGGCCACGCCGTCCCCTCCCAGCGCGTCCTGGTGATTTGGCCGGCCGCGTCGTACTGTTTTGAAGCCGATCGAACGAGTACGCGCACGGGAGGAACGTAGTTGCATACGCGTGCGGGCAGGTGGCCATGTGTCAGGCACGTGCTTGTCGCTCATGACCGCGCCGTTTCCTCACGAGGTGCTGATAGGACTTGTACGAAGGTCGCTCCTTTTGTAGCGATACTCGAGGACTATGTGCTATTTTTTGAGAAAAACGGTGTGACTCTATTGTGGACTTTTATTAATTATAAACAATAGTTGCATTGTTTATAAGTTTGTCAGCGATAAAACCAGGGATGACCCAATTATAATAAACTTTATTTTAAAAAAACAAGCCCTCGCTAGTTCATGGCCTGCCGATGACTCTCCCACCAAGATTCTTCTTCTATACATGCTTGAATAATCTCGGTTGCGTTAGACTTCATCTGAACATTGTTGCACCCTAAGCGATTAGCCAGGGCTAGCAGGACCATGCTATTTATACAGTACTATACACCATATTATTTTTTCCAAACCATGCAAGAAACTTTTTTGCGGGTAATAGTGGTTTTATAATAAATAATAGGACTTACAACCAGGTCTTGGTCGAGAAACGGAGACAAAACCTCTGGCCCTAAGCCAAACCAGCTGAGCGCAATTCTGTCCTCGCAAAGTTTGCTAGACTGTGACTAGCCCTATTTTGCAAGCGGTCCACTTTTACAAAAGAAATATGTCTATCACCATTAGCTAAAAATTTAATATCCTCTATCAAATATGTGAGCGACGAGCGATCTTGGAGCTTCCCATTGATTGCTGAGATCAAACACGAGCAATCTGATTCCACCTCAATTAGTAACTCAGTTTTCTGTGAAGCCAAAATTAAACCTTCTTCACATGCTCTTGTCTCAGCTTTCAAAGGATCAGTTAAACAACAGACAACAAGCAGAAAAATTAACTTGGCCATCATCATCTCGAAGCACCATTCCAACGCCCACTATGCCATCCTCAAGTTTAAAGGAACCATCAAAATTCAATTTCACCTAGGTGGGAGAAGGCTTGAGCCACCGCTTGTCCTTTCGGTTCAGTAAATGTGCCTCTTCAACACACGCAGGAGCACCCGTACTAATATTTGCATTCCTGTTGTCCAAAGAAATTTGATGATTATGCTTTTATCCCTTCTAATGGGGCATCTGGGGGACTATTGATTTTATGGGATAGCTCTGTTTTCTATGTTATGGTTATGCACTGTGAATCCTTTGCTATTTCTGTGCATTTCACATCCACACAATCGTCACAAGCTTGGACTTTAGTTAATGTGTATGGTCCCTGTCATGGTGATAAGAGAAATGCTTTTGTTCAGTGGTTGTATGGCCTAAATATTCCAGATAATGAAGATTGGCTGCTAGTTGGAGATTTTAATTTTATAAGATCTCCAAATAATCGGAATAAACCGGTTGGGAATGTAAATGACATGTTTGTCTTTAATGATATTATCCGTGAGCAAAATTTGATTGAATTACCTACTAAAAGAAGAAAATACACCTGGAGTAATATGCAAGATGATCCACTTCTTGAGCAGCTTAATTGGTTTTTTACATCTTTGCATTGGACAACTTCTTATCCATCCACTATTGTCACCACACAAGGGAAACCAACCTCGGATCATGTGTCTTGTGTCATTACTATCAAGACAACCATCCCCGGCAGCAAAATGTTCAGATTTGAATCCTACTGGGTAGCTCATCCTGCATCAAGTAGTAAAAGACATTTGTTCCAAGCCTACTCAGAAAAGTGATAGTACTGCTGCCAATTTGAATGCAAAGTTCAAAAGGTTGAGATGTGATCTCAAATATTGGAGCAAATCTATCTCTCGGTTAACTGTATGCACTCAATTCACCAATAATGCTTTGCTTCAATTGGATATTATTGAGGACAACAAGACTACTTCCATTGCTGAAACAAATTTCAGAACAATTTTAAAGAAACATCTGGCTAAATTATTGGAATATCAAAATGCCTAATGGAAGAAAGGTGCCCTATTAGATGGAAAAAAAATTGGGGATGACAAAACAAAATTATTTCAATCAATTGCTACTGAACGTCATAGAAGGAATTCCATTGCTTCTCTTCAGACCGCAAGTGGAGTTTCTGTGACTGAACATTCAGATACAGAAAAACTGATTTTTGAAACTTATAAGAAGAGACTTGGCACATGCTCCACCCCAACTATGCAGTTTGATCTAGAAGATTTGATACACCCAACTCCTTGCCTACAAGAACTATCTATTCCTTTTACTAAGGAGGAAATTGATACTGTGGTGAAATCTATGCCTGCAGACAAAGCACCTAGCCCAGATGGCTTTAATGGATAATTCCTCAAAGCATGTTGGTCAATAATCAAGGAGGATATTTATCAGCTATGATTCGATTTCTATGAAGGGAATTTAAACATGGAAAGTATTAATATGGGTCATATTGCTTTGATACCAAAGACTGGTACTCCAGAAGGGGTTAATGATTATAGACATATTACCCTACTCAATTGTGTCCTCAAGATTGTAACTAAATTACTGGCTAATAGACTCCAGAAGGTGATACTTACAATTGTCCACAAAAATCAATATGGGTTTCTAAAGGGAACGAACATCCATGATTGTCTTGCTGGGGCATTTAAGTTTCTATATCAATGTGAAAAGTCACAGTAGGAAATCATTTTGTTGAAGTTGGACTTTGCAAAATCTTTTGACACTATTGATCACTCTGCTATGCTGAAAATAATGCAACAAATGGGCTTTGATGATAGGTGGTTAAAATGGATTGATATAATTTTTCATCTGGAAAATCTGCAGTATTACTAAATGGGGTGCCAGGAAGATAATTCCACTGTAAAAGGGGAGTAAGATAAGGAGATCCCTTATCTCCTCTCATTTTTGTCATGGCTGCTAACTTGCTACAATAATCATCAATAAAGCTTTTCTCCAGGGTATATTGAAAGCTCCTTCTCTTCTGAATTTGCAATGGGTCCAATATGCAGATGACACTCTTATCATCATGCAAGCTTGCACTTCTCAAATAAATGTTATGAAGGATATTCTCAATAAATATGCTCTGTCTACTGGTCTACAAATAAATTTTCACAAGTCCTCTCTGATTCCAATAATTCTCTCAAATAATACTGCACAAAGCATTGCTGGTATTTTGGGATGTAACATTTCTTATATGCATTTCACATATCTTGGATTGCCTCTGGGAACAACAAAGCCAACTGTACAGGACCTGATGCCCTTGGTTGATGGACTGGAAAGAAGAGTATCTGCAACTTTTCTCATGATGTCATACAGTGGAAGAGTCAGTGTGGTTAATTCTCTCCTCACATCCATAGCAACATTCACTATGTGCTCAATCAAAATTAACCCCAAGATCTTGGAGATTGTTGAAAAAATAAGAAGATACTGCTTATGGAACAAAAAATCAGAAGATGGAGAGAAATGTAATTCTCTGGCAGCATGGGATATGGTGTGTAAACCAAAGGACAAGGGTGGGCTAGGGGTGCTCAACTTGAATATTTAGAACCAGGGACTCCTTTTGAAATATTTGCATAAGTTCTACAACAAGATTGATACTCCTTGGGTGCATCTTATTTGGAATTCCTATTACAGAGAACATATCCCTCACAGTTTCCTACCTTGTGGCTCCTTCTGGTGGAAAGATGTTTTTAAGTTGATACCAATTTTTGGAGGCGTTGCATCTAGCTCTATTGGAGATGAGACTTCTATTCTATTCTGGAAGGATGTGTGGATGCAAGGGATTAATTCTGAGAATTATCCAAGGGCCTTTTCTTTTGTCACTAAGGAAGATGCTTCAGTACAGGAGTTCCTTACTTCCACCAGCTGAGAATTTCGTCCTTCCAATGTCACCTGAGGCTATGACTGAGCTTAGAACTTTACAGGCAGAAACTGCAGATACTCAAATCACAATGAACACTCATGATACTTGGACCTATGCTTGGGGATCTGATAAGTATCCTTCAAGGCTATACTATCAATTTTGCTTCAGGTATTTGCAACCTCACATCACCTTCAAATGGATTTGGAAATCCAAATGTACCCCAAAACTGAAGTTCTTTGGCTGGTTCACAAGGAATATGCTAAGACGAGACATTATCAAATCAATTCTTCATTTGGATGCCTGATGTGTGACCAACATTTGGAAAAAACTATTGAACATATGCTCTTTCATTGTACATTCAGCACTGCTTGCTGGGATGCTCTGGATATTCATTGGCAAGATAATGGTACAAGGCTACAGATTATAGAACAAGGAAGAGGTCAATGGAACAAGAATATGTTCATGGAGGTTTTCACTGTTGGATCCTGGTGCATATGGAAAGAAAGAAATGACATGATCTTTAATAATATTTCTCCAATAGTGGAATCATGGAAGAAAAAATTCAAGGAAATTTTTTCCTTTACTCATTCATGGAACTAAGAAAGAATTACACTCTTTTATTTGTAATCTTGCTGAAGACTTTTAGCATAGTATAGTTTCTTAATTTCCAGCCTTGCTCTGAGAGGTCTCTCTTCTCAAAGATGCAAATATGTAAGATGTAAAATTGCCTTTTAAGCAATATAGAAAGCAGTAGGAGCCTTTCCTACTGTTAAAGTTTCAAAAAAAATATTTGCATTCCTTTAATCACGCCATCCATGGACATGACTTTGCATGCATTAATATAGAAGAGGGAAAACCATGAAAGGAAAATAGACGGAGGCCTCATTTTCCCCCCTCTCCCCTCTCGAACAACTACAGGGTTTGAGAGTCCGCCGCTTAGGGCCGGGCCACCCCAGGTCCTCCTCCGCCGGAATAGCCGGCCGGAGCTGGTCAGGGATAGGCGCCGGAGTAGCTAGGAGTAGCTGTAGGTTCAGATCTAGTAGTATTCTTTGTTTTACCCCTGTGGAGAATGGCGCTATACCCTTGGGGGCTTGGCCACGGCGGAGCCCGAGCTGCTCCCGGTGGCTGTTGGTGGTGTGGCTGCTTTCTGCGGCGCTCCGGTGGACGGAGCCAGAGGCGGAGGGCAGCGGCGCTTCCTCACCCTCTTCAATAAAGCTCGTTGGCTTCTCCCACGATCTGGACGGATCTGGCCGAGATCCTCCCTTTCTTCGCCACCATGGAGGTGGAAAGGAGGTTGGGGGTCAAGGTGATGCCGTTCTTGGCAGATCGCCGGAGAGGCAGCCTGGAGCAGAAGATCTACCTCGTGCGCACCACATGGCGACCAAGCTCGTCGCCATGATCCTCGACCAGCATGGTGGCCCATCCTCAACCTCCAGATCGGAGGCCCTCCGATTCTTCTGCTGGAGCTCGACGCTTCCAGAGGACCAAGTGGTACGTCCCCGGTCTTCTGGTGGTTGCCAGCGGCGGAATCTTCACGTCGGCGTGGAGTATTCGAGCATGCAGCTCCTGGAGCTCGCCGGCGTCTGGTGGCAGAGGCACTGTCCTCGATTGCTTTTTCTCATGTATTTTCAGGGTGCTTTTTATAAAGTGCGGGGTCCTTATTTCAAATAGTAGGTTTGTTAGGGCAAGAGACGACATAGGACTTCGCTGCAAAATGTACCTGCCACATGTGTATCGATGAAATGCTCCTCTGGGGTCGCTGACCCCACCTTGTGTTCAAAAAAAAAAAAAAAACCATGAAACGAGCAGTTTTAAACTGAAGCGCTCCTTTGGGATGCCGCAAGCAGGCTATTCAAGTAGCTTTTGGTTAAGGCTAGGTCGTTTTGTGATAGCGGTTGTGTTGAGTTCCTGCTGTTTTCTGTTCAGTTTTTGTGGTTGTTGTATTTCCAGTTTGTGGCCGTGGCCTTGTGGCAGGTTACGTTTTTCTTGTATAAGACTACAGCATATTATCTCTCGGGATTTCAGGAAGAAGGGTTCATTACCCGACTGTGATAACAATAATATGCAAAGTAGCTACAGTACTGTATTTCTTTTAGAATGATATCTAAACTCGGGGCACTTGTCTGTTCTGTCAACTTCACTTAGTAGTAAAATTATGCTCTATTTAGTACGTTGATGAAACACAGGGGCTCTCTTACACAAGAATTCCTTTGACGCCGAATGAAGATGCAGTGAGTTACGATACCTTCGATAATACACAAGGACTCTCTTATACAGATAGCTCAATTATCTAAACTAAAAGCTACAAATAAACTGTTAGAAAAGAACACAATATACTAAAGCTAGATGATCATGTCACAGATCCTATCCTATATACAGTATATCTTCTCATATACTACCAACGATGCCTCCATGGAACTAAAAGTAAAACGTGCACCTGTGCCAAATCGACACCGGTTACATTTAGGCTAACTTCATCGGTTATACTGTGATAACAAATCACATAAACTTTACACTGCCATTTTTGGAGTAAATACAAAAAAAAAAAATCTAAATCTAGCTGTTCCCAAGTGAGAAAGTTCAAAAGTAGTCAGCGGTTGATTCAACGGTTCAACTGATAAATGGTATGTACATTACCTAGCAAATTTACATGGCATGGCATTATCAATTGCTTCCGAGTGCCTTCTATAACCTTAATATAATCCACTGAATGCCAGTTTTCCATAGAAATACTTGCCTGATGGTGTTGTTCTCATCAAGGACTCATAAATAGAAGCTAGAAATGCCACATGCCAAATGATCGTGTCCTCAAGTACCTATAAGTTGAATTCTGATGCTAGTGGTACCAAGACGAGTGCAGACAAACTGTTGAAAGAAATACCACAAGATTGTGCTCATTGTGTAGCATTCAGAGATCCAGAAACGTAACAATCACCATAGCTGGCAGCAGATACTACCACGAAAGCAAATAAATCTGTCATAAATGGCAAGCTCAAGAAACTAGAAATATCCTCTAACTGTCACTGGTTAAGCAAAATGCTTCCAGGTTATCTCAGCTTGTGCAGAGCCCAAATATGAGTTGCTGGAGTCTGGATCACAAGAATCAACTACTTTTGAGTTTTGACTGGCCCACATCCACCAAAAACAGAAGGACATCTCTATATAAATTACGCTGCTCCTAGCTCTTCAAAATATTGTCAAATTTAACTTGAGTGAGCTGCATGAGATGACAGCACACCCTGACACCTGATACAAAGGATGACAGATAACTTCCCCATTGTACCCTACAGGAACAGATAGACCTAAGGAGCACATAGTTGGCAAGGTACTGCCAGCAATGATTTGCACTTCTATTTGAAATGCTCGGAACAGGATATGTGTCATCTGATGGTCACAGAAGAATCATCATCTTTGTTCATTCTATCAAGGCGGAATGATTCTTCATCTCTTATCAGAGGAGGGATGTTCCACGTGCCATATGTATGGCCGGATATTTTCCCACCTAATTTTAAAATCCAATCAAATCAGATTAAGAAACCAATTATCAGAATGTCTTCAATCTGCATAAAGATGACAAACCTTCCCTCGTAGCTTCCTCACACCTTCTCCAGTAACTCCTTGAGAGGCTAGGGTCTAATTTCTTTGAAAACCTCTCATATTTTTCCTCAGCTTCACCTATGCACTTGGCCTACAGGTACATCGGTCATTTCGTAGAATGAATTACCATCCCAAACTTTTAAGCAAGATCAAGTAAAACGTACCTGCAAGAATGCAAGTTAAATATTTAATAGAGCAATTTTCCGTAAGATCTAGTAAGCTATTATGGTGTAAATAAGTCATAAGGACAAATTCTCGCTGATTTTAAACTATCCAAAATATCATCGCAATTGTGAATAACTCCAATATTTTCATGAATCTACATGACTACTTTAACCACCGAAAAGTCGCTTTGGAAGACAGGCTCCCTGGAGTCTGTTTTTGAATTTTTTTGAAACTAACATTTTGAACGTTCAAAAAAATCCTAAAAAAGATCCTAGATGTTGACAATGACGTATTTTACGGTCTGCAAAATCTCAATGCAAAATAGTTTATATTCCGCCCTACACAAAAATGACAAAATACTGACAAATCTGAAGGTTTTCGAATTTTGCACTGTTCACTATCTAAGATCTAGAAATTATCATTTTTACACAGCCCAGAATACATAATATTTCGCATTGATTTTTTTGCACGCAGGTAGAAGTCATCATTATCTACATGTGAGATTTTTTTCTCTGAATTTTTTGACATTTCAGAATGCCGATTTAAAAAAAATATCAAAAAACATGGTCCATGGAGCTCGTCCTCCAAAACGCCACTCCTTTAACTACTGCATAAGCACGTGTACTGTGGTTAATTCTGAAGTCATGAATAAAATTACCCAATAAAAGCATTCCGTATGTTCTGTGATCATCTTTTTTTATTTGAACAAGGTAAGTCTTTGCCTAAATAAGAACATCAAGAATACAAACAGTGATATTACGAAAAATCATGTGCCTGAAGTCAAACGCGCAAATAATTTCTTACTCACCAACATCTTTGGTGCATCCAAAGGTCCATATATCGCAGCAAACATGCGGAGGATGTTAAAAGTATTATTGATCACATCGTCCTACAACAAAAAGAGCTAGTTTAACAGTACATGCATTAATAAGCTTAATTTTCAGTCAGTGGTGATATCATTAGCAACACTCACTTCATAATCGTACCTGCAAGATAATTAAACCAGTTATTGGCGCAACTGTTTCCATTGATGTTGTACAGGAAAAAAAAAAAAGAGAATTTCTAAATATTGAGAAGGTGAATCATAGTTTACTGTAATCAGGTTTCTATTTTCTTAGGTCACTTATCAATTAGGTTTAATCTTAGCTTCATAACGAAAGTGACAACTTTATTAATAATAAAACTACTGTTTTCGAGTTGAATATGTATCACCTCATTTTTCAGGTTACAGATTTTACACATTTCTGGTTAAGTTCTACTTCCTTCCAGTTGCACAAATACACATTACTTAAAGCATTTAATTAAGCAGACCGTATGTGCTACATCTTCTTTTCAAGGAAAGGCACTTCACGATTCATGGTTATGCATACAAATTTAAGATTTAGAGTATACTCACAGGTCATCAGATATCTCAACTAGAAATTCCGAGACGGTCAGGAACTCCATATGCAATTCATTGACCTAGAAATAAACAAAGACAAGTCCAGGTATTAAGAAGACAACGAAGAGCTAATGTTTGATAGGAAAGAAAGATAACTTATATATACCTGCTGACCAGTAAGCTGATACATCATCAGATTAAGAACTCGATAATCAAATGATTTGAGATGGATTGCTTTCATCACGTCTTCAATAAATATCTATACAAAAAAATACTATATTTGAGTTTGGCAGCAAGAAAGGTTATCTTGATATGGACATTCTTAATTTAAAGAAAACAACATTTGGGGCATTAGTTACTTCACATTTTTGTGAGCAAGCTGCCAAGCTCTATACCTATTCCCGCAAGACACTACATTGCTTAGCATCTGGCCTCTAATCTTTCAAGTTTAAATAGTATACTTTGGTAACTTCCTTCGATCAACATGTGAGTGAATATAATATATGATAACAAACAGCTCTAATAACCTTATTATTTCTCGATAATGCTTGACAAAGCTTCCTCTCCAGAGACCAATACTGGATGCCAGATTTGAGTTCATTTCGCAATCTAAAACAGGGGAAAAGATAGGGCTAATTCAATCCAATATAGTGAATATTCACAAATTTACAAGTTCATAGACAGGAAGTTACTAACTGATCTGTCATTAACCCCTGGCACTGAAGAAGATTATCAAGAGGGTCAAGCATGTCAAACATAGATGCCTGAGTTGAAGCCATTTTTTCCCTTTCCAACACCTGCATTGGTAATAACAACAGCAATCGATAACCAAAACAAAAAATACTAGCAAATAACTGAACGAGAGACTCAATGTACACACAAGAATCCAAGACCTGTGTCTATCAGATTTGACACAGGCCATGTTCATCTGACATTCCGCAGGATAACCAAATCAAAAGGCCCAAACTTACTCTTGAAGGATAGTTGTCTGGGACCGAAAGCAAACTGTCTTCATTTGAAGCATCTAACTGCAACACAAAAGATTGAGTTTGCACAATGGAAAATAAAGACCATAGGAAGAAACAGTGAAAGTGTGAAGCACACTAAACCTGGTATATGTAGCTCTCTGTGAATGAAAGAAAAGGAAGAAACTTGAAAACAGCTTGTGGTTTGTTAATGTCCAAACCATGGAATATAAAGTATGATCTGCACTGCCATTTCAAGGGAAAAAACAAGTTATGAATAGCACCAATATATGTATATCACTAGGAAAAACTCAAAAACAACAGTATGAAAACATGCTTGGATGAGGACACCCAACATTGTAGACATCAAACTGAGACAGTTTCTGCGTAAAATTTCTTAAGCAATGTAATCAAAGAGCTCCATAGAAATTTGTACAATTCTTTTACATGAATCTAAATACCTAATGCCCCTAAGTTAGCTTCTTCATTTTTCCCCATAAGCAAAATCCGAAGACTTTGATAAAGGACAATAGGGTAGCATTAGCATGGTCTTCAAAAAGCTGGGTAGAAGGTATCAAAGAGTACGCACAAAATCTTCAAGTGTGGAATTGGCTCTCCTCATTGCATCAAATCCAATCATAGGCACATCATGTATGGTTAATTTCTCGGTATCCATCTTGAACTTCTTAGTTGGCTGAAGTAAATCTCCAGGAGATATATCTTGATCGCCTTAAAAACAAAGGTAATAATCTCTACATAGTACAAGCACCGATTTAACAAGAAATTTGCTGAACTGACTTACAAGGTGAAGGAAGGATAATCCTCACTTTGTCTTCACTTTTAGCACCCTCCAGACTTGCGAGATGTTGTACTTCTTCAAGAGTATCAGAGTTAACCTTACAAACAAGTCCCAATTACAATTCAGCATTGGAAACACTTGGAAGTAGGGAATGTTAATCAACGATTACCTCTCTTAACAGCTCAGAGACCAATAAGATCTTCTTTTCCATGGTAAGTGAATCAAAAGGTTGCACCTACACGCAGAAAAAAACAAGAAGGGGAAAATTTTCTGAACATTGAAATCAGAGTTGACAAAATAGGTTCTACATGCATTTAGTTTGTTTGCTAATGCAATTGCTATATTAACAGTTCAAATATCAGCAAGAGATACAGATTTTTTTGTTCCGGCAATGGATACTGAATTCAACAGAGGAATGGGAAAATTCAGCGTATGCAGACCATGTGAGAAGATATCCTAATCTAATGATAGAAGGGCGACTCTTGCTTATCTAGCAGACATAAACTAGTTTGAATTGCTCCACGAAATACTATCAGAGTAAATCTATCAAAATTAAATCGTCATAAAAGGTAAAACCATTCGATAGAGAAATCAAGTTTCCAACTGTTGGCGATTTAGACATGTGAGGGATCGTGCTTTTTTTTCCTAACTATAGAACCTCAATCCACCTCGCGCATTGGAAGCTTCAGACCAACACATAAGCACAGATATCGTTTTCTATCCGACAAGCAAATGCAAGCATGCGCATCAACATACACACACCACTTCAAAGGATTGACCCAGAGTCAGGCCATGGCAGAGTCGCAAACGCCTGCCCGTGGGGAACCAGGCTATGCGGGGCTAGCACTTGACCTCGTAAAATTCACTTTCGCGCACAGAAACAATCACAAAGAACACCTCCATCAAGACAACTAGTAACTTCACTCGCCTACACCCTTCGGCAAATAAAACAAATCTCTGCGAGGCTGCCAGAACCGTAGACAGGGGTAAGAGATTTTGTTCACCGGTAATCACTGGACGAACACGCGCGTGGGAATAAATAGATTGCGCATCCGAGAAGATTGAATTCGTGAGACGGCGGAAGAGAAAGGGGTGAACCATACCAGGAAGAGGAGGAAGTGGGCGAGGAAGCGGTCCCCACCGCCTCCGCCGGCGGTGGGATCGGAGAGTCCACGGGAGCCCATGAGGGAGAGCACCCTCTGGACCTTCTCCAGCTGCAGCAGCGGCTCCATTGCTTCCCCTGTCTGCCTTCGATTCAGTTCGGTTTTCAGGTCTGTGCCTGTGCGAGTGAATTCGCTGACTGCTGAGAACTGAAAGGAGGAAAATAGTAGAGAGAAGTATAGGAAGAAAAAAAAATAAGGGGAACGTTTGGGCCCCAACGTGAAATGTGCAGAAATGGGCTTAAACTTCTAAAGAAGCTAGTCCGGGTCACCATGTGGGCTTATAAACTTTTTTCTTTTGAACAAAAAGAAGGGGCCAGAACCAGAAGACCCCGGTGGAGTTGCATTAACATAACACGCGGCCAGGTATAAATTGCGAGGAGACCCCTAACAACACTCGTTCTAAAGAACCTAATATTTGAGCTGGTCATGCCTCTTTGAGGAGACCTCTAACAACACTCGCCCTAAAGAACCTAACAACACTCGCCTTTTTGGGATTCTGGCCATGCCAGGCTGCTGCTGATGTTGTGCTGGCCATGTTGTACTATCACTATTGTTGCCTCCCTTGGCTACTCCTGCTGGCAGTTCTTGCATTAGCAAGTGGTAGGCATGTCTGTGTGGTATTGTTGTTGAGCTCTAGCTAATTCTAGGGTTTGACTTGGTTTTCTTGCTGCTCCCATCAATTCCTTGATGATATGCTTCTTGATACAATTATATGTTGATATTGTGGTGACTGGTAAAGTGATGGTTGGCCTATCTGCAGCTGCTCAATGTCTCTGATGAGCTACTGGTGCTACGGCTTGTGTTTGCAAGCTCTGGATGATCATTTGATTACCAAAAGCTTAGTAATTATTTACTAGGTCCTCTAATTATGCATGTTGCTTGATATACTATACTGCTGCTTGGTTGTACAACTACTCACCATGTGCTGGTGGTTGCTTATGCTTTTACAAGCATATGGATAGATGCAGTGACCTCTCTGATGCTTGCTTAGCATCCATGTTGCCTAGCAGTTGCATATCTCATTTATCTGTGAAGTTTTATCTTGGTCATTTAGATATTTGAGATGAACTGCTTTGCAGTAATGATTCTATTACCGTATGTACTTAAACTAGATGGATGCCAACTATTGTTGGAGACCCTAGCTTCATTTTGAACCCTGTTGGGCAATGATAAGTGTGTAGGCTTGGTGGTTTGGATGATTTGGTGGTTGAGGTGGCCTTTGCAGTGATGAACTGCTTATTTAGGTAGCTCCCACTATTGTTGGCTTGTTGGGAAAGTGATACATGCTTGTTGGGTGATCATACTTGATTGCCAGTAGCTTTTGATGTTGAAAATACTTGCAGATATATATAATCTGCTTTTGTCTGATGGTTTTATAAAGGGCTAGTGTAGTCTAGGTAATCTTGGTAAAACATTTGGGATGGTTTCCTTCCTAGTTCCATTTGGAAGATGCTACTGTTTAATTGGTTGGCATAACCATGGTGACTAGTTTGATCAAATCCGTGGTCTTTCCCATTTTTACCAGGCTCACTTGGTATGTGACCAAATGATGACCAAACAGGGTTAATCCACCCTATGTGCTTGTGTTTGACATGGCTATGCAAGTTATGAACGAAACCATCTGGTTTGTTCATGATGATTGGTATACCTCACTCCAGTTCCTAAATTTTTGCTGATGTAGAGGATTTCTTCTATGCTGTTAGGCTTGTGCTTGTCCTTCTCCTCCTCACTGGTTGGTGCTGGTGCTACTTCACCATGTTCTTGTTCAGCACTTGTTTGTTTTTGGTGGAATAAGCACTGGAACAGTGTGCTGTTCTAGCTGTTCTTGCTGTTCTTGGCTATTGATGCTTGTGTGCCGATGGTTCCTAGGGCTTGCTGCTGTGAAAGGTTTTATATCACCTGGCAGTGGCTCCCTTGGTCGACAGCAGGGTGTTGTAGTGTGGTGACTAACCAGTAGGGATGTGTGTTGTGCAACATGCACCTAGCCCTACGAGTTGTGTGTGTGTGTTCCATGTTGAAACTTGTGGATGTTGGATCAGCTCGGCTGGGATGTTGGTGTTATCCATACTGTGAAGTTTTTCTTTGATCTCCAAGTGGCTTTGCCACTTGGCAAACCTGTCTTTTGTCTTTGTTTGCTGCAGATATTCAAGAGGATCAACATACTGGATGATCAAGACAGTAGTTTAGGTTTTAGATTAGGTCAATTCAGATTCTTGTAATTTCCTTTTTATTCTTATAGTTCAATTCTAATTTTATTCATTGTAATATAATGGAATATTGTAGTTGACAATGTATATTGTGTGATGATCAATAAAGCTCAAGTTTTCTCTATTGAGCTATTTGTAAGTTATATCTCTTCTTTTATTGTTTGAATTATATTTATATTATAATATTGTTTGAAATATTCATTAACTTATTTATTGAATATTATTTAAGTTTGATTATCAGTTCAAACTTGTTTCAAATTCAAATTCTTAAATGTGAGTGTTAAAAAAATTGTTCCCCCTCTTTCGAAACCCTAATTTAAAAGAGATCATGTCCAAGTTTATCGCAGTCTCGAAACCCTAACCCTAGATGGCGTCGGGAGAGAAACGTGTTCCTCTTAGGTTTTTTATGCAAATAAGCGCGAAATTTTTCCCAGTTTTGTGATGCAATGCACATCCCTTTTCTAATTCTACCACGCAAACGTCTGGAAACCTGGGATGTTACACCACATGTGGCTTCTCCATCTCAGCGTCCAACTACACATGCATCCAAGGGAATTGTGAAGTCCCGTGAATACAAAGATGGTACAGTTCGTTGGCTTTTGACGTGTACGAGATGAACCAGCTAATTTACAGTCCGCCCTTGGTGATCCGAATTGGAAGGGAGCAATGGATGAGGAGTTTGATGCTCTCATGAACAATAGAACGTGGAAGTTGGAACCACCACGTGAAGTAAAAATGTTATTGACTATCGATGGGTGTATAAAATCAAGCGTAAGTCAGATGGTTCGATTGACAGGTATAAAGCTCACCTTGTTGCCAAAGGTTTTAAACAACGATATGGGATTGATTATGAAAACACTTTCAGTCATATTGCCAAAATTGCAACTGTACGTCTTATTTTGGCTTTGGCTGTTTTCAGAGGATGGAGCTTGCGACAGTTGAATGTCAAGAACGTGTTTCTTCATGGTGTTCTGGAAGAGGAAATATATATGAAACAACCACCTGGGTATGTGATACGTCTCCGACGTATCGATAATTTCTTATGTTCTATGCCATATTATTGATGATACCTACATGTTTTATGCACACTTTATGTCATATTCGTGTATTTTCTGGAACTAACCTATTAACAAGATGCCGAAGTGCCGGCTCTCGTTTTCTCGCTGTTTTTGGTTTCGTAAATCCTAGTAACGAAATATTCTCGGAATTGGACGAAACGAAGACCCGTGTTCCTATTTTCACCGGAAGCATCCGTAACACCCGGGAAGGACCGGAGGGGGGCACTCGGGCCCCTGCACCATAGGCCGGCGCGGCCCGTGCCCCGGCCGCGCCGCCATATGGTGTGGCCACCCCTTCGACCCTCCTGCGCCGCCTCTTTGCCTATATAAAGCCTCCGTCGCGAAACCCCTGATGCGAAAAACCACGATACGGAAAACCTTCCAGAGCCGCCGCCATCGCGAAGCCAAGATCTGGGGGACAGGAGTCTCTGTTCCGGCACCCTGCCGGAGCGGGGAAGGCTTCTCCATCGACACCGCTGCCATCTCCACCGCCATCTTCATCACCGCTGCTGCTCCCATGAGGAGGGAGTAGTTCTCCATCGAGGCTCGGGGCTGTACCGGTAGCTATGTGGTTCATCTCTCTCCTATGTACTTCAATACAATAATCTCATGAGCTGCCTTACATGATTGAGATTCATATGATGATGCTTGTAATCTAGATGTCACTATGCTAGTCAAGTGAGTTTTACTTATGTGATCTCCGGAGACTCCTTGTCCCACGAGTGTAAAGGTGACGAGTGTGTGCACCGTGTGGGTCTCTTAGGCTATATTTCACAGAATACTTACTCACCGTTATGAATGGCGTAGTGAAGTGCTTATTTATATCTCTTTATGATTGCAATATGTTTTGTATCACAATTTGTCTATGTGCTACTCTAGCAATGTTATTAAAGTAGTTTTATTCCTCCCGCACGTGTGCAAAGGTGACAAGTGTGTGCACCGTGTTAGTACTTGGTTTATGCTATGATCATGATCTCTTGTAGATTGCGAAGTTAACTATTGCTATGATAATATTGATGTGATCTATTCCTCCTACATATGCATGAAGGTGACAAGTGTGCATGCTATATTAGTACTTGGTTTAGTCTTTTGATCTATCTTACACTAAAGGTTACTAAAATATGAGCATTATTGTGGAGCTTGTTAACTCCGGCATTGAGGGTTCGTGTAATCCTACGCAATGTGTTCATCATCCAACAAGAGTGTAGAGTATGCATTTATCTCGTTCGTTATGTGATCAATGTTGAGAGTGTCCACTAGTGAAAGTCTAATCCCTAGGCCTTGTTCCTAAATATCGCTATCGCTGCTTGTTTACTCGTTTTCATCGCGTTACTACTGCCGCGTTACTACCGCTTGTTTATCGTCCCGGGCAAAGCACTTTTCCGGTGCCGTTGCTATTACTTATTCATACCACCCGTATTTCACTATCTCTTCGCCAAACTAGTGCACCTATTAGGTGTGTTGGGGACACAAGAGACTTCTTGCTTTGTGGTTGCAGGGTTGCATGAGAGGGATATCTTTGACCTCTTCCTCCCCGAGATCGATAAACCTTGGGTGATCCACTTAAGGGAAACTTGCTGCCGTTCTACAAACCTCTGCTCTTGGAGGCCCAACACTGTCTACAAGAATAGAAGCTCCCGTAGACATCAAGCACTTTTCTGGCGCCGTTGCCGGGGAGGAAAGGTAAAAAGGCACTCATACTACGGTTCCAGGTAAAGTACTTTTCTGTCACCGTTGTGTGTGTGCTCGAAGCTATTTCCTTTAGATCCTGCAATTGCATCTTTTTGTTTCTTGTTTACACTAGTTTGGCATAATGGACAACAATGAGCTTCTTATTCTATTTCCTGATTTAAAACATGGATTGTTTGATGCGAAAATTAAAAAACCTATGGAACCTTATTTGCATGCTGGTAGTAATATTAGTATGAACGCTTTGAACACCATTGTTGATAATAATATAGAAAGTTCTAAGCTTGGGGAAGCTGGTTTTCATGATCTTCTTAGTCCCCCAAGCATTGAGGAGAAAATTTTCTTTGATGATACTTTCCCTCCTATTTATGATGATTATAATAGTGGTCTTTTGGTACAACCTACTATGGAGTGTAAATTTTGTTGTGATTATACTATGCCTCCTACACTTGATGAGAATAATAATGATAGCTACTTTGTTGAATTTGCTCCCACTACAACTAATAAAATTGATTATGCTTATGTGGAGAGTAATAATTTTATGCATAAGACTCATGATAAGAATGCTTTATGTGATAGTTATATTGTTGAGTTTGCTCATGTTGCTACTGAAAGTTATTTTGAGAGAGGAAAATATGGTTGTAGAAATTTTCATGTTACTAAAATGCCTCTCTATGTGCTGAAATTTTTGAAGCTACACTTGTTCTATCTTCCTATGCTTGTTACTTTGCTCTTCATGAACTTGTTTATTTACAAGATTCCTATGCATAGGAAGCATGTTAGACTTAAATGTGTTTTGAATTTGCCTCTTGATGCTCTCTTTTGCTTCCAATACTATTTCTTGCGAGTGCATCATTAAAACTGCTGAGCCCATCTTAATGGCTAAAAAGAAAGAACTTCTTGGGAGATAACCCATGTGTTATTTTGCTACAGTAATTTGTTTTATATTTGAGTCTTGGAAGTTGTTTACTACTGTAGCAACCTCTCCTTATCTTAGTTTTGTGTTTTGTTGTGCCAAGTAAAGTCTTTGATAGTAAAGTAAGTACTAGATTTGGATTACTCGCGCAGTTCCAGATTTCTTTGCTGTCACGAATCTGGGTCTAATTCTCTGTAGGTAACTCAGAAAATTAAGCCAATTTACGTGAGTGATCCTCAGATATGTACGCAACTTTCATTCAATTTGGGCATTTTCATTTGAGCAAGTCTGGTGCCCTAATAAAATCCATCTTTACGGACTGTTCTGTTTTGACAGATTCTGCCTTTTATTTTGCATTGCCTCTTTTGCTATGTTGGATGAATTTCTTTGATCCATTAATGTCCAGTAGCTTTATGCAATGTCCAGAAGTGTTAAGAATGATTGTGTCACCTCTGAACATGTTAATTTTTATTATGTACTAACCCTCTAATGAGTTGTTTCGAGTTTGGTGTGGAGGAAGTTTTCAAGGATCAAGAGAGGAGTATGATGCAATATGATCAAGGAGAGTGAAAGCTCTAAGCTTGGGGATGCCCCGGTGGTTCACCCCTGCATATTCTAAGAAGACTCAAGCGTCTAAGCTTGGGGATGCCCAAGGCATCCCCTTCTTCATCGACAACATTATCAGAGTTCCTCCCCTGAAACTATATTTTTATTCCGTCACATCTTATGCACTTTGCTTGGAGCGTCGGTTTGTTTTTGTTTTTGTTTTGTTTGAATAAAATGGATCCTAGCATTCACTTTATGGGAGAGAGACACGCTCCTCTCGTAGCATATGGACAAGTATGTCCTTAGGCTCTACTCATAGTATTCATGGCGAAGTTTCTTCTTCGTTAAATTGTTATATGGTTGGAATTGGAAAATACTACATGTAGTAATTCTAAAAATGTCTTGGATAATTTGATACTTGGCAATTGTTGTGCTCATGTTTAAGCTCTTGCATCATATACTTTGCACCCATTAATGAAGAAATACTTAGAGCTTGCTAATTTGGTTTGCATATTTGGTTTCTCTAGAGTCTAGATAACATCTAGTATTGAGTTTTGAACAACAAGGAAGACGGTATGGAGTCTTATAATGTTTACCATATGTCTTTTATGTGAGTTTTGCTGTACCGTTCATCCTTATGTTTGTTTCAAATAACCTTGCTAGCCTAAACCTTGTATCGAGAGGGAATACTTCTCATGCATCCAAAATACTTGAGCCAACCACTATGCCATTTGTGTCCACCATACCTACCTACTACATGGTATTTATCCGCCATTCCAAAGTAAATTGCTTGAGTGCTACCTTTAAAATTCCATCATTCACCTTTGCAATATATAGCTCATGGGACAAATAGCTTAAAAACTATTGTGGTATTGAATATGTACTTATGCACTTTATCTCTTATTAAGTTGCTTGTTGTGCGATAACCATGCTTCGGGGACGCCATCAACTATTCTTTGTTGAATATCATGTGAGTTGCTATGCATGTCCGTCTTGTCTGAAGTAAGAGAGATCTACCACCTTCATGGTTGGAGCATGCATATTGTTAGAGAAGAACATTGGGCCGCTAACTAAAGCCATGATTCATGGTGGAAGTTTCAGTTTGGACATATATCCTCAATCTCATATGAGAATAATAATTGTTGCCACATGCTTATGCATTAAAGAGGAGTCCATTATCTGTTGTCCATGTTGTCCCGGTATGGATGTCTAAGTTGAGAATAATCAAAAGCGAGAAATCCAAAATGCGAGCTTTCTCCTTAGACCTTTGTACAGAGCGGCATGGAGGTACCCCATTGTGACACTTGGTCAAAACATGTGCATTGCAAAGATCCGGTAGTCCAAGTTAATTAGGACAAGGTGCGGGCACTATTAGTATACTATGCATGAGACTTGCAACTTGTAAGATATAATGTACATAACTCATATGCTTTATTACTACCGTTGACAAAATTGTTTCATGTTTTCAAAATAAAAGCTCTAGCACAAATATAGCAATCGATGCTTTCCTCTTTGAAGGACCATTCTCTTTTACTTTTATGTTGAGTCAGTTCACCTATCTCTCTCCACCTCAAGAAGCAAACACTTGTGTGAACTGTGCATTGATTCCTACATACTTGCATATTGTACTTGTTATATTACTCTATGTTGACAATTATCCATGAGATATACATGTTACAAGTTGAAAGCAACCGCTGAAACTTAATCTTCCTTTGTGTTGCTTCAATACCTTTACTTTGATTTATTGCTTTATGAGTTAACTCTTATGCAAGACTTATTAATACTTGTCTTGAAGTACTATTCATGAAAAGTCTTTGCCTTATGATTCACTTGTTTACTCATGAAATTACCATTATTTTGATCGCTGCATTCACTACATATGTTTACAAATAGTATGATCAAGGTTATGATGGCATATCACTTCAGAAATTATCTTTGTTATCGTTTTACTCTGCTCGGGACGAGCAGTAACTAAGCTTGGGGATGCTTGATACGTCTCCGACGTATCGATAATTTCTTATGTTCTATGCCATATTATTGATGATACCTACATGTTTTATGCACACTTTATGTCATATTCGTGCATTTTCTCGGAACTAACCTATTAACAAGATGCCGAAGTGCCGGTTCTCGTTTTCTGCTGTTTTTGGTTTCGAAATCCTAGTAACGAAATATTCCCGGAATTGGACGAAACGAAGACCCGGGTTCCTATTTTCACCGGAAGCATCCAGAACACCCGGGAAGGACCGGAGGGGGGCATCGGGCCCCTGCACCATAGGCCGGCGCGGCCCAGGCCCCGGCCGCGCCGCCATATGGTGTGGCCACCCCTTCGACCCTCCTGCGCCGCCTCTTCGCCTATATAAAGCCTCCGTCGCGAAACCCCCGATGCGAAAAACCACGATACGGAAAACCTTCCGGAGCCGCCGCCATCGCGAAGCCAAGATCCGGGGACAGGAGTCTCTGTTCCGGCACCCTGCCGGAGCGGGGAAGTGCCCCGGAAGGCTTCTCCATCGACACCGCTGCCATCTCCACCGCCATCTTCATCACCGCTCGCTGCTCCCATGAGGAGGGAGTAGTTCTCCATCGAGGCTCGGGGCTGTACCGGTAGCTATGTGGTTCATCTCTCTCCTATGTACTTCAATACAATAATCTCATGAGCTGCCTTACATGATTGAGATTCATATGATGATGCTTGTAATCTAGATGTCACTATGCTAGTCAAGTGAGTTTTACTTATGTGATCTCCGGAGACTCCTTGTCCCACGAGTGTAAAGGTGACAGTGTGTTCACCGTGTGGGTCTCTTAGGCTATATTTCACAGAATACTTACTCACTGTTATGAATGGCGTAGTGAAGTGCTTATTTATATCTCTTTATGATTGCAATATGTTTTGTATCACAATTTGTCTATGTGCTACTCTAGCAATGTTATTAAAGTAGTTTTATTCCTCCTGCACGTGTGCAAAGGTGACAGTGTGTGCACCGTGTTAGTACTTGGTTTATGCTATGATCATGATCTCTTGTAGATTGCGAAGTTAACTATTGCTATGATAATATTGATGTGATCTATTCCTCCTACATATGCATGAAGGTGACAAGTGTGCATGCTATGTTAGTACTTGGTTTAGTCTTTTGATCTATCTTACACTAAAGGTTACTAAAATATGAGCATTATTGTGGAGCTTGTTAACTCCGGCATTGAGGGTTCGTGTAATCCTACGCAATGTGTTCATCATCCAACAAGAGTGTAGAGTATGCATTTATCCGTTCGTTATGTGATCAATGTTGAGAGTGTCCACTAGTGAAAGTCTAATCCCTAGGCCTTGTTCCTAAATACTCGCTATCGCTGCTTGTTTACTCGTTTTATCTGCGTTACTACTTGCTGCGTTACTACTGCTTGTTTACTTGTCCTGGGCAAAGCACTTTTCACGGTGCCGTTGCTATTACTTATTCATACCACCTGTATTTCACTATCTCTTCGCCAAACTAGTGCACCTATTAGGTGTGTTGGGGACACAAGAGACTTCTTGCTTTGTGGTTGCAGGGTTGCATGAGAGGGATATCTTTGACCTCTTCCTCCCTGAGATCGATAAACCTTGGGTGATCCACTTAAGGGAAACTTGCTGCTGTTCTACAAACATCTGCTCTTGGAGGCCCAACACTGTCTACAAGAATAGAAGCTCCCGTAGACATCAGTATGAAATAAAAGTTCTCCACACTTTTTGTGCAAACTAGACAAGGCGCTCTATGGATTGAAACAGGCACCTCGAGCATGGTACTCTCGGTTGAGCTCTAAGCTACTTGCTCTTGGCTTCTTTGCTTCCAAATCTGATACTTCTTTGTTTATCTATCGTAAGTCCAATATCACTATCTTTATGCTTATATATGTGGATGACATCATTGTTGCTAGTTCCTCTCAAACTGCAACCCATGCACTGTTGAAAGATTTGAGTCAAGAATTTGCATTGAAAGATCTTGGTGACTTGAATTTCTTTCTAGGTGTGGAAGTACAGAAGGATGATAATGGTATAGTCCTTAGCCAGTCCAAGTATGCTCATGATATTCTGACTCGTGTTGGTATGTTGAATTGTACAGGTGTGCCTACACCTTTGTCTTCCTCTTAGAAGATTACTGCACAACAAGAAGATCTGTTGGGTCCAGATGATAGTACCAAATACAGAAGCTTAGTAGGAGCTCTACAGTATCTAACTCTCACACGTCAAAATATTTCATATGTAGTAAACAAAGTTTGCCAGTATTTGCATGCTCCCAGTATTGTTCATTGGACTGCTGCTAAGCGGATTTTGAGGTATGCCAAGCATACCATGACAGTTGGGTTAATATTTGTAAAGTCTGCGTCTACACTTGTCAGTGCTTTCTCTGATGCAGGCTGGGCGGGTTGTGTTGATGACTGCCGCTCCACTGGAGGATTTGTTGTGTTTTTTTGGACCGAATCTGATTTCCTGGAGTGCTAAGAAGCAAGCTACAGTGTCCAGATCAAGTATAGAAGCGGAGTATAAATCTGTAGCTAATGCAACGGATGAAGTGATGTGGGTTCAGTCCTTGCTTGCTGAGTTGGGTGTTCAGCAGCGACAGACACCTTGTTTATGGTGTGATAATTTGGGAGCTACATATTTATCAGCTAATCTTGTGTTTCATGCAAGAGCCAAGCATATTGAGATTGATTTTTATTTTGTCCGAGAACGAGTATTGAGGAAGGAGCTGGAGACGGATTCATTCCTTCCAAAGATCAGGTTGTTGATGGATTCACTAAGCCACTGCTTTATCGGGCTTTTGAAGATTTCAAGCATAATCTTAACTTGTCGAAGTTGTAATTAAGGAAGAGTATTAGAGATAGAGTTTGGAAACCGATATGTTTTGTAATAGGATTCATAGTTCCTGTAGAGTTCACAAACTCTACGTCACGTAAAACTTCCTTCCATATATACATGAGATCAAAGCTCTTGAAAATCATCCAAGTAGATTAACTACATGATCATATTACGTTTTGATACGCGGCAGGTGGTGCAGAAGCGTGTTTAGGCTTTAGAGATTAGTTCTAAAATATTGCGGCTGATATCATGAAAGAAAGAGTATAAATATTGGTGTAATATAATATTGGATGTATTATTAAGCCTATCGGAGCAAACTCGGAGCAAGAAGCCTGTTCTATAGATAAGAAGACACTGGGGGTGGATTACAGGCCGGTCTTATGGAGTACTATAAGTTCCAAGTACCGTATATATGGTGGCAGTAGTTTATTATGTAACTGGGGCGAGGGCTACTGCGGAGTTGGAGCGTAAGGCGCGTACGGGGGCCAATACAGTTGAAGCTCAAACTTGTACGTGACCGTGGATCCCCGCAGGTCCACCGGCGACGACCGGACGTAGCCCACGGCATACGCGAAGTCACCGGTGCCGCCCACCACCGGGTAGTCGGACGGCCCGATGTTGTACGTTCCCCCGAGGATGGACACGGAGCCCCGGTGACCTCGGTGGTGGATCGTGATCTTGGCCAGCGACAAGCTCAACAGTCCGTCGAGGCTGGTGGTGATGGAGGTCCCCTCCGCCACGCCGGCCACCGGGGAGGCCCTGTCGGCGTGCACCGTCAGGTTGTCGCGGAAAACGTAGACGGTGCCGAAGGGCGTGGTGGTCTGGCTGACCGCTGCGCCGGCCACGCCGTCGACCACCATGTAGGCGGTCTTGTTGATGGTCTCTTGCTGGTACAGGGTGAAGCTCAGCGTCCTGCCGCCATGGCCGTCGTCTCGGGTCTTGTTGCTGCGTGACGGTGCGGCAGCTGCAAGTGAGAAGAGCTGGAAGTGCAACACAATGGCGATCAAGCACAGCAGCAAGCTCGCGGACCGGGTGTTGGTAGCCATTGATGGGTTTGCTGTTTGAGCCACACTAGCTACAAAGCTTCTCTATAAATAGGGCCGCTTCGAGTCGATCGAGCCTTAGTGTCAAGGTTTAGTCCTCACGAGATTTCACACTGAACTGTTGGTCTTGGTCCAAGTCAAGCCGTGGTACATGTTGCTGAATGTTCTCTGTTTCTCTCTCTATCCAAGGAGATATATGGTTCGCAACCCTCGCCGGGCGTTAGATCTCGTGACCCGAGGCACACGGCCGCTCGTCGTCTCAGCAGAGGGCCACAAACCTTGACAGAACAGAAACAGAGAAGATTCAGCAACACGTACCACCGCTAGCTACAAGCCTACAAGGCTACAACAACCAAAACAGACTTTTGACTGAGAGAAACAGAAAACATGCAGCAAACTAGAAGGATTTGACGCGCTTCCCCGCGCCCAGAGATTGGGCATTGTTTGAGAGGGGATATTCCGCAACTAGTTGCGCCCGCACCCCATTTTTGTTCTGACATTTTTAAGTTTCCAAAAAATGCAAACTAAAATTCTAGACATATATTTTATTGTATCTTGTTTATCTGTGAAATTTCATCCAAAAATATGTCAAAATGTGGCCTACACAAAAAGAACAAATGATTTGTAAATTGTACGTGACACTATTTACGTACGTCTTCTCTTTTTTACACATGTCACATTTTGACATATTTTTGGATGAAACTTCACAGATGCACAAGACACAACACAATGTATGTCTAGAATTTTAGTTTGCATTTTTTGGAAACTTAGAAGTGTCACAACAAAAAATGGGGTGCGGACGCAACTAGTTGCAAATGAGAGTTTCCCGCATTGTTTGGATTGTGGCCAACACCCTACTCATTTTTTTTTAACACAGGGAGGGCCTAGAAGGCCCCAGAAACTGCATTAATAAGGAGCGGTGGGATTACAAGTTACACAGAGGGACTCAAAGAGAAATAAAATTACAAAAACACCCTATAGTTTTTCACAAAGGACCCCGAAAAGAAATGTGGAAACGCCATCGAGTCCTTCTCCACCGAAGTTGACGAAAAGCTCGCCGCCATGGCCACCCACGCCGTCACCGGGGACGGAACCACTTGGGACAGGGCAGGTGATGGACGCATTGACGGTGTTGAGGAAGATCTTCCCCTCTGGCTCTTTGGCCTGGAGGAAGTAGTTGAGGTAGCACCGGCAGTTTGCCGGAGCCAGCGCTCGGAGCGTCCGCCCTTCGGCCATGAGAGTCGGCGGCAGGACAGCACCTTGCCGTCGACGAGTTGCCGCCGAGGGTGTGCTCCTGATGATCTCCTTGGTTGCAGCTGCTGGACGATCCCGCTTCCCAAATCGGCAACGGAATCCAGGATCTATCCCTCTGCCTTTCCCATCCCCACGATGGGCAATAGCAGAAGAAGAACCACCAGAATCTGCCCGCTCTGGTTCGCCACCGCGCTTATTGAAGACGGCTTGGTCAGCTCCGCCTCCAGAAACCGACCTCCACCACGGAGATCCGCCGGAGAGCGCCGCCAGCCACCACCCAGTGCTGCGCAAAAGCACTAGGAGCATCAGCCGCCACGGCATAACGCCATACTCCACGAAGGAACAAACCCTAAACCTACTACTAATATATACAGGAGACCGGCCTCCTCTCCCACATCCCCTCCGGCCGGCGAGGCCGCCGGAGAGGAGGGGGAGAGGAGCCAGGGGGAGGGAGGAGACTCTCAAGGGGATAAGGTTGGGAGAGAGCGAGGTGGGGAGAAATGAGCGGCTATTGCGAACCCTAGAGGTCCCCCTACTCATATTTTGGTCATGGACAAAACTTATGTCTTTGTTTGGATGGTTGCCAGTGATTTTGTATGCCAATGCCTCTTTGGCCAATCCAGATCACTCTTCTAGCCCATGTTGACGAACTCATGCGCAATCAAAAGGTTAACAAAAAATTTGGGTAGCCAAGTATTTGATGGGGCAACCATGGGTGTGTTGATGAATGATGTCACGCCATCCAGACTGAGTAAAGAAGTCGACATATATGCGATCAATAGGTTATAGGATGGACACAAACCCGTATTTTTATGGTCTAATAACTTTCATTCACAAAAATAGGAAATTTCCAAAATGAAATATCAATAAGAAAATCCAATAACATAGTCAGCTACAAATATATATCTTCAATAATACAGGCTCCTGAAGCTAGATGGTTCTTGCATGATCTATGTAAATCAAAATAAGGTTACTAATCCTTATTTATCTTTTTTCACTCCATATGTTTACGAGAGCTATGTTTTCTAGCGGCTTATTGGCTATGTTAGCCCTCTACACAGCTACTATGATATCTCTTTTTGTTTTCTTCCGTTTGAATCTGCCTAACAGAACTAGTTATGTTTGTACGTATCCCATTTGGTCGCAGACCTGGTTTCGAGGCACTGACATAGGAGGAATGTGCTAAATTTACTGTGTCTGGTCATGATTCAAATTAAGGAGGTGATATCGGCTTGTTTCGAACAAAAAGATGGCTTTATCTATCTATTATCTATCTATCTATTATATACTAAAAACAAAATGCAGAGGTCTAAAATAGAGACACAAGGTTAATCCACATCATCAAAATTATCTAATTCGTCTGATTTTGGTGGGACCTAATTATAACGGCTGAGATCAACAAACTTTTATTCACATAAATAGGTACAAAGTGATTGTTTGTCACGTCTAACCTGCCATGCACATCACGATTGATGAGACTTCCTAATAGACCGTGTACATATATAGTCATGGGGCACGTAACAAGAAAATATGTTATGTATCAGGTACAGAGAATCCTACCCAGTCACGTACCTTTATTGCAAATAAAAAATTATCTACAAGTAGAGAGGAATTTGCACAGCCCACGACATGATCGAATTTGACTCGGTTAACAGAAAAAATGATACTCGGATGGCTAGCCGATCAATCAGATTACCACAAAAAAAAAATTTATACGCATGCATGTACATCATCAGTTTTGAGTCGTTAGAGCGTCTAGCCATACGAAGGGTCATGTACATATTGATGGAGATTGCATAGAATGTATATACGTACGTCTGCATCCAACTAATATGGGTGTTAATTAATTATATCATAGGATTTAATTTTGAGGGTAGTTTGTTTCATGGTGCCATTGTTTGCTCTACTCATCAAACTTTTAAACTTTTATAAAATAAGTGTTGCAGTTTTGTCTACACATAGATGTATCTAGAGTTCTAGATGTATTTTAGTTACATATTCATCCGTATATAGAAAAAGTTTTCAAAATGGAGGGAGAATCTACATAAAAAAGTTACTCTCATCAATCACAACCTCAGTGTTACTAGCTGTTTTATGTAAAATGAGTGATAGATTGTAAATCATCTTACTATTAATGTAGCATAAACAGATTTTCCTTTTTTACACACAATGAGTATTCAAAGTACCGATAAAGATATTGTAGTCAATATTTTGCCTCGTGTGCTTCCATAGATTCCCAAAGCGGCTGAAAGGTTTTCTTGATTGAAATATAAGGACGGCTGAGATTAAACGATACCTATTCGGAATTAGAGGTAAGATGACTGAGATTAAACGATATCATGATACCATTTTAGGGGTTTACACTGTTTTGAGGCTTGGGGTTCTAGAGAAGCACAAGCTATTTTCAAAACAACAACATTTATTATACAACAAACGTAGTAGCATTGTCACAAAGATACTTGAGAATATATTTCATGTACAAGCTATACCAAATACTTTTTTGACAAAAAGTTACCGACGATAATATGCAGGAATGAAAAACTTATTACCATATCATGACACTGACTAGCTACAAGAGATGTCAGATGCACACGGAGGTGAGGGGGCGTGTAATTAAAAGGAACATCAATTTTATCTCGGCAAATCGAGAGAAATATACTATTGTGGAAGTATTGTTACCAATAAAAACATGGTTGTAGTCAGGTAAAGAAGTCAATCAGGTTTAATCTTCTACATCAACAACGAAGATCTATAGCTTTTAATCAATTGTCATTTAAAGACATAATTTTTAGTTCAGGTGAATGTTTATTTCATAGACTTTTTGCTTGCAAGATTACGAATCTTATGAATATCTCTTACATATCATGAATTAAAAGTAAAAAACTGCTTTGTGTTTAACCTTTTGGAAATATATTATCTAGATCGTGGGTTCGTATGTCTTTCCTAGAATGAATCAAACACATAATTATGTTAACTTAATAGAATGTCCCTTTTGCAATCTAGCAATGAAATTTACAATTGACTGAGATGACATAACTATATCGTGTTTTTGGAGTAGCCATGTAACACAACCTAGCAAATACATGCGACTGAGATTGTACGAAACTAGGTCAAAGGGCGGAGGATAACTTAGAGAACAACTGAAAATATATAAAATTAGTATTACGACCATTTTGGATAAACAATGTGTTAGAAAATTTAGTCAAACTACTCTAATTTTGTCCTTACGATGTATAAATATGCTATTGGAAGGGTTGACAAGAAAATAGTAACACCATTTTTCCTAACCACATTTTTGAAACATAATCATCTACTACCTTCGTTTCAAAATAACTGCCTCACTTTTATCTAGATACGGATGTATGTAGACGCATTTTAGTTTTAGATACATCCATATTTTGAAAAACTTGAGACACTTATTTCAGCACGAAGTGAGTACAAAATAATTATCAAGATTTCATTTTGGAGATCATCAACGTGTCTAAAACATCATGCATTTCAAAAGTTAGTAAGTAATTGAAAGGAACAAATAACTCAAAAAATAACTAACAGATAAAGTTCTCATTGTTTTGTTTGTCCTACCCGTTAAATGACATTCTTACTTATTCATCTCATCTAATATTTTTATTTTTGTATTCCATTTGAGGACTCAATTGGACGTCATCTAGACATTGCTCCTTTAGCTAGACCCCTATCATTACTTGGACCACAACATATAAACTTTCATAGTTGTACATCGAATAGAAAAAAAAAATACCACCGTATGTACGATATGATTATAAGAAAGATACAATATCTAACGAGGTGAATTGAAATTTACACAATAATCTAATATCATATACTAGCAACACATATGATTATTAGATGGTCCTTTCAAAAGGGTGCAATAATCACTTGCATAAGTACAGTTGCTTGAAGATGTTACCTACAAAACAGGTATCTTAATTAACACAATATCTAGGTGGTGACATAGTTATTTTATAAACTTCACATAATATGAATATACGTGAAATCATAGATTTAATTCACGAACATAGAAAAGTAAATACGGTGTTTCCCTCGCATTTGCGAGGGCCACCCTTCTAGTTGTTAAAAAAACTAGTTTTATGGCTTTAATCTCATATGTTAATTAATGTTTGATTAGCGTGTTCAGCAGCTGATGTTTATTTGACTTGTGTATGTTACTTGGAGAAGTATAATATATAACCTCTGATTATTATTGAAGATATGCACATCTACTGTTTATACCTTATGTCATCGTAAATTTGTGTGATTTACATCTCGGAGTTTGGCATGCCTTCATGCTAATTTATTCTACATGCAACTGTGTAAGCAACTTTATAGCCATGTGATTTGAATTGGAGCTTAACCATCTTAATCCAATGAATATTTGTATTTATTTCCAACAGAAGAATGTGCATGAGATATTTTATACCGCACGGCCGCATGAAGTTGTAGACTGAGATGCAGTCTACATGGGTGCGTTTGGTAGCTCGTATGCCCCTTGGCTCGCATCTGGATAGTAAAAAAAAATGGTCGTACCGTTCCCTTAGGGCATGTTTGGTAGGGGAAGACTTGTATAGGATCACTCCATTAGGTGAGATCATAGGATCGGCTAACAAAATTCATTTGTATAAATTGCAAAAAAATCTAAAACTTATATACAACATACCTACGGGTTGTATCTACAACTCTAAAAAATATTCAGCCCAAATTCCATCTACAGACAAAGAAATAAAAATAATAAAGTCTATTGTGAATAGTGCTAGCTTTAGGTGAACAGGATTTCACAGTATTCACACCCAAGATTTGTCTTTTTATTTGTTCTCTAAGTGTAGGTCGAATTTAAAGCTACGGTTTTTAGGGGTTGCAAATATAGGACATATGTTTGTTGCCAATTTTTTCTAGAATATTTGAACATGGTTTGTCTGTTTAAAAATTGTGATCTCACAGATCCTATGCAAACACAGATCCTATCCAAGTTGCCCCCATGTTTGGTAGCCCAGATCCTATTTGGGGCTTACTAGCGCAGTGGTGCGAGGTCACTTGTGCGTTCGAAACGAGCCACGGACCAGAATTGGGTTATTGTTTGGTAGGTCGGGTTGCATGGTTTGGGCGAAAAGGCTTTTTTTATTTGTTTGCGTGCAACCAACCCCAAATCTCGATGGAGATGAAACTACACACGTTTGGTACCATCCATGCAAGCATAAGGTCACCTCTTCTCTACAACGGGTAGCCTTACCATACTATCACCTCCCATCACACAGAAATCACAGTTCATCAGTTGCACACTTACGAAGCTAGCAGCTCACGAATTCAGCCCTAGCTATTACAAATGGTACTTCATAACGATACTCCCTAGGTACTATGAATTCATCACGGGGTAGTTCAACATACGGGGATCAAATTGGGGTTCGAGAAACATGGGATTGATGGGATTCGTAGCATAGAAAACAAAAAAATTCCTACCACAAGAACGAATAACAAGCCAAGATCTAATCTAGTAGATGGTAGCAACGAGATGAAGATCGTGAGACTAACCCTCGAAGATTCCAAAGCCTACGAGATTAGATCTCGTTGTTGATGTAGTCGATCACTTGCCGCTTGCAAAAGTGCGTAGAAGATCTTGACGGTGCCACAATCGGGCAGCACCTCCGCACTCGGTCACACGTACGGTGTTGATGACGACGTCCTTCTCCCTGTTCCAGCGGGCAGCGGATGTAGTAGATCCTCCTCGGAATCCCGCCAGCACGACGGCGTGGTGACGGTGGTGGTGGAGATCTCCGGCAGGGCTTCGCCGTAAGCACTGTGGGAGAAATAAGAGGAGGGAGGAGAGGGCGGCTAGGGTTTGGGCGCAGGGTGGTGCCGCGACTTGGGAAGCTAAGGATGCGACTTGAGGTGCCCTTGGGGTGCCCATTGGTCCCTTTAAATAGGTGTCCAAGCCCCTTGGGTCGTCCATAAACCTGCCCCCAAGTTTGACTGAGTTCCGATAGGTTTCCAGTTCCGAAAACCTACTCCTTCTCGAACTCTTTTGCCAATTCCGAAACTTCATTAAGAAAAGACTTATTTTCCTTTAACGCAACATGGTTGCACCTATTATGGAACCCTCCGGACTTCCTTAGACATCCCGGGTCGTCCCGGACACTTCCGTAACCTTCCATAATATTCCGTACTATTCCGGTCCTTCCAAAACCTTCTAGAAGCTCCGGTCAAAACACCGAACTTTTTCCGAACCCCGGAAAATGACTTCCCATATATGAATCTTATTCTTCGGATCATTCCGAACAACATTCGAGCTCCATTCCATATTCCATATCTACTTAAAACGACATCAAACCTTAAGTGTGTCACCTTACGGTTCGAGAACTATGCAGACATGATCGAGACTCCTCTACGATCAATAACTAATAGCGGGACATGGAGATCCATAATAGCTCCCACATATTCAATGATGACTTCGTGATCGAAAGAACCATTCACATAAAATACCGATTCCCTTTGTCAAACGATATTTTACTTGTCCGAGGTTCGATCATCGGTATCTCCATACCTAGTTCAACCTCGTTACTGACAAGTACTCTTTTACTCGTACCGTGGTATGTCATCTCTTGTGACCTAGTCACCTGCTTGCAAGCTAATCAGACGACATTCCACCGAGAGGGCCCAGAGTATATCTATCCGTCATCGGGATGGACAAATCCAACTCTTGATCCATATGCCTCAACTCACACTTTCCGAATACTTAATCCCATCTTTATAACCACCCATTTACGCAATGGCGTTTGATGTAATCAAAGCATCCTTCCGGTGTAAGTGATTTACATGATCTCATGGTCGAAGGACTAGGTAACTATGTATCGAAAGCTTATAGCAAGTTGAACTTAATGACTTGATCTCATGCTATGCTTACTATGAGTGTGTCCATCACATCATTCACCTAATGATATGATCTTCTTATTAATAACATCCTATGTTCATGATTAGTAAACCATGATCATTTATTAATCAACAAGCTAGTTAAATGAGAGGCTTACTAGGGACTCTGGTTGTTTACACAACACACATGTATCAATGTTTCCGGTTAATACAATTATAGCATGGAGTGTAAACATTTATCATGAACACTAAGATACAACAATAACTATTTTATTATTGCCTCTTGGGCATCTCTCCAACTGTCTCCCACTTGCACTAGAGTCAATAATCTAGTTTACATATGTACAGATATAACACCTTGGCCTTCTGGTGCTTATCATGTTTTGCTCATGGGAGAGGTTTCAGACAACGGATCTGACACGCTCAGAAACGTATGTATTTTGCAATTCATTTGCGTCTCAACGCATCACTTATTTTCCAAATGAGTCGGCATTAATCATATATGTTCAGTCTTCTGGTGGAACCTTAATTCCGCGGTCTGAAATATGTCACTAATATTGTCACACACAATATAGCTTCAAAGTTCTGACACTATCGGAACTACACCAAGTTCTCAAAGAACTCCTCGACTTAAAACTCCTTAGTCATTGTCAAAACAATGACATACTCTGCCTTTGTTTGTAGAATGCGTCACAATATTTAGAACTCATCTAAATTTAGCATAGACTTCTTCTAACTCATTGTGCTACCTTTTAATCAACACTTAGCCTAATTGAGATTTTATATGTGACCAAACTAATATCGGTGCAACACCTTACAGTGATTTGTTTGTCATTACCCCATACAAAACTAATATCCTTGGTTCTTCTAAAGCACTCAGGGATATTCTTACTGTTGTCCAATGATCAACACATGAATCATTCTGGTATATGCTCCTAACTCTTTAGAGCACAGGACATATGATTGTGTACATATTATTCGTGATCTAAAATCACTCATGTGTTTTTACTCATTGAGTGTCAGATACACTCAAGTCTTGGTAAACCTTCACACGAAAAGAACACCTTCTTAATATTTTTATATTGAACTACTTCAATATTCATTCTATGTACTTTGACTTAAAGTTATTATGCGTTTCAATATATCTTCATAGATCTTGACGCTAAATATGTTTCAGTCCATATCCTTTCATAGAAGTTGATTTTCAATGAAACCTTCTAATCATATCAAGTACATGATTACATTATTTATAATCAACGATATGTCATCTACATAAAGTATTATAAATATATCTCAGCGCTCCTACTTAATTTCTTGCAAATGCAAGCTTCTTCATCGTTTTTGATGAAATCATAACTCTTTGATCATTTCATCCGGTGAAGATTCCAACTCCGTGATACCCACTTCATCCAGTGAAGTTTGTACACCTTTTTAGTATTCTACGGACTAGCAAAACTCTCAGTTGTATCTTGTATACACCTTTAATACACACTTCTGTTAAGTAATGTATTTTGCCATCCTACTAGCATATCTCATAAAAGAAATATGCAGCGATTACTAGAATAATCCACATAGACTATAAGCATCGCTACGGAAGATCTAATCTTATCGTAGTCAACTCTTTGAACTTTGTCGTAAACAACTTTTCGACAAGTCGAGCTTCTTCAAGGATATTCCATCCAAGTCCATCAATTTTATAGATCCATTTACTTTCAAAAAGTATTCACCTATCTTGGATTTCATGGCGCATAGCCATTTTAACGGAGTCAGGGCCCATCATAACTTATTTGTATGTAGTTGGTTTATCATTGTTCAAAATCATTTATTTGATCACAAAGTAAACCAAACCTACAAGGTTCAATAGGTACTTCGATCTCCATGACTATAACACTTTGTAGACATGGGAGCCATGATCAACGTGGCCGCTTTCAGAACCATTTCCGATGCTGCCCTACTCTGATCATCATGCTCAGGTTCATCAACCTTATCAAGTTATATTGTCCTCCCACTCAAATACTTCGCTAGAAACAATTTCTTGGAAATAAGAAACATCGACAAACACTTTTGTCTTTGACTTCATTGTGGAAAGAATTCCCAATTTGTTCTTTGGGATAACCAGCAAAGACATTCATCCGATTTTGGTTGTAAACTCATTTACTTATATGCAATGCATACCAAAATTTAAGAAAGGACTATTAGGGTTTATACCCATGCCATAACTCATATGGTGTCATTTCAATGGATTTATGATGACGCTCTATTTAGTGTAAAAGCGGTAGTCTCCAAAGCATAATCCACAAAAATATAATGGCGTCATTTTATTTTATCTCCTCATTAATCCAACAAGGTTTGGATACGTCTCTCGGATACTCCATCATCACTATGATACTCCAAGAAACGTGAGTTGTAGAACAATTTCATAACTCTCTTAGATGTTCGCTAAAACTCGTAATTCAAATATTTCCACCATGATCCAATCATAGATATTTGACTTTTCTATTACGATGATTTCCACTTCATGCTGAAATTTATTTGAATCCATTCAAATGTTTCAAACTTCTTCCTTATTGAATAAATATATTCACATATATATACTCAATTCATTGTTGGAAGTTTTCATGAAGTAGAAGAATCTCCCGCACACAACTATGCCCAGTGAACCACATGCATCATCATGTATGTTTCCACTAAGTTAGTTGCCCGTTCAACTCTTGGCCTATGAACGGTATTTCAGTCATTCTCTTTAGAAGAGATTTGCAAGCGCCAAACGATTCAAAAATCAAATGACTCCAAAAATCCATTTGTATGGAGTTCCTTCATGCGTTCCTTTCTAACTTGACCTAAATGGCGGTTCCGCTAATAAGTGGAATTCACATCATTTGCCTTATGGCTTTTTAGCGTCAGTGTTATGCATGTGTGTTTCATCATAAAGATTTATAATAACTTATCCATCGTACATGGAATACTGTCATAATTTGAACAACTCATTGTTTTCATTTGACCAGAACAAAATAACAATTATGAAGTTCTTTATTATAAATTTGAAGGGCTAGGTAGAATGCCAACGACAAACATAATAACACTTTATTTTGTCCAGACGTGCATTATTACCACATTCCTTACCAGTCACTTAGGCCATTGTATTCTTGTATTGCGTTGTGTTGTATGACATCTCATACCAACCAATATGGTACTTATACCCAAGAATTTCATTGTGTGACCAAACAAGGAATACATTCATAACATGTATATCATCTATATACACCTGAGCTAGACTTTCTAGTCTTTTCTTTCTTTCTACCAAAATATTTTGTAGTTTCTCTTTTAGCTTTCCTCATTCTCAGAAAACACTTCACCTTCAATAACTTTTAGGTCCATTGGTCAAATATTAATAACCTTGAGGTTCTTACTATGAAGTTGGTCATCACATGACAAGTGTTCCAGATTTCACTATTAGTAACCTTTTAATGTGATGAACAATTTCACTCATAATTTTTATCCATCATCAAATCATGATGACTTTCCGAGACCATGTCTGTACATGCTAGGCTCGTAAAGTTTAACCTTAGTACTCGTATGTGCAAATCTGGCTTGCACCCGTTGTATGCACACGTAGAATCTATAACACCCGATCATCACGTGATGCTTCGAAACGACGAGTCTTAGCAACGGTGCATACTAAGGACGATCACTTCATGGATATGCGAATATCGTTAGTGCCCAACTAGTTGGAGGATTGGGATGCCTGGCGTCTTCAACCTTCGTACATTCCCATAAAACTTATGAGTTTATGTAGTATCACTAGATTATATTTTATCATCTTGCAATAATGTCTTAGATATCACATATATCTCATACCATGCTTATTTCTGAAAACAAAATTTCCAACTCCTTACTTTTCAAACGGATTTGAACTTCAAGTTTCACGGAGACAAGATGATTTTAGGTACTAATTGAAACCATTGCTCTTTGAATCAGTGTGAGGTTTACTAAAAGTTTGCAATAGGACTTAATCATTTCTTGATTCTTTAACAATACGGTACCAGTCCGTAAAGTTTCTTGTCAGACTTAACAGTATTTCTATATCAGTTACAAGACTAGCGCATGGTAGATAACGGATGCCAATTCTACAAATTTAATTCAAAATACTATTCAGACTATGTTCATGATAATTAGTTCATGTTTTAATATAATTACTAATGAACTCCCACTTAATACAACATCCCTCATAGTTGTTTAGTGGCACCCAATCCATATCCATTAAATCAAAACCGATCATCACGTGAGATGATGTAGCTTCAATGGTGAACATCAACATGTTGATCATATCATCCATATGACTCGTGTTCAACCTTTCGGTTTCCTGTGTTCCGAGGCCATGTCTGTACATGCTAGGCTCGTCAAGCAAACCCAAGTTTTTCCGCGTGTGCAACATGGCTTACACCCGTTGTATGTGAACGTAGAATCTATCACATCCGATCATCACGAGATGCTTCAAAACGACGAACTGTAGCAACGGTGCATACGAGGGGAGAACACTTTATTATCTTGATATTAATGTGAGGGGATCATCTTATAATGCTACCGTCGCGATCTAAGCAAGATAATATGCATAAAGGATTAACATCACATGCAATTCATAATGTGATATGATATGGCCCTTTTATCTCGCGCCTTTGATCTTCATCTCCAAAGCACGAGCATGATCTCCATCATCGTCGGGGTGCGTCAAGGTCCATGGCGCCGTCTTCATGGTTGTTCACCACATGTAGAAACTATTACAACTACTTTGAAATAATACTACTACATGAAATATAAAGACAACCATAAGGCTCCTGCCGGTTGTCACAATACAATAATGATCATCTCATACATATTCATTATCACATCATGGCCATATCACATCACCAAATCCTGCAAAAACAAGTTGGACGCCTCTAATTTGGTTTGCATATTTTACGTGGTTTAGGGTTTTCGAGTAAGATCCAATCTTCCCACGAACATGAACCACAACGCTAATACTAGTGTTGTCAATTGAAATAGTAAATTGAATCATAACTATGGTGAGAGAGACAGACACCAGCAAAGCCACTTATGCAATACAAGTTGCATGTCGAGCGTGGAGCAAGTCTCATGAACGCGGTCATGTAAAGTTAGCCCGGGCCGCTTCATCCCACCATACCGCAAGATACAAAGTACATATTGAAAGGGTGAATAGGTGCTAACCAAATTTTAGTTCTTTTTCAATTTAGGCTTGACACAAAGGTAAATTCTCTAGATATGCAACTATGTGAATTTACCTATATGACAAGGTTAACAACTAAGCAAGATATAGCTACGCAATATATAGGGGATAGAATAGGATAGAGGTAACCGAGAGTGGAGCACGCAGAGACACGGAGTTGATTCCCGTAGTTCCCTTCCTTTGCAAGAAGGTACATCTACGTTTGGAGGAGTGTGGTTGCTACGAAAGCCAAACCAACGCCACGAAGGCTTCACTCAGGTCTCCTGTGAGCAACGCCACGAAGGCCTAGCCCACTTCCACTAAGGGATTTCCTTGAGGAGCGGAAACCAGGCCTTTACAATGTTCTTGGGGCACACATCCACAACCAAATTGGAGGCTCCCAAATCTGTAACAACACAACAATCAACAAGAATACATCAACAACAAACAACTAGGGATCCAATGAGGAACACTAGCAAGATGGCCCTCAAGCATATGAGGGGGAAATGAGAATCGCTTCGGTGAGGATGTAGATCGGGGTCTTCTCCTTCGAATCTCCAAAGATCAAGAGCTTTGGTTGGGTGGAGGAGGAGATCTTGCAAATCTTGTGTTCTTGAGGTGGCTCTAATGGTGGTGAAGCTTGGCAAAATTTTGTGCAATGATTGAGCAACTTGTCCCAATGGAGAAGAAATCTATTTATATGAGTGGGGCTTCAGATCTGACCGTTATGGACGTTTTTGTGTAACACCGGAAGTTCCGGCCATGAGGGCCGGAAGTTCCGGCTGGATGCTTTCGCATCAGACCAGCTGAGGAACAGAGCGTGGGCGGAACTAGGGCGGAACTTCCGGTGACCAGAAGTTCCGGCCAAGTTCCGGCCTACTTCCGGAAATGCGCGAAAACCATACTGGACATACTGAGGCACATAATGCCGATTTTCGGAACTTGCCCGGAGGTAGGGCGGAAGTTCCGCTGACCGGAACTTCCGGCCTACTTCCGCCGAGCTTCATCGTGAGCGGAGCTGAGATTCTTCTGCCTGAAGCATCTGGGCGGAAGTTCCGCCAACTGAGGCCGGAACTTCCGGATGAAGTGAAAAACCAGCAGAGCCTTCAGAACTGAGATTCCTCTGCCTGGAGCATCTGGGCGGAAGTTCCGCCAGCTGAGGCCGGAACTTCCGGCTGAAGTAAAAAACCAGCAGAGCCTTCAGGACTGACATACCATTCCACCAGCCATGTACATATAAAGAGACCATGTACCTGTCTATATCAACACACATGAGTAGATACCTGTTGTTGACATCAAACACACAAAACCCAAAAGGGCGGGAAATGTTCTTTCAATCTCCCCCTTTTTGGTGTTTGATGACAACACAAGTATTTGCAAGGAATAATCAATGTAACCAACAAGTATGTGAGAGATATAGAGGAGCTCCCCCTAGATATGAGCATGAACATATATGAATCAAAGCTCCCCCTATATCTTGCATCTATCTTCCATGGGTTAACAATTCAACATAGTGATAAGCATATAGATAGATAGATCATACACACAAAGATATCCATAGAAGACTCACATACGGAGTTTACCATACACATAGATAAGGTTCACACACCACATAATATCTAGGAACATAGTTTGACACCAAATAGAGAATAAAATGGAATCACAACCGATAGAAATCAAAGAAAACACGAGCTTGTGACTCCCCCATGCAAATACCCAACGGAGAGCAACCTAATAAGGTCTCACTCTCCCCCTGTGGCACCAAGGCACCAAAAAGGGACAGGAGAAACTACGCGTCCCAAGGGTCGGCATTAGCCCAGCCAGGAGGAAGATCCGATGGAGCGTCGGGCTGAGGTGGAGTGTGAGGAGGAGACTCGATCTCGAGACCATCGGGTGGGAGAGGAGCGCCATTCTTAGAGACCCACTCAGCCTCCGGAGTGATGTTCTCGTCGGTACCGGGTGGAGACACTTCTAGATTGAGAGCCCTCATGATGCTCTTCTGACGAACCCGAGACTTCTTGGCCTCAACATGTTGCTGATACTGACGGTGATTGACAGCTGAGGTGAGAAAAAAGATCTGTTGCATGCGGCGGGCAAGCTTGGAGGCCCAACTTGGTGGCTTCTCATGAAAGGGAGGAACATCTTCTATGGGCGAATTGTGACGCTTAACCCGGAGGCTCTTTACTTCATGAGCGGTGATGTTGAGAGGAATGGAGTGAACAAGAGGAGCATCACGGGTAGCAATCCAAGTGTCTTCAATGAGCTTCATGATATAAGGAGAAAATAGAGGAAGCTTCTTCTCCATCACACATGTCCACATCTCATTGTAGATGTAGTCCATCACATCAAGCCTCTCACTGGTGCCCTTCTTAGCAAGAGAGTTTGCCATGAGATCCACTTCATAGGTATGCAATTCATCAACGTTGCCACCCTTGGGTCCAATTGTTTCCCGGTAGACATGAAGCATGATGTCCCAAGTAGGGAGAAGATTCGTACTCTTGCCCGGAATACTCCATCCTTTGATATAGAGAGGTTCCAAAACCTCCTTGGTTTGAGCAAACGAGCTATCATGAGACCGCCAACCATTTTCATCCACAACCGGAGAACGAGGGTATCCAAGAGCTGCTCCAAAGCTTGCCAAGTTGTCCTCAAGAAGAGTCTCATGAGTCATCCACCGGAAAGTTCTAGCTTCATCTTGTTGAAAGTGAACGGTGGAATAGAACTGTTGAATCAATCCGATGTCGAAGTCCTTGTTGAGCTCCATAATGGGATAGAGCCCAAACTCTCCACACATAGCATATGCTTCATCAAAGTACCTTGTGGCGACCATCTTGGCGGTGTCAATGGAGTGTTGGATGACTATTCCCTTCTTGAAAGTCACATATATCTCATAGAAGATTTCTTCTTGTGCCTTATTGTGGAAGCGCTTGTCCGCAACCCTATTGTTCCGAGGGATGAGATAAGGGTTGTCTTGCTGCAGCTCTTTGTACTCAAGATAAGGCATGTTCTTCATCGACACATGAACTTGCTTTCCACGGACTGCGGGTGACTTGGTCCTCTTTTGAGCCGCAAGTTGGCGAGCCGTGAGCTTGGAAGGACGAGTGAGCTCCATCTCTTCTTCAATTTCGTCAACATGCCCCTTGCCTCTCTTCTTGGAACCACCTGGGATACATATATGAAGATTGTAGATGATAAATGAGTGCACACGAACAGAGGAGGCCAAAACCAGATCCTGAACAGAACATTGAGTACAGAACAGTAAACATGACAGGCCGGAAGTTCCGGTGGGAACCGGCGGAAGTTCCGCCCGAGCGGAAGTTCCGTTGCAAGCTGCCGGAACTTCCGGCTGCACGAGGCAACACAGTTTCCCTTCGGATTCGCGGTAATGGCGATGTGAATCGCTCTACACCAACGTTCTAGACAAGCACTAGCAGGGGACAAGCACCTAGAAGGAATCTACCAAGGCTAGACCTAGATTATGCCCTAAAATTCATCTAGTGAGGTCAACCCACATCTAGAGAGGGAAAGAGCACAAACCGGGGGGAGCCATGGAGGAGGAGAGGGAGAGGATGCCGATCCACGGAGCCGACCCGGCGGGGGACGCCGGAGGGGAGAGATCTGGCCGGAGGAACCGCCGGCGTTGGAGGAGGGAGAGCAGCCCACGAACAGATGATTTGGGGAAGAATGGGGGGAGTGAACCGTTCCCCCCGTTCCCGACCCCATATGTGGGAAAAGGTTTGGGCGGAACTTCCGCTCGTTGGGCCCGGAACTTCCGGTCCCAGCCGAGCGAGCCCACCGACAGCACAACGATGCGGGAACCAGATCTGGCCAGGGGAATCCAGCCGGAAGTACCGGCCGGGACGGTCGGAACTTCCGGTGCAACAAAAAAAACTGGGCCAGAACAGGAATTTGACTAGAATTGTGTGCACTCGGAATAGGAAAATGATATGGCTTAGATGCGATAGGCTTAGGACAGATGAGCCAAACTGTGGGATGGTACATGATCACTCATTTTTGCAAGAATGCAAATGAAGGCCAAAAATGAGTGATTTCCCATAAGAACATGGAGATGTCAAATAAAATCCAATAAAGATCTAAATAACTCACAAAGAAGAGTGTGGTGGCCTAGGCCACCATGTAGGAGTGATATGGTTTGGCACCGCGAAGATATATCTTGGGCCCAAAACCAATACTCGTCATTGAAGCTCACATATCAACATATGATATAAAGAGTATGATTTCTTACTATCGGCATTATGGGGGGAGGGATAGCTCAATAGTTTAAACCGCACTCCCCCTATTTCCATGCCCACATCTAAACCAAATAAAGTTTTGAGACAAAGGTGTGTTTGCAAGATGGTCAAGCTATACTCCTTGAATCAATGATATTTAGCTCATTCCTCAAATAGCAAAACCTTGCTTCATCAAGAGGCTTCGTGAATATATCGGCAAGTTGATCTTTGGTAGGAACATATATTAGCTCAATATCACCACGGGCAACATGATCCCTAATAAAATGATTACGGATCTCAATATGATTCGTTCTTGAATGTTGCACCGGATTATAGGCAATCTTGATGGCACTTTCATTGTCACATAATAGAGGCACTTTGTCACAAGTGACACTGTATTCCTTTAAAGTTTGCCTCATCCATAACAATTGAGTGCATCCACTTGCGGCGGCAACATATTCGGCTTCGGCGGTGGAGAGAGATATAAAATTTTGCTTCTTAGAAGACCAACACACCAAGGACCTACCAAGGAATTGGCAAGCCCCGGAGGTTGATTTCCTATCATCCTTGTCTCCCGCCCAATCCGCATCGGTGTATCCATTGAGAAATAAACTTGAGCCTTTAGGATACCAAAGACCATATCTTGGGGTATCAACTAAATATCAAAAGATTCTTTGAGAGCCATCATGTGACTCTCCTTAGGAGAAGCTTGATACCTTGCACACACACCAACACTCAACACTATGTCCGATCTAGATGCACAAAGGTAAAGCAAGGATCCAATCATAGAGCGATATACCTTTTGATCCACCTCTTTACCATTGGGATCAAGTGCAAGATGACATTTAATAACCATAGGAGTGGCTACACTCTTCATCTCGGTCATCTTGAACCTCTTGAGCATGTCTTGAAGATATTTTGCTTGATTGATGGAAGTCCCTTCTCTCAATTGCTTGATCTCAAAACCAAGAAAGAACCTCATCTCTCCCATCATAGACATCTCAAACCTATCGGTCATAAGCTTTGAAAATTCATCATTGAAAGCTTTGTTAGTAGAGCCAAAGATAATATCATCAACATATAATTGGCAAACGAAAAGCTCCCCATTGACCCTCTTAGTAAAAAGAGTGGGATCGATTAGCCCAACATCAAACCCACGGTCTATCAACAATTCTTTAAGGTGCTCGTACCAAGCTCTAGGAGCTTGTTTGAGCCCAGAAAGTGCTTTATCAAGCTTATAGACATGGTTAGGAAAGTTGAGATCCTCAAACCCCGGGGGTTGCTTAACATAAACCTCTTCATGCAAAGGAACATTAAGAAATGCACTTTTCACATCCACTTGTTGTAACTTAAAGTTATGATGGGCGATGCATAAGCAAGAAGGATACGGATGGACTCAAGGCGAGCCACGGGAGCATAAGTTTCTCCAAAGTCAATTCCTTCAATTTGAGAGAAACCTTGAGCTACCAATCTTGCCTTGTTCCTCACAACATTCCCAAACTCATCTTGCTTGTTCTTGAAAATCCATTTAGTGCCTATAACATTGTGGCACTCTTTTGGCTTCTCCACTAAAGTCCATACTTTATTGCGCTTGAAGTTGTTGAGTTCCTCATGCATAGCTTCCAACCAATCCGAATCTTCAAGGGCCTCAAAAACTTTCTTGGGTTACACTAAGGAGATATAAGCATGATGATTGCTAAAGTTAGCCAATTTCCTTCTTGTGGAAACTCTTCCTCTTATATCACTTAGGACCTTATCATGAGTGTGTCCAAGAATTTCCAAGTTCCTATCTCTTCTAGCTAGACGACGGGACTCGATCTCCTCCTTGGTTCTTCTTGGCCTTGGAGGTATCACTTGATCAACTTGATCATTTGGGTCCCCGTCTTGACCTTCAACTTGAGCTTCCTCAATTTCTTGAGAGCGCTCAACATCATGTGCTTGACCTTGGACATCATTTGGTGAGGAGCAAATATCAAATGGATACTCATCGGAGCCATCATGAATTCTTGGTTGATCTTGTCCTTGATCTTGCACACTAGAGGGAGGGTCTTGTTCTTGGGTTGGTGCATCATTAGCTTCAATAGATGGGGTTTGTTGATGTTGAGAAGATGAGGGCTCCACCGTGGTAGAGCATAGTCCTTCCCGAGACGCCACACCGTGTCCCTCAATGGGGCGGGAAAATCCCACACCCATTCTTACTATGGCATCTTGAGGTATTTCATCACCTACACATACATCAAGTTGCCCCACTTGGGAGCCATCATTTTCTTCGAACTTCACACTACAAGATTCGATGATAATCCCGGAATATACATCAAAGACTCTATAAGTGTGAGATTCGGCACCGTAACCAACAAAAATACCCTCCAAAGATTTAGGAGCAAATTTAGATAAACGAACTCCTTTGATTTTGTAGAAACACTTACACCCGAACACCTTGAAGTATGAGATATTAGGCTTGTTCCCGGTGAGTATTTCATATGGAGTCTTGTTCAAGCCCTTGCGGAGGTAGAGCCGGTTAGAGGAGTGGTAAGCGGTGGAGATGGCTTCGTCCCAAAAGTTATAGCGGGATTTATACTCCGCCATCATAGATCTTGCCATATCCATAAGAGTCCGGTTCTTCCTCTCCGCAACACCATTTTGTTGAGGGGTTTATGCAGCGGAATATTGATGTCGAATCCCCTCATCACTAAGAAAATCATTGAGTGTATAGTTCTTGAACTCGGAGCCGTTGTCACTTCTTATTGCCATTATAAGGAGGTTGTGTTTGCGTTGCACCTCTGTGGCAAAGTCAATGAAGATTTGTTGAGTCTCATCTTTCCTTTTGAGAAAGTAAACCCAAGTGTATCTTGAGTAGTCATCAACAATCACCAAGCATTGTTTCTTTGCACCAAGACTTGCATGAGTCGTGGGACCAAAGAGATCCACATGAAGGAGCTCCAAGATCCTCTTGGAAGAGATAATAGTCTTGCTTGGGTGCGGAGAGTCATGCATTTTGCCTTCAACACAAGCCCTACAAACACGATCTTTGGAAAAAGACACATTTTCCAATAGTCCCACAATATGGTTCCCCTTGTGAAGACTTTGCAAAGTTCACATATTGACATGGGCCAAGCGGTGATGCCACAACCAACCCACATCCGCCTTTCCGAATAGGCACATCGCACTTGTCGTGGTGGTCCCCGAAAAGTCCACCACATACAAGTTATGTTCGCGATACCCAACGAAAGCGACTTTTAGAGTCTTGCTCCACAAGAGGACCACAATATCATTATCAATAAAGACGGCGAAACCCATCTTGCCAAGGGCGGAAATGGAAAGCAAATTGTAACCAAGGGTTTTGACAAGCATTACATCCACAAGAGTAATGTTGTGTGCAACCACAACCTTGCCAAAACCCAATACCTCGGATGTAGAATTATTGCCAAAGGAGACGGTGATATGATTTATGTTGGGCCTCAACTCCTTGACGAGGTTCTTGCCGCCGGTCATATGACTTGTACATCCACTATCAAGTACCCATTTTGACCCTCCGGCGGCATAGTCCTACATGAGATCAATTCTTGGATTTAGGTACCCATTTTTCAATGGGTCCTCTTTTGTTAGCAACAAGGGTCTTTGGGACCCAAATAGACCAAGCAACATAACCATCATATGGACCAACATATTTTGCATAAACATCACCATAGTAATATTTAAATAAAACATAGTGAGGGTTAGCAATTCCCGCATCATCATCATTAATGATGTTGGCCTTAGGGGCTTCATCATTAGTGATAACCTTCTTTTGTGCGGGCTTGGTTTTCTTCTTGTTAGCCTTCTTTGCCTTGGCAATATAACCAATGCCCTCCTTCCATTGTTTGATCTTTGATTACTCAAAAGATCATCTAAAGACAATTTACTTTGGGGAGAGGAGGCCTTAGTAAGTTCATCCTTAAACCTAGCATTTTCCTCAATAATATTTGCATGATCACATGAAGAGGTAGAGGAACTAGGTATGTCATATGAAGCAAGCCTAATTTGAAGTTGCTCATTAGACTTGGAGAGGAGAGAGTATTCACTCTTCAAGGCTTTGTGAGCCTTGTCTAGTTCATCTAGATTCTTCACAAGTTTCTCATGATCAACACCAAATTTGGCCTTTTCTTTTTTAAGCACTTTAGACTTAGCCCTAGCAAGATCTCTAGCTTTAGTGAGCTTGTTAATTTCATCTTGAGGCTCTTCAAGAGTTTCTAGCCTCTCTTCAAGGGAAGCTATAGTTTCTTGACTTTCCTCAAGAGCATTTTTAAGGGCATGTATTTCAAGAGAGTCTTCTCTCTCTCTATTTGACATTTTTTATCAAGAGTATTATCTAGTTGTGCTAGACGAACCATGAGATTTGAAACATGCCTTTTAGTGTCACCTTGTAAGTTAAGAATGAACTCATCAAAATCAAGCATTTCTTGTTTCACTTTTAAACTGGCATGATCAACCCCTAGATCATTTGATATGTTGGGCATAGAGGGGTTAGGAGATGATACCTCGGAAGATTTAGCCATGAGGCAACTTTCTTCCTCCACATGAATGACTTCATTGGGGGATTCACTTGGTGATGAAGAGTTGGTGGAGAGGGAGGCAAGAGCAACCAATCCATTTGGAGTTGCATCTTCTTCTTCATCATCAACATCATCACCTCCGGAGGTATATTCTTCTTGAGTTGATAGCACAATAGATGTGTCCAAGGTGGACCTTGCCATGAAGCAATGTGCATTCTTGATATGAGGATTCTCATTGGGGGATTCAAAGAGAGATGAAGAGGGAATGTTGGTGGTGGCAATGGCGGCCACTTCCTTTGAGCTTTCTTCTTCATCACTACTACTTTCAACTTCATCGGAAGAATATTCTTCCTTAGTCACTAGCACAATCCTTGATGGCCTCTTTCCCTTCTTGCTCTTGTTGTAGAATTTCTTGTTGGGGGCCTTTGAATCTTTGCTCTTGTCCTTGGGGATGAGCCTTCCACCATGAGTTTCTCTATGCTCATAGGGACCATCGGCTATGAAATGGCGCTTGTCACCACAATTGTAGCAAGATCTTGATTTTGGCCCCGAGCTCTTGAACCCACTTGAGTTGTTTCTCTTGATGTTGTCTTCCTTGGCCTTGGATGGATCAACCCAAAAGGTTTTTGCATGGAATTCCATGTGGTCATTGTAGTGGTATTCCAAATCATCCGGATAGGACATACTCCAAGATTTCCTATATGGTTCTTGAGGGTTCACTTCTTCCACGGAGTTGAACGCCAAGGCAAGGTTGGTCCCTTTTGACATTCCAATGGCACGATTGCGAGAATCATGAGAGTTTTGCTCGAGCACCTTGAGAGCTTGCAACTCGTGCACTGCTTGTTGAGAAGTGAGAGAGGAAAAGCATTCTCTCCCAACAAGAGTCTTGACATCAATGGGCTCAAACGGCATCATGCAATCAATATACTTATCTTTGATCCAAGAGTCATCAATTGTTTGGCACCCACATTCCGGAAAGCATTGGCAACGGTGATAAGTCTTCTATACATGACTTCATGATCTTCATCCGGTAGCCTCATGAATCCTTCGGCTTGATTCTGAAGGGTATTATACTTGTTCCTTCTCATGCTTTCACTTCCCATGCAACTAGCGTCCAAACCATCCCAAGCTTCCTTGGCGGTGGAGAAATTCCCAACACGAGACAATTCCTTTGTCCCCACACTAGTTTGAACCATGTGCAAGGCAATGTCATTGAGTTGATTATCAACCGCTTCTCTTCTAGTCAACTTGTCGGAGTTGTAAGGCTTGAACCCTTCCAAGATGATTCTCCAAAGTTCATTGGAGGCACTGCGAACATGAGAGCGAAACTCAAATTGCCATGTATCGAAATCTTTCTCATTAAACTTAGGTGGGTCGCCCCGAATGTTTATATGAGGATGAGGAACCGGGATATCGGGACAGAGGAAAGGCGGAGCCACTTGATTGTAGCTAACACCTCCACTAGTTCCCCTAGGAGAAGCAACGGGGGTTTTAATAGTGTTTAAGTTATCACCATTCAAGGGAGTGGTAGAGGAGGGTAATGCCGAAGCATCTCCCTCTTCTAACTCACCCTTGTCCTTTACCTATAAGGTGGGGATGACGGGGGGAGCCACGGGAAAACGGTCGGAAAACATTTTCATCAAGGTTTCCATTTGGGTTTCCATGGCGGATCTCAAGGATGCTTCCACCGACTTGAGATCATCCATGGAGACCGGCTTTGCGGCCCCTTCCGAAGGTGCGTCATCCGGCATACTCTTAGGCGGTTAAGCCCGAAATAAGAGTCGAGGCTCTGATACCAATTGAAAGGATCATATGCTGCACCTAGAGGAGGGGTGAATAGGTGCTAACCAATTTTTAGTTCTTTTTCAATTTAGGCTTGACACAAAGGTAAATTCTCTAGATATGCAACTATGTGAATTTACCTATATGACAAGGTTAACAACTAAGCAAGATATAGCTACGCAATATATAGGGGATAGAATAGGATAGAGGTAACCGAGAGTGGAGCACGCGGAGACACGGAGTTGATTCCCGTAGTTCCCTTCCTTTGCAAGAAGGTACGTCTATCTTTGGAGGAGTGTGGTTGCTACGAAAGCCAAACCAACGCCACGAAGACTTCACTCAGGTCTCATGTGAGCAACGCCACGAAGGCCTAGCCCACTTCCACTAAGGGATTTCCTCGAGGCGGAAACCGAGCCTTTACAATGTTCTTGGGGCACACATCCAGAACCAAATTGGAGGCTCCCAAATCTGTAACAACACAACAATCAACAAGAATACATCAACAACAAACAACTAGGGATCCAAAGAGGAACACTAGCAAGAGGGCCCTCAAGCATATGAGGGGGAAATGAGAATCGCTTCGGTGAGGATGTAGATCGGGGTATTCTCCTTCGAATCTCCAAAGATCAAGAGCTTTGGTTGGGTGGAGGAGGAGATCTTGCAAATATTGTGTTCTTGAGGTGGCTCTAATGGTGGTGAAGCTTGGCAGAATTTTGTGCAATGACTGAGCAACTTGTTCCAATGGAGAAGAAAGCTATTTATATGAGTGGGGCTTCAGATCTGACCGTTATGGACGTTTTGTGTAACACCGGAAGTTCCGGCCAGGAGGGCCGGAAGTTCCGGCTGGATGCTTTTGCATCAGACCAGCTGAGGAACAGCGTGGGCGGAACTAGGGCGGCACTTCCGGTGACCGGAAGTTCCGGCCAAGTTCCGGCCTACTTCCGGAAATGCGCGAAAACCATACTGGACATACTGAGGCACATAATGCCGATTTTTGGAACTTGCCCGGAGGTAGGGCGGAAGTTCCGTTGACCGGAACTTCCGGCCTACTTCCGCCGAACTTCATCGTGAGCAGAGCTGAGATTCTTCTGCCTGAAGCATCTGGGCGGAAGTTCCGCCGACTGAGGCCGGAACTTCCGGCTGAAGTGAAAAACCAGCAGAGCCTTCAGAACTGAGATTCCTCTGCCTGGAGCATCTGGGCGGAAGTTCCGCCAGCTGAGGCCGAAACTTCCAGCTGAAGTAAAAAACCAGCAGAGCCTTCAGGACTGACAAACCATTCCACCAGCCATGTACATATAAAGAGACCATGTACCTGTCTACATCAACACACATGAATAGATACCTGTTGTTGACATCAAACACACAAAACCCAAAAGGGCGGGAAATGTTCTTTCACATATAACAAGAGATAACAAAAGCATCAACGTCCACAAAACCATTGTGTTCTACTCGTGCAACCAATCTATGCATTGACACGGCTCTGATACCACTGATGGGATTCGTAGCATAGAAAACAAAAAAATTCCTACCGCAAGAACGAATAACAAGCCAAGATCTAATCTAGTAGATGGTAGCAACGAGATGAAGATCATGAGACTAACCCTCGAAGATTCCAAAGCCTACGAGATTAGATCTCGTTGTTGATGTAGTCGATCACTTGCCGCTTGCAAAAGCGTGTAGAAGATCTTGACAGTGCCACAATCGGGCAGCACCTCCGCACTCGGTCACACGTACGGTGTTGATGACGACGTCCTTCTCCCCGTTCCAGCGGGCAGCGGATGTAGTAGATCCTCCTCGGAATCCCTCCAGCACGGCGGCATGGTGACGGTGGTGGTGGAGATCTCCGGCAGGGCTTCGCCGTAAGCACTGTGGGAGAAATAAGAGGAGGGAGGAGAGGGCGGCTAGGGTTTGGGCGCAGGGTGGTGCTGCGACTTGGGGAGCTAAGGCTGCGACTTGAGGTGCCTTTGGGGTGCCCCTTGGTCCCTGTAAATAGGTGGCCAAGCCCCTTGGGTCTTCCATAAACCTGCCCCCAAGTTTGACTGAGTTCCGATAGGTTTCCGGTTATGAAAACCTACTCCTTCTCGAACTCTTTTGCCAATTCCGAAATTGCATTAAGGAAAGACTTATTTTTCTTTAAGACAACGTGGTTGCACCTATTATGGAACCCTCCGGACTTCCTTAGACATCCTGGGTCGTCCCGGACACTTCCGGAACCTTCCATAATATTCCGGACTATTCCGGTCCTTCCAAAACCTTCTAGAAGCTCCGGTCAAAACACCGGACTTTTTCCGAACCCCGGAAAATGACTTCCCATATATGAATCTTATTCGGACCATTCGGAACCTCCTCGTGATGTCTCAGATCCCATTCGAGACTCCGAACAACATTCGAGCTTCATTCCATATTCCATATCTACTTAAAACGACATCAAACCTTAAGTGTGTCACCCTACGGTTCGAGAACTATGCGGACATGATCGAAACTCCTCTCCGATCAATAACTAATAGCGGGAGCTGGAGATCCATAATAGCTCCCACATATTCAACGATGACTTCGTGATCGAAAGAACCATTCACATAAAATACTGATTCCCTTTGTCACGGAATATTTTACTTGTCCGAGGTTCGATCATCGGTATCTCCATACCTAGTTCAACCTCGTTACTGACAAGTACTCTTTACTCGTACCGTGGTATGTCATCTCTTGTGACCTAGTCACATGCTTGCAAGCTAATCAGGCGACATTCCACCGAGAGAGCACAGAGTATATCTATCCGTCATCGGGATGGACAAATCCCACTCTTGATCCATATGCCTCAACTCGTACTTTCCAAATACTTAATCCCATCTTTATAACCACCCATTTACGCAATGGCGTTTGATGTAATCAAAGCATCCTTCCGGTGTAAGTGATTTACATGATATCATGGTCGAAGGACTAGGTAACTATGTATCGAAAGCTTATAGCAAGTTGAACTTAATGACTTGATCTCATGCTATGCTTACTATGGGTGTGTCCATCACATCATTCACCTGATGATATGATCTTGTTATTAATAACATCCTATGTTCATGATCAGGAAACCATTATCATCTATTAATCAACAAGCTAGTTAAATGAGAGGCTTACTATGATGAGGACATGATTACCTCCGATTTGAAGGCATATCTTAGTGAAAAAGATGAGACTACGTCGAGGACGACTTCAATTCAAGTAGGGGAGGATGATGAGGACATCTTTATGATAGATACAACCAATACTCCTACAACCACATCTCAGGTACATTCGTTACTAGGAATCCTTCCTGATATATATGAGAATATGATGCTGCCTAAATCAAATGTATTTATATTATTTAGGAATGGTTGTTTACACAACACACATGTATCAATGTTTCCGGTTAATACAATTATAGCATGGAGTGTAAACATTTATCATGAACACTAAGATATAACAATAACTATTTTATTATTGCTTCTCGGGCATATCTCCGACAGGGATCAAAGGGGGTTCTTCTTCTTCACTTCTTCACTTGTTCTTCTCTTTCTCAAATGGTGGTGTGGCCTCTAGCTTCCCACACTGTGTCTGCCCACTCTTGCTTTTTCTCTTTCTAGGCTTCATTGTCGCCTGCCTCCACGCCATGGCCGTTGTTAACTTCATCAAAAGTGACAACCTCTTCGTTGGTTGTTGCGGCGGCGACCGAGCATGGCTTCTCAACTTCTTCCTCTGCAACAATTCCTTCGGTGGTTGTAAGGATCTCAAACCCTACCTGTAAATTGGATCCAATTGAGTGGTACATAGGGGTAGATCTAAGAGCCTCGATTGTAGGCGATCATGTCTAAGACGATGCCCCTTCCCAGATCTCCTTCGAGTGCGACGCTGGTTCTCTTTGTTTTTCTTTTGTGCATGTTGATATGCACTGACATTAGCTCCTTGGTCAATTGCAGAACAACCCAAGTTACCTTGAGTTCCTGAACAGTCCGATCATAAACTACACTCATATGAAGACAATCTTCAAGCCTAGGTTTATCACCAAGGAGAAGCTCTACCAGCCACACTTTCTTATCAAGTCACTCAACACCATTGCTATCAAGGGCTCATAAATACTGGCTACAAATGCCACATGCCAAATGATTGTGTCCTCAAATATCTATAAGTTGAATTTGAATGCTACTGGTACTAAGACGAGTGCAGAAAAACAGTTGAAAGAAATACCGCAAGATTGTGCTCATTGTGTACTTGTGTAGCATTCAGAGATCCAGAAACGTCCCAATCACCATAGCTGCCAGCAGAAACTACCATGAAAGCACGTAAGTCTATCATAAATGGCAAGCTCCAGAAACTAGAAATATCCTCTAACTGTCACTGGTTAAGCATAATGTTTCCAGGTTATCTCTAAGCTTGTGCAGATCCCAAATAAGAGTTGCTGGAGTCTGGATCACAAGAATCAACTGCTTTTGACTTGGATGAGCCTCAGTTCGTTCAAAGCAGAAAAAACTGATTGACTGGCCCACATCCAACAAAAACAGCAAGACATCTCTATATAAATTAAGCTGCTCCTAGCTATGCAAAATCTTGTCAAATTTGCTTGAGTGAACTGCATGAGATGACAGCACACCATGAACTGCATGAGATGACAGCACACCCTGACACCTGATACAAGGAACTACAGGTAACTACTCTGTTGGACCCTACAGGAACAGATAGACCTAAAGGACATAGGCGGCAAGGCACTTGCTAGCAATGATTTGCGCTTCTATTTGAAAATGCTTGAAACATATGATATTTTTCATCTGATTGTCACAGCAGAATCATCATCTTTTTTCATTCTATCACGGCGGAATGATTCTTCGTCTCTTATCAGAGGAGGGATGTTCCATGTGCCATATGTGTGGCCAGATATTTTTCCACCTAATTTTGAAATCCAATCAAAATCAGATTAAGAAACCAATTATCAGAATGTCTTCAAACTGCATAAAGAAGACAAACCTTCCCTCGTAGCTTCCTCACACCTTCTCCAGTAACTCCCTGAGAGGCTAGGGTCCAATTTCTTTGAAAAGCTCTCATATTTTTCCTCAGCTTCACCTATGCACTTGGCCTACAGGTACAGAAGTCATTTCGTAGAACGAATTACCATCCCAAACTTTTAACATTTAACTAACCAGCAAGATCTAGTAAAACGTACCTCCAAGAATGTATTTAAATATTTAATAGAGCAATTTCCGTAAGATATAGTAAGCTATTATGGTGTAAATAAGTCATAAGGACGAATTCACATTGATTTTAAACTACCCAAAATATCATCGAAAGTGTGAATAACTCCAGTATTTAAGTATTTTCATGAATCTGAACAGCTACTCTCCATGCCATACATAACTACTTTGCCCACTGCATAAGCACGCGCCTTGTGGTTAATTCTGGAGACATGAATAATTACCCAATAACAGCATCCGCATGTTCTGTGATCATTTTTTATTTGAACAATGTAAGTCTTTGCATCAATAAAACCATCAAGAATACAATAAAACCATCAAGAATACAACAATGATATTACGAAGAAATCATGTGTGTGACGTCATAGGCGCAAATAATTTCTTACTCACCAACATCTTTGGTGCATCCAAAGGTCCATATATCGCAGTAAACATGCGGAGGATGTTAAAAGTGTTATTGATCACATCATCCTACAACACAAAAAAGGTAGTTTAACAGTACATGCATTAATAAGCTTAATTTTCAGCCAGTGGCGATATCATTAGCAACACTCACCTCATAATCGTACCTGCAAGATAGTTAAACCAGTTATTGGACCAATAACAGTTTCTGTTGTTGTACAGAAAAAAAAAACATCTCTAAATATTGAGAAGCTGAATCATAGTTTTACTGTAATCGGGTTTCTATTTCTTAGGTCATTTATCAATTAGGTTTACCCTTAACTTCATAACCAAAGTGACAACTTTGTTAATGATAAAACTACAGTTTTCGAGTTGAATATGTATCACCTCATTTTTCAGGTTACAGGTTTTACACATTTCTGGTTAAGTTCTACTTCCTTCCACTTGCACAAATACACATCACTAAAGCATTTAATTAAGCAGAACATATGTGCACACATTTCTTAAAGGAATAGCACTTTATGGTTGTGCATGCAAAAGAAAGATTTAGAGTATACTCACAGGTCATCAGATATCTCAACTAGAAATTCTGAGACAGACAGGAACTCCATGTGCAATTCATTGACCTAGAAATAACCAAACAAAATGTCCAGGTATTAAGAAAACAACAAAAAGTTAAAGTTTGATAGGAAAGAAAGATAAAGACTTGCATACCTGCTGACCAGTAAGCTGATACATCATCAGATTAAGAACTCGATAATCAAATGATTTGAGATGGATTGCTTTCATCACATCTTCAATTGATATCTATACAAAAAAAACAGCACTATATTTGAGTTTACAGGCAGAAAGCTTATCTTGATACAGACATGCTTGATTTAAAGAAAACGACATTTGGGGAATTAGTTACTTCACATTTTTGTGAGAAAGCTGCCAAGCTCTATATCTATTCCCGTTAGACAGTACATTGCTTAGCATCTGGCCTCTAATCTTTCATGTTTAAATAGTACACTTTGGTAACTTTCTTCGATCAACATCTGAGTAAATATAATATACTCCATATGATTAACAAACAGCTCTAATAACCTTATCATTTCTCGATAGTGCTTGACAAAGCTTCCTCTCAAGAGACCAATACTGGATGCCAGATTTGAGTTCATTTCGCAATCTAAAAACAGGGGAAAAGACTGAGCTATTTCAATCCAATAGGGTGAACATTCACATATTTACAAGTGCATGGACAAGAAGTTACTAACTGGTCTGTCATTAACCCCTGGCACTGAAGAAGATTATCAAGAGGGTCAAGCATGTCAGACAAAGACGCCTCAGTTGAAGCTATTTTTTTCCTTTCCAACACCTGCATTAAAAAAAAAAAACAGCATATAACTGAAGGAGGGGCTCATATACATACAATAATCCAAGACTTATGTCGATCAGATTCAACACAGACCATGTCCACAGGATAACCAAATTAAAAGTCCAAAACTTACTGCTGAAGGATAGTTGTCTGGGACCAAAAGCAAACTGTCTTCATTTGAAGCATCTAACTGCAACAACAAAAGATTGAGTTTGCACAATGGAAAATGAAGACCATGGGAAGAAACTGTGAAAGTGAGATGCACACTAAACCTGGTATATGTAGCTCTCTGTGAATGAAAGAAAAGGAAGAAACTTGAAAACAGCTTGTGGTTTGTCAATGTCCAAACCATGAAATATAAAGTATGACCTGAACTGCCATTTCAAGGGAAAAACAAGTTGAGAATACCACCGCTATATGTATATCTCTAAGGAAAAACTTATAAGAAAACAACAGTACGAAAGCATGCTTGTATGAGAACATCCAACACTGTAGACATCAAACTGAGGCTGTTTCTCTGTAAAGTTCCTTAAGCAATGTAATCAAAGAACTCCATGGAAATTTGCATAATTCTTTTACATGAATCTAAATATCTAATGCTCCTAAGTCGGCTCCTTCATTTTTTCCCATAAGAAAAATACGAAGACATTGATAAAGGACGATAGGGCAGCAATAGCACGGTCTTAGAAAAGCTGGGTAGAAGGTATCAAAGAGTACGCACAAAATCTTCAAGTGTGGAATTGGCTCTTGTCATCGCATCAAATCCAATCATAGGCACATCCTGTATGGTTAATTTATCAGTATTCATCTTGAACTTCTTAGTTGGCCGAAGTAAATGTCCAGAAGATATATCTTGATCAGCTGAAAAAAAAAGGTGATAATCTCTACAGAGTCCAAGCACCGATTAACAATAAATTTGCCGAACTGACTTACAAGGTGAAGGGAGGATAATCCTTACTTTCGTCTTCACCTTTAGTAACTTCCAGATTTGCGAGATGTTGTACTTCTTCAAGAGTGCCAGAGTTAACCTTACAAACAAGTCTTGATTACAATTCAGCATTGCAAACACTTGAAAGTAGTAGGGAATGTTAATCAAAGATTACCTCTCTTAACAGCTCAGAGACCAATAAGATTTTCTTTTCCACGGTAAGTGAATCAAAAGGTTGCACCTGCACACGCACACAAATATAAGGTGGTTCTGAACATTGAAATCAAAGTTAACAAAAATAGGTTCTAGATGCATTTAGTTTGCTAATGCAATCAATATATTAACACTTCAAAACTCAGCAAGAGATACTGATTTTTTTTTGTTCCGAGAATGGATACTGATTCAACAGAGGAATGGGAAAAATCAACATATGCAGACCAAGTGAGAAGATATCCTAATCAAATGATAGAACGGAAACTCTTGCTTACCTAACTAGTTTGATTTGTTCAGCGAAATACTATCAAAGTAAATCTATTAAAATGAAATCATCATAAAAGGTAAAAACCATTCGATGGAGAAATCAAGTTTTCAACTGTTGGCGATTTAGGCATGTCAAGGGATCATGTTTTTTCCGAACTATAAAACCTCAATCCACATCGCGCACTGGACCTTCAGATCCAACACCTCGCGCACAGTCATCCTCATGTGGGAGTGGTTGAACCAACGCAATAAGGCCAACGCCAGCGAGGGCGGCCCGGATCCTACTGTTGTCTGCTCTCGGGTGGAGCGCCTTCTGATTGACTTCATGTCTCTTCGGAAGCCAGAGAAGCCAGCAAAACCACCTGACACTCACAAGTGGTCAAAACCTCCTGATGATTATGTCAAGATCAACTTTGATGGCTCCGTTAACGCTGTTTCTGGCGACGGAGGGTGGGGCTTTGTCATCCGTGATCAAGAGGGCATTTTCATTGCCGCTGATGCGGGCAAGTCGAAGAACCTGGGGAGTGCTCTGCAGTTGGAGGCTGTGGCCTGTTTGGCCGCAATCAATGGTGCGTGCAGAGTGGGTGCCAACCGGGTTGTCTTCGAATCTAATGCCTCAAATCTGGTCCAGGGTCTGAAGAGCAAAGACTATGACAAATCAAGTATCAGAGTGTTGGTTGTAGAAGCTAGAAGCCTCTGTATCCTGAACTTTGACTCTTTTAGTTTCTCTTTTAGCCGCCGGAACTGTAACAATGTTGCCCATGAGCTTGCAAAGCTGGGAGCAACCTCTGAGTCTGCTGACTCCTTCTAGGATGCTTCTGCTCCCGTTTGTATCGCTACTATTTTGGACAGCGATTTAGCTGTGCCAGTTTAATGGAAGTCCGCATTTAAATTCAAAAAAAGAAAATGAGAGGTTTTTTCTCCATTGTACCATGTATTCATTATCAACACAATTTCCTACTAAAATTTAATTAATTTTCATTAATTGCTACAGATGACAATAAGAGATTATGCATTGTGTCACTTATCTCTATTGACTTTTAAGGTGGACTGCTAAGAGAAGACATATGTCTTCTCTACAATTGCAAATAAAAATTCTCTACCAGGTTCCGGAACCGTAGATACGAGATATCGTTCAACCGTAATCGCTGGACGAGCAGGCACGCACATAGCTTGCATATCGGAGGTGACTGAATTCGTGAGGCGGCGGAAGAGAAGGGGGCGAACCATACCAGGAAGAGGAGGAAATGGGCGAGGAAGCGGTCTCCGCCACCCCCGTCGGCGGTGGGGTCGGAGAGCCCACGGGACCCCATGAGGGAGAGCACCCTCTGCACCTTCTCCAGCTGCAGCAGCGCTTCCATTGCTTCCCCTCTCTGCTTTGATTCGGTTCGATTTCAGGTCTGTGCGATTGAATTCGATGAGAACTGAAAGGAGGAAAAAAATAGGAACAAAGAGAAGTTTTGGGCCCTGACATGATGGGCTGAAATGTATGATAGAAGCAATCCAGGCACACCAATGCGGGGAAAGAGTGACCCTAGTTTTGTCCATAAGAAAAGGGAGGCGCTGAGCGTCCCCCGGGGGATCTAATCACTAATCCCCCGGGTCGGCGGCCACACGATGGACACCATCCACGGATCGATCCGGGTCAACGCTCGTACGGAAAAACGAAAAAGGCAACCGCTATGGGATCGATCAGGCGCCAACATCTCCGCCGTCTTCATCGGCTCGCACCCGCACCGACAGCTCCGCCGTCTTCATCCGCACCGACAGCTCCGCCGTCTTTATCAGCAGCACCGCCGTTCTCGCCCGCAGCGCCGCCATTGTAGCACCGGCGTCCACCGGTCGTAGCAGTGCTGCCCGCCCATTGTAGCAACGGCGTCCAAGAGTTGTAGCAGCGCCACCAGCCCCAGGCGGCCACTGGTTGTAGCACCGGCGTGCACCAGTTCTAGCGGCGCCGCCAGTGCACCGGTTGTAGCAGCGCCGCCATCCCATTGTAGCACCGGCCACGGCCATTTGTAGCAGTGTTGGTGGCTGTATGTAGCAGAGCTGGCGGCCCTATGTAGCAGCGCCGTCTGCAGTCCGTAGCAGCGCCTGTAGCAGCGTCGTCGGCAGTTTGTAGCAGCACCGTCTGCAGTAGTAGCCCCTGTAACAGCGCTGGCGGCGGTTTGTTACAGCGCCGGCGGCCGTATGTAGCAGCCCCGTCCGCGGTTCGTAGCAGTGCCCACGACTGTACGTAGCAGCGTCGGCGGGCGTATGTAGCAGCGCCGTCGGACATCCGTAGCAGTGCCACTGGAGGCGTTCGTGGAGGAGGATCTGCTCGGGTAGAGCAGCTAGGCGGGGCGCCGGAGCAGGGCAGAGGCGAAGGCGGCGACGGCGGCGCCTGCTGCGGCGTTGACCCACGGCGGCGTGTGCGGATGCGGCCCGCGCGCATGGAGGCAGCTTGCCTGCTCGCGGAACAGCGTTGGAGAAGACGATGGAAATATTTTTCTGGCTTGGTTCGGCGGGACCCACCCATGTGTGTGCGTGGACCACGGAAGCGCGTGAGTGGGTGGAACCGGACGATTTGATCGCTAATCGTCCGGGTGATTGCCAGCGTTTCCCATAAGAAAATTGTGGGCAAACCCAATGCGGGGAGGCTGGTCCCAAACCCTATTCTCGCCTCATTGCGGAGAAACCTGGGGAACTGCTATACGCCGACCAGGTCGGCGTGTGCGGGGTGCCGCACACCCCCAGCGGCCCAGCGACCAGGTCGGGTGGTTTGGGCCGCGGCCCATTAGCTCAGGTACGTTTTTTTTCTTCTTCTCTTTCTTCTGTTTTTTTTTCTGTTATTAGTATTTTTCTTTTTTCAAAATCTAACATTTTTTATGAAATTATTTTTCAAGATTTTTTTCAAAATACGAACATTTTTAAATTCATTTTAAAATTTGAATGATTTTATATTTTGAATATTTTTCAAAAAATTATATTTTTCAAAATTTGAACATTTTTCACGTTTGAACGGTTTTTTTTTAATTTGAACGGTTTTTAAATTTGAACATTTTTCATGTTTGAACAATTTTCAAGTTTGAACGATTTTTAAATTTGAACGGTTTTTAAATTTGAACATTTTTCATGTTTGAACAATTTTCAAGTTTGAACGATTTTTAAATTTGAACGGTTTTTAAATTTGAACATTTTTCATGTTTGAACAATTTTCATGTTTGAACGATTTTTAAATTTGAACGGTTTTCAGATTTTGAACGGTTTTTTTTATATTTGAACATTTTTTTAATTTAATTTTTTAAAATATTTCTATTTTTTGAATCTGAAAAATAAAAGTAAAAAAAGGAAACAGAAAAAACGAAAGAAAAACGAAAACAGAAAACAGAAAAAAGAAAACATGAAAAAAAGAAACAGAATAAGAAACAAAAAAGAAAAGAAAAATCGAAAAAGGAGGCAGCCCATACCTAACTGGACCGGCCCGTACCGCGCGCGGGGGTGTGCGGCACGCGGTACGCGCCGACCTGGTCGGTGTATAGGGTTTGCCAGAAACCTGTGTCGCCGCTTAGGTTAACAAGTTTTGGGCAGGGCCCATCTAACGAAGGACTACTTTTTGTCCCCTTCACGTTCAGGTTTTTCGTTTTTATTTTTATTTCTTCCGATTTTCAAGTTTTTCAACTGTTTTCTGTTCAATTTATTGGGAGGTGCTATGCACCGAGCTGGTCGGTGCCAGTGCACTCGCCGCACACCCCAGGCGGGAGTACTGGGCTAGCCCAGTAGCTTTTCTCTCCTTTCTTTCTTTTTTCTTCTGCTATTTCATTTATGTTTTGCTGAATATGAACAAAATTTGAATCTAAACTTTCTTAAAATTTGAACAAATTTAGAATCTGAACATTTTTCGAATTTCAATATTTTTCGCATTTGAAATATTTTGAGTAGATTTCAAATTTGAACGGTTTCCAAATTTGAACGGTTTTCAAATTTGAACGATTTTCAGATTTGAACGATTTTCAAATTTAAATATTTTGTTAATTTAACCATTTTGTTTATATTTTCACATTTGAAATATTTTGAACAGATTTCAAATTTGAACGGTTTTCAGATTTCAATGATTTTCAAATTTGAATATTTTTGAATTTAAACATTTTCTCAATTTGAACAATTTTCAAAACTTAAAATTTTCGAATCTGAAAAAATATAAACAAAACCAAAAACAGAAAACAGAAAAAGGAACCAGAAAAAAGAAAAGAAAAAGAAAATCGAAATACTACAGGCTAAACAGAAATAAATGGGCCTAGCCCGAACCCGACCAGGGGGTGTGCGGTGGCCGGTAGCCACCGACCTGGTCGGTGTATAGGTTTTGCCAATTTATTTCGAACCTTTTCAATTTAAGAAAAAAATTCAATTTCGAACTTTTCCGAATTTTTTTCATATTTAAAATTTGTTTAAATTTCCAAATTTGTTCAGGTTTTGAAATTTGTTTCGATTTAAATTTTTTTCAGATTTCAAAATTTGTTCATATTTAAAATTTGTTCACATTTCAAAATTTGTTTCGATCTAAAATTTGTTCAAATTTCCAAATTTGTTTAGACTTTAATTTCTAAACTTTTCTCGATTTCAAAAATTCGTTTCTGTTTGAAATTTGGTTCAAAATTGATATTTGTTTAGAATTTTTAAAAGTTCAGTTTTAATAAATTTTCACTTTGAAAGTTGTTTAGTTCCAAAAAATGTTCAGTTTTATTTTTTATTTTTTAAAAAGTAATTTTAAATTGTTCTGTTTTCTAAATCGGATTTAAAATGCCTTACAAACATAAAAACAGAAAAGAGAAAAAAGAAAAATAAAACCAAAAAAGAGGGACTACCTTTTCTTGGGCCGCGGCGGGGAGGCCCATAAACAAGCTGCTTCAGGCGGGAGGGAGGCTCGCTCCCGCTTAAAGCGTGCAATAGGAGCTCCCGAGGCTGGTGGGCCGGAGATGGAGATGATGCACCTTCTCGAAAGACGATGAGCCAACCTCGCCGATGACGAAGGTGCTTTGGCGTGGCCAAAACTTAGGGGATGGGGTGCAATGCAGGTGGGCAACTCGCCAGCGACGAGGCATAGGGTTCAGGGTGGGGGCTCACCGGCGCCGGAGGCGAGACTTCAGAGGGAGGCAGAGGGTGACAGTAAACCGGTGGTGGGTTACAGGGTTGTGGATAGAGGAGGACGGGGCAACGAGGTGGCAACAAGTGGTCCGACCGATGGCACAGGTGGGGGGTGGCGACGGTGGCGAGCATGTTGCACCGAATTTTGACGACGGTGAGGTGTGAGAGATGGGCCTCGAACCGCGTTGTTTTCACTTTAGAAGTTGGTGCCCTAAACGACTCTAAATGTGGTCATACAGGAGGACCCAAAAATCTGCCCCCCTCAAAAAGCAGAAACTGTAGCACTGAGCTGAACTGCTGAAGGACTAAAAAAACTTTAAAAACAACCACCACTGCAAATGTTATTTTCACACAACTATGACTATCGGTAGCCGTGGACAGATTCTCAGCGACATAGCAGGATCGGAAACACACACGCGGCCGGTATGGCAGGAACCTTTCAAGGTCTGACGTCCGGTTGGTGGAGACGTTGTCCAGGCCAACAACACCTGAAGCAGCACGCCATGCGCGTGAGACCACAAGCTGCCGAGCTAGCACTACTGCAGCACTGTTGGTAACGTCAACGCTGCCGCGAAAATAAACATGCTCTTGCATTTGGGCATTTTGGGTTTGCCCCCATATACTGAACACCCCAAATTGGGTACAGACTTCGCAAGCTACAGCTGGTTGCGAAACACTATGATCAGGAGCTGCACATAGAGGTAGAGCTGACGATGCCTGGAGCTTCAGCTGCAAACATGGCTCGCCTCACCGCAGGTCCATCCCATGTCAGGCGTTACATATTTTTTTTCCAGAAGCAGCGCATTGGCGGATTGCATGTTGGTTGATGCTCATCTAGTCATCTGAGATTGATTCCGATTCAACAAGTTTGGGGATTGTGCTGTTGGTTTTTCCAGACATGCCAACACCATCATACGGTGATGATAGCAGCCTGAAAGATGGGAGGAAATTACCGTAGCAAACAGATCATCATTTTGGAGACAGTAACACTTTGATCAACCTATGATGGGTCTGTTTAACTAGACTTACTTCCGACAGTGACCCCCTGCATTGTAGGCTCGCAGTTCCCAAAACACTATCGGATGCTCTTCCGTTTTATAATCGCAGGTCAACTGAACCTCATACTACGTAAAAACATACTAACCGTTGTGAGAAGTTGAGCACGATCTCGAGCTTGGACTTCCGCTGCTGCGCGCTGCCGTGGAGCGTGGATCTGAACTTGGCACGCGTCAAGCGACCTCACATGCGGTGTCACCACGGTTTCACTTTCACATGCCAATGTCAGAATGAAGTACAGTACGTGCTTATGCAGTAATAACCGCGGACATCATGGCTAGTTACGCTCTGATCACATGTATACTTAGCGAGTTGGTTCTTTCCACATCTTGATTCTCGGGCACGGTTCAGGACCTTCAGGTTCACAAGGTCTATCAGGCATCGATTCATCATGGTTGACGCAGGCCGTCTAAATAACCCTCGTCCTTCCACATCTAAAAAGGCGTCCTGACTCGCTAGTTTACAGTGCTACGCGAACCGCGACGTGGTCGGTCGTTCTCGTTCTCCTGGGCCTCGAACTCCACAGCTTCAGCAGCTCGGATCGAATCTGATCTTGTAGCCCTGCCCGAAGCTTCTCACGGTCCTCCAGATTGCATGTGCAGCAAATCGTCTGTTCCATCACATCAGACCGTTGAGGTCTTCTTCGAGCCAAGGGACACACGCCCAAAGCTCCACCTTTTCTTCTCAAAAGAAAAAACTCCACCTTTTGCTGAAAAGAACCTTGCGTCCGTGCCCTCGTTCCACCGCCGTCGCAGGAGCAGGAGATAGGCGACGTTTGAACGGGTATCCGTATCTCAGACTCTCACCCGTCCTACGGCGACAGGCGTGCACGCATGGTAGTGAAGATGCTTGCACTGGAGCGTTGCCATCGCGATTAAGCATACGGTTGCCTTGCCTGCACATGCGAGTTCAAGCCGTGCCAAGCCTGGCCCGACCCCACCTAACTATGAACGAAAATAGAGTGGAAAGTTTCTTTTTTTTAGAGTACGCCATTGCGTACCTTATTTTTATAGAAGGCAGAAAAAAGAGTTGTACAAGAAAGACAACACGCTGTAATAGCGGTTGTCCGAAGCAACCACACACACACACTACGAATTCCCTAATGGACTACTCTGGCAAAAGCGTTACACCCTCTCAGCCCTGCCTTGGTCCAAAGTGCCCATTCAGCCAACACTTGCTCAACCAAACCCTCAACAGAGAACTGCCCTCTCATATTATCAAAAGCCATGGCGTTCCTTTGTTTTCAGAGTCTCCAACTCACCAAGATGACCAGAGTGTCAAAAGCCCTCCTTTCACTAGTTCAAACCCTAGCTCTAGTGGTAAGCCACCACTCATTCCGCTGACCATCTGCTGCTGGCGACTCCACCTGGAGCCCCAAGCATTGGAAGCACTGATACCAAACCTGTCTAGAGAAAACGCAACCCGCCATGACATGACTCACCGTGTCTTCATCCTAGAGGCAGGTATAGCATGTGGAGGTGCTATCCTGGAGCCCATGCCTTGCACGCCGATCGGACGTCCAAAGTCTCTGCTGCAAGGCCAACCATGCGAAGATCTTACACTTGAGTGTTGCGCCGCTGCGCCAAATGCACGATGTCCCTTCGAACCTCTCACCTCCCATGCACAACATCTTGTAGGTAGATTGAGCTGAGTAGCACCCATTGGCCGACCATGGCCAACTAAAGGCGTCCGACGTGTTCGCATCCATGGCAAAAGAGCTGACAATGGCCAAGATGCAGAGGCACTGCTCCACAGCTTCTAGCCCCAGCACTCCTCCTACGTCACTGATCCAACCATGGTTGTGCACTGCATCTTGGACAGTTCCGATGTTCTTCCGCCGAGCACTAACGGAAGCAACAGCCAAAGGCGCGAAATCAGCGATTGCAGCGCCATAAACCATCGGTCTTTCCAAAACCAAGTGTTCACCCCATCTCCGACCTTGATTGCCACCAAACTGTTAAAAGTGTCTGTGGCCTCATCATCCTTTAGACCAGGCAACCCCTGCCAGGGCCTGTTCGGCTCTTTTCTTCTCAGCCACTCCGAACGGACCCGTAGAGCTAAACCTTGGAGCCGCAGGTTCTTGATCCCTAGCCCACTGATACGTCCAATTTGCATCACTATTTTATATCATAATTTGCTGTTATTCATTGATATATTTCATATTGGGACACAATACTTATGTTATTTCATCTATTTTGCATGTTTCATCATTATTGGAGGATCAAGCACCGGAGCCAGGATTCTGCTGGAAAAAGCACCGTCAGAAAGCAATATTTCGGAAGATCACCTGTGGAAGAAAATTATACCAAAAATCCTATTTTTCAAGATGACGAAGGAAGCCAGAAGGAGGAGCCAGGAGGAGCCAGGGTGGGCCCACACCCTAGGGCGGCGCGGCCCAAGCCCTGGCCGCGCCGCCACGTGGTGTGGAGGGCCCACGACCCCTTTCGCCTCCTTTTCTTCGCGAAATCCTTCGTCCCGAAAACCTAAGCCGGAAGGGGTACCTCGCGAAGAGTTACGGCCGCCTCTGCGGGGCGGAGAACACCGGAGAGAAAAGAGCTCTCCGGCGGGCGGGAATCGCCGGGGAAATTCCCTCCGGGAGGGGAAATCGACGCCATCGTCACCGTCATCGAGCTGGACATCATCACCATCACCATCATCATCATCTCCACCATCATCACCGCCGTCATCACCGCTGGACACCGTCACCGTCGTAGCAATTTGGGTTTGATCTTGATTGTTTGATAGGGGAAACTCTCCCGGTATCGATCTCTACTTGTTGTTGATGCTATTGAGTGAAACCATTGAACCAAGTTTATGTTCAGATTGTTATTCATCATCATATCACCTCTGATCATGTTCCGTATGATGTCTCGTGAGTAGTTCGTTTAGTTCTTGAGGACATGGGTGAAGTCTAAATGTTAGTAGTGAACTATGGTTGAGTAATATTCAATGGTGTGATATTTAAGTTGTGGTGTTATTCTTCTAGTGGTGTCATGTGAACGTCGACTACATGACACTTCACCATTTATGGGCCTAGGGGAATGCATCTTGTATTCGTTTGCTAATTGCGGGGTTGCCGGAGTGACGAAACCTGAACCCCCGTTGGTATATCGATGCGAGGAGGGATCGCGAGGATCTCAGAGTTTAAGGTTGTGGTTAGATTTATTCTTAATTACTTTCTTGTAGTTGCGGATGCTTGCAAGGGGTATAATCACAAGTATGTATTAGTCCTAGGAAGGGCGGTACATTAGCATAGGTTCACCCACACAACACTTATCACAACAATGAAGATTAATTAGCCGTATGTAGCGAAAGCATTAGACTAAAATCCCGTGTGTCCTCGAGAACGTTTGGTCATTATAAGTAAACAAACCGGCTTGTCCTTTGTGCTAAAAAGGATTGGGCCACTCGCTGCAATTGTCACTCTCGCACTTTACATACTCGTACTTTATTCAACTCGTTACATCAAAACCCCCGAATACTTGTCCGTGAGCATTTACGGTGAATCCTTCATCGAAACTGCTTGTCAACACCTTCGCTCCTCGTTGGGATCGACATTCTTACTTATCGAAGATACTACGATACACCCCCTATACTTGTGGGTCATCAAGACTATTTTCTGGCGCCGTTGCCGGGGAGTGAAGCGCTATTGGTAAGTGGGATTGGTAAGGAAAACCTTTACTTGTTGTGCTGATTTTATTTCTGCCTGTTGCTATAAGTCATTATGGAGAGATCTTCTCTTCATTTTCTATTTGGGAAATCTACTACTACTGCAACGGTAGTAGATGAGGCGCCAGGTGAGGAAGTAATACCATATAAAATACCTATGAAAATTATTGAACGTGTTATGGATAACCGCTATGAAGGGGATGGAACTGTCCACCCCGGTGATCATTTACTTGTTTTTGCATGAATTATGCGGGTTATTCAAATGTGCAGGTATTGCTATGGATGAAGTGAGGAAGAAATTATTCTCCTTATCGCTGTCCGGTAAGGCGGCGCATTGGTATAAATTACTTGGATAATGGGGATTCTCTTGAATGGAATGATATTGTGCCCCGGTTTTATTCTAAGTTCTATCCTCCAAGTGAAATTCATAAGGATCGGAATCGCATATATAATTTTTGGCCTCATGATGGAGAGAGTATTGCCCAAGCGTGGGGGAGATTGAAGTCTTTGATGCTCAAATGCCCCATTCATGAGCTTCCTGGTAATGTTATTATTGATAATTTCTATGCAAGACTTTCTTTTCAAGACAAGACCTTGTCTGGATACTTCATGTTCTGGATCATTTACACGCAATAAAGAAGAGTTTAAAAGGGACCTTCTTGATCGAATCCAAGAAAATACTGAAGGATGGGAGAACGACAAGGATAGAGAATCAGGTATAATTTATGATTATAAATGCATTGAAGCTTTTATGGATACTTGATTTATTTCGTAATATGAGTGCTACATATGGTCTTGATTCTCAAGTCGTTGTAAATCTTTATAAAGCTTTTGCCTCTCATTATGAATTGCCAAAGAAGAATTTTGATAAGTATCATGAACCGTATAAAGATAAAATTGATTCATCTATTAATAAATGTGCTGTAGTTGAAACTGCTGAGCATGTTATTCCTGAAGTTTATATTGAAAAAACTCCTTTCCCTGCTAAAATGAAGGAGTACTCTGTTATAAATAGTGCGGTTCATAAAAGTGAAAAGAAACCTGTAGAACCTGAAGAACAAATAAAAGTTGAACTTCGTTGTTGCAATAGTTAAAGATCTTGTGACTCGAAAATGTGGAGGATGGTCATATTATTTTCTGTGAAGATGCTTCTAATATTGTTTCACATCCTAATAAACCCAAACAAGCTAGTGTTCCTATGATGTCTGTTAAAATTGGTGATCATTTCTATTATGGATTATGTGATATTGGTGCAAGTGTTAGTGCTATTCCGTATGAGCTTTACACGGAGATTATGCACGAAATTGATTCTTGTGAACTTGAAGATATTGATGTGGTCATTCAGCTGGCTAATAGAGAAACTATTTCACCAATTGGTATTGTTCGAGATGTGGAAGTCTTATGCGGTAAGATTAAATATCCTGCTGACTTTTTGGTACTTGGTTCTGCTGCTAGTGATTATTGTCCTATTATTTTTGGTAGACCTTTTCTAAATACTTGTGGAGCTATTATAGATTGCAAGAAAGAGAAAATTTTGACTAAATTTGCTGGTGAATCTTATGAGTTTAACTTCTCTAAATTTACTAAAACTCCTTATAAAGCTGATTTGCCTAGTAATGATTTTAAAATGGAGCAATGTGCATCTATTGTTCTTGTTCCTAACAATCCTTTGCAGCAACATTTGGAGGATAGCGAGAGTGAAATTTTTAGGAAAGAAAGAGATGAACTTGAGGAAATTTTTCTTCGCCAACCTATTCTCAAGCATGATTTACCGGTGGAAGATTTGGGTACAACACCGCCACCAAAGGAAGATCCTGTTTTTGATTTAAAGCCTTTACTCGATAATCTTAAATATGCTCATATTGATGATAAGAAAATATATCCTGTTATTATTAGTTCTAAGCTTTCGGAGTTTGAAGAAGAAAGGTTATTGGGAATATTGAAGAAACACCGAGGAGCTATTGGCTACACTCTTGACGATTTAAAGGGGATTTCTCCATCTATTTGCCAACATGCTATTAATATGGAAGATGATGCAAAGCCTCGTTGTTGAACCTCGGCGTCGTCTAATTCCGAAGATGAAGGAAGTGGTAAGGAATGAGGTATTACGACTTCTTGAAGCCGGTATTATATATCCTATTGCTGATAGTAGATGGGTTAGTCCTGTGCATTGCGTTCCCAAGAAAGGAGGTATGATCTGTTGTGCCTAATGATAATGATGAGCTCATTCCTCAAAGAGTAGTTGTAGGGTATAGAATGTGCATTGATTTTCGAAAAGTTAATAAAGTTACTAAGAAAGATCATTACCCTTTACCATTTATTGATCAAATGCTAGAAAGATTGTCTAAAAATACTCATTTTTGCTTTCTTGATGGATATTACGGGTTTTCACAAATTGCTTGTTAAAGCTAAAGATCAAGAGAAAACCACCTTTACTTGTCCCTATGGAACTTATGCTTATAGGCGTATGCCTTTTGGTTTATGTAATGCTCCTGCTACCTTTCAAAGATGCATGTCTGCTATTTTTCATGGTTTTTGTGAAAGTATTGTAGAGGTATTCATGGATGATTTTTCCGTTTATGGGAATTCTTTTGATAGTTGCTTGCGAAACCTTGATAAAGTTTTGCGAGAGATGTGAAGAGACTAACCTTGTTCTTAATTGGGAGAAATGCCACTTTATGGTTAATGAAGGAATTGTATTGGGACATAAAATTTCGAGAGAGGTATTGAAGTTGATAGAGCTAAAGTTGAAGCAATTGAGAAGATGCCCTATCCGAGGGATGTTAAAGGTATCCGTAGTGTTCTTGGTCATGCTTGGGTTTTATAGGAGATTTATTAAAGATTTCTCCAAGATTTCAAAGCCTCTTACTAATCTTCTTCAAAAAGATGTACCATTTGTTTTTGATGATGATTGTAAGGAAGCTTTTGAAACTCTTAAGAAAGCCTTAACAACTGCTCCTATAGTTGAACCCCGACTTGGAATTTACCATTTGAAATTATGTGTGATGCTAGTGATTTTCTTTGTAGGCGTTGTTCTTGGACAACGAGTAGATAAAAAGCTGAATGTTATTCATTATGCTAGTAAAACCCTTGACGTTGCTCAAAGAAATTATGCTACAACTGAAAAAGAATTATTAGCTGTAGTCTTTGCTTGTGATAAATTCAGATCTTATATTGTTGATTCAAAAGTTACTATTCATACTTGATCATGCTTTGCAATTAGATACCTTATGACAAAGAAAGATGCTAAGCCGAGGCTTATTAGATGGGTACTTCAGTTGCAAGAATTTGATTTACATATTGTAGATAGGAAAGGTGCCGATAATCCTGTTGTCGATAATTTGTCTAGATTGGAAAATATTGCTTATGATCCTGTTCCTGTTAATGATAGTTTTCCAAATGAACAATTGGCTGTAATAAAGGTGAGCTCGCGAGACAGTCCTTGGTATGCTTGATTATGCTAACTTTATTGTTTCCAAGTACTTGCCTCCAACCTTTTCAGCTCAGCAAAGGAGGAAATTCTTTTATGATTTGAGGCATTATTTCGGGATGACCCACACTTATATAAAGAAGGAGTGGATGGTATTATGCGAAGATGTGTCCCCGAATATGAACAACAAGAGATATTGAGTAAATGTCATGGTAGTGCTTATGGAGGACATCACGCCGGAGAAAGAACCGCGCAAAAGGTTTTGCAATCAGGTTTTTATTGGCCAACTCTCTTCAAGGATGCGAGAAAGTTTATTTTATCTTGTGATGAATGCCAAAGGGTTGGTAATATCTCCGGACGCAATGAAATGCCAATGAATTATACTCTTGTTATTGAACCGTTTGATTGTTGGGGATTTGACTTCATGGGACCTTTTCCAGTCTTCGAAGGTAACACTCATATACTTGTTGCTTGTTGATTATGTTACTAAATGGGTGGAAGCTATACCTACAAAAAGTGCTTGATGGTGAGACCTCTTTAAGAATGCTTTTAGATATTATTTTTCCTAGATTTGGAGTGCCTAGATATATTATGAGCTGATGGAGGTTCTCACTTTATTCATGGAGGTTTTAGAAAAACTCTTGCTAAGTATGGTATTAATCATAGAATTGCTTCTGCTTATCATCCTCAAACTAGTGGTCAAGTAGAATTATCAAATAGAGAGATTAAATCTATTTTGCAAAAGACCGTTAATAAAACCGGAAAAGAATTGGGCTAGTAAATTGAAGGATGCACTTTGGGCTTATAGAACTGCTTATAAAAATCCCATGGGAATGTCACCTTATAAAATGGTTTATGGGAAAGCTTGTCATTTACCTTTAGAACTAGAGCACAAAGCTTATTGGGTCTGTTAGAGAATTAAATAAAGATCCTAAACTTGCCAGGTGATAAGAGGTTGTTACAATTGAGTTCTCTAGATGAATGGAGAAGTGAATCTTATGAAAATGCTAAACTCTTTAAAGAAAAAGTTAAAAAATGGCATGATAGGAGGATCATCAAAAGAGAGTTTAATATTGGGGATAAAGTCCTATTGTATCGGTCTCGTCTCAGATTCTTTGCGGGGAAATTACTCTCGAAATGGGAAGGACCATATGTTGTCGAGGAGGTGTATCGCTCGGGAGCAATCAAGATTAGCTCTCTCCAAGGCAATGCTACGCAAGTGGTGAATGGACAAAGACTCAAGCATTATATCTCGGGTGATTCTTATAATGTTGATGTTGATATTATTCAAGTGGAAACACCGGAAGCTTTCATCAAAGGACAAATTGACGAGTCCGCCGAACTCGACTTTGAATAGGTAACGATACTGGTAATGAAAAGTACGCAATTTATTTTCCGAACTATATTTTTGCTGTTTTTGGAAAATATGAGAAATTACGAGTTCGAAACGGAGTGGAAAGGACGCACGAGGGCGTGGCACCATAGGCCGGCGCGGCCTGACCTGGGCCCGCGCCGACCTATGGTCTGGCCGCCCCGTCGCCCTTTCCAGACTACGGTTCGATCTGGTACTTTCCGTTTGTCGAGAAAATTTTTGCTATATAATCCCCCGGACTCCTGGAGGTCCGTATATCGTGTTCTCGACGTGTTTTGTTTCGAGCTGTTTCTGCCAGGATCTGTTTTTAGTCTAGAAGCACCATGGCCTCCAACAACAAGGGCAAGGGGCTTTCGGAGGAAGAAGTGAAGGAGGTGCCATCAAGACAAGAGCAGCAAGCCGGAGGGAGCAAGCAAATCTTGGTGGGATCCGTTGACACTCGACGTTCTTTTTCTCATAACCTGCGGGGACCTTTACCACCCGCTCTTAGCCTCGACTCCTTCCCCATGATGGAAGAAGTTCTACGGGTTACCGATGAGTTTTGTGATCAATATCGGGCTCGAGAAGAGAAGTGGAGATACTCCAGGAGGAGAACTGCCGTCTCCGAAGATTGATTGAATACCACTCGATTCGCGTCACAAGGTCGTCATCGCCAACTTCGGATAACAATGAATCTCTTCGAATCTTAGTGCGGAATTATCAAGCTGAGAAGCGAAGACGAAGGAGCTTATTAAGAAGCTCGGGAAGAATTCATCACCACCATCTCCGCAGGAGTAATTCATCATCGGTATTGGCATCCCCTTGGTTTGTTCCAAGCTTGGGGGAGTGCCGCGGTATCACATCATCACTACCTTTTACTTTTATTGTCAAGTAGTGTCATATCATGAGTAGGGAAGTTATCATATGAGATGGGTTGCGTTTGGAAGTATCTCTCCTTTAGTTGTCTATGTATCCCTTGGTGTGAGTTATCGATATGGAATATTAATGAGAAGTCTTATCATTTACATATTGCACATCTTATTTTAGTTTGCATTCTCTACTATATGATTCGTCTTGTTGTTAGTATAGGTATCACTTTGGGAGCATTGAATAAATCTATTTGGTTTTGGCAAACTTAGCATTGGTCAATAACAACAACACTTTGAGGTTTAAATAGAAAAGAGAAATACATGTAGATGTTTCATTGTCTTTCTTGTTAGCTCATAGCTTATTATTCTGAAGTTAAGATTGTTTGTGCTTACAAGGAAGATGCATGATTGTTTCTATAACATGTATATTTGTTTGTTTCCCTCGACTCTTATGCTTGCTAATTAACCTTGCTAGCCAAAGACCCGTGCCGAGAAGGAATACTTCTCGTGCATCCAAACCTTCAACCAAACCTATGTCATTTGTGTCCACCATACCTACCTATTACATGGTATTTTCTGCCATTCCAAGTAAATACTTCATGTGCTACCTTTAAACAATTCAAAACTTAGTATCTCTTATTTGTGTCAATGTTTCATAGCTCATGAGGAAGTATGTGGTGTTTTATCTTTCAATCTTGTTGGGCAACTTCCACCAATGGACTAGTGGCTTCATCCGCTTATCCAATAATTTTGCAAAAAGAGATGGCAATGGGATTCCCAGTCCCAAATTAATTAAACTAAATAGACACTCCTCCATGGTATGTGATTGATGGACGGCACCCGAAGGATTCGGTTAGCCATGGCTTGTGTAAGCAAAGGTTGGGGGAGTGTCATCATCATCATAAAGCTAAAATAAAAAGGCGCTCCTTCATGGTATGAGATTGTTGGCGGGCACCCGAGGATTCGGTTAGCCATGGTTTGTGAAAGAAAGGTTGGAAGGAGTGCCACACAAAATGAAAATATTATGGGAGCCGCTCTTAGGAGGTTGTCCGGCAAGGGGTTAGAGTACCCGCTACCGATCGTTGACAACAACAAACACCTCTCAAAATGTTACTTTTATTATCTCTATATGATTTCAAAACTGAAAGAGCTCTAGCACATGATTTAATCCCTGCTTCCCTCTGCGAAGGGCCTGTCTTTTACTTTATGTTGAGTCGGTAAACCTATTTCCCTCCATCTCAAGCAAGCATTTGAGTAGTTGTGATCAAACCATTATATTGTGATTTGCTTCATCATGTCTTTTATTCTTCCTTGTTTAGTACAAGTTTTATCTCGAATGAATATAGCTTTGCAAGTTATCAATGATCATGAGAGGACCATTATGATTGAGTATGCAAGTTGTGCCTTATAAACTTTAGTATGAGAGCGCTGCTCAATGAGATAAATATAATCTGTTAATTGTTCTCTGACCAAGAACGAAGTTTGCCATCACCAATGATGATTTCTTATGCACCTTTACTTGTGATTACCTTATACTTGTTTCAATATGAGTTATAAGAGATTGTTTACTATAATGTCCTGTGTGAATGAATATGATGCTTCTTGTCCGTATTTTATTTATCGACTCTTCACTCCATAAACATGTGGTCATGTCTATCGAGTTCAGTTTCGCTTGGGGACAAGCGAAGTCTAAGCTTGGGGGGAGTTGATACGTCCAATTTGCATCTCTATTTTATATCATAATTTGCTGTTATTCATTGATATATTTCATATTGGGACACAATACTTATGTTATTTCATCTATTTTGCATGTTTCATCATTATTGGAGGATCAAGCACCGGAGCCGAGGATTCTGCTTGGAAAAAGCACCGTCGGAAAGCAATATTTCGGAAGATCACCTGTGGAAGAAAATTATACCAAAAATCCTATTTTTCAAGATGACGAAGGAAGCCGAGAAGGAGGAGCCGAGGAGGAGCCAGGGTGGGCCCACACCCTAGGGCGGCGCGGCCCAAGCCCCGGCCGCGCCGCCACGTGGTGTGGAGGGCCCACGACCCCTTTCGCCTCCTTTTCTTCGCGAAATCCTTCGTCCCGAAAACCTAAGCCGGAAGGGGTACCTCGCGAAGAGTTACAGCCCGCCTCGCGGGGCGGAGAACACCGGAGAGAAAAGAGCTCTCCGGCGGGCGAGGAATCCGCCGGGAAATTCCCTCCGGGAGGGGAAATCGACGCCATCGTCACCGTCATCGAGCTGGACATCATCACCATCACCATCATCATCATCTCCACCATCATCACCGCCGTCATCACCGCTGGACACCGTCACCGTCGTAGCAATTTGGGTTTGATCTTGATTGTTTGATAGGGAAACTCTCCCGGTATCGATCTCTACTTGTTGTTGATGCTATTGAGTGAAACCATTGAACCAAGTTTATGTTCAGATTGTTATTCATCATCATATCACCTCCGATCATGTTCCGTATGATGTCTCGTGAGTAGTTCGTTTAGTTCTTGAGGACATGGGTGAAGTCTAAATGTTAGTAGTGAACTATGGTTGAGTAATATTCAATGGTGTGATATTTAAGTTGTGGTGTTATTCTTCTAGTGGTGTCATGTGAACGTCGACTACATGACACTTCACCATTTATGGGCCTAGGGGAATGCATCTTGTATTCGTTTGCTAATTGCGGGGTTGCCGGAGTGACAGAAACCCGAACCCCGTTGGTATATCGATGCGGGGAGGGATCGCGAGGATCTCGGAGTTTAAGGTCTGTGGTTAGATTTATTCTTAATTACTTTCTTGTAGTTGCGGATGCTTGCAAGGGGTATAATCACAAGTATGTATTAGTCCTAGGAAGGGCGGTACATTAGCATAGGTTCACCCACACAACACTTATCACAACAATGAAGATTAATTAGCCGTATGTAGCGAAAGCATTAGACTAAAATCCCGTGTGTCCTCGAGAACGTTTGGTCATTATAAGTAAACAAACCGGCTTGTCCTTTGTGCTAAAAAGGATTGGGCCACTCGCTGCAATTGTCACTCTCGCACTTTACATACTCGTACTTTATTCAACTGTTACATCAAAACCCCCGAATACTTGTCCGTGAGCATTTACAGTGAATCCTTCATCGAAACTGCTTGTCAACACCTTCTGCTCCTCGTTGGGATCGACATTCTTACTTATCGAAGATACTACGATACACCCCCTATACTTGTGGGTCATCACCCACCATAACAAAGTGGCTTGCACACCTTCTGCCAAGCGACCAGACATTGACCACCGGCAACCTTCTCCTTCCCCGCCCAAAAAAACGCCCTGGTCCATCGATCAATTTCCTCTAAAAGCCATACCGGGACCTCCATTGCCAGGAGCTGGTGAAATGGCCTCGCGCTCACCACGGCCTTGATCAGGATTAACCTCCCCGATCTAATGATCAAACCCCGCTGCCAAGCTGGAAGCGTAGCCAAGATGCAGTCCAAGACAGGTTGCCAGTGCACCTTCCTTAGCTGGCCGGTGGTTAACTGTAGGCCTAGGTACTTGCAAGGAAACGCGCCGATTTCGCATCGCAACATATGCTTCACCGTCATGTTGTCCAGGCCCTCCCCTCTTATCAACACTGCCGCTGTTTTGTTGTAGTTTATACGCAGCTCAGACGCTTCCCCGAAAATGTTCAGCAACTCTCTAATCACCACTGTATCTTGAACTTGCGGCTTGATGAAGATTGCAACGTCATCAGTGTAGATGGATACGCGCTGCTTGGGCGAACACCCCACCAAGGGAGCAAAAAATTCAGCTTATGTGGCTTTGACGATGCACATCGTCAGCATTTCCATGGCAAGAACGAATAACTGTGGAGAAGTGGGATCCCCCTGCCTTAGCCCACACGCGACTCTGATCGACTTTCCAGGCACACCATTGACCACAATCCTCACTGTGGCCATGTACAGAAGCACGGCCAACCACCGCAAGCACCTATCTCCAAAACCCAGCTGACGAAGCACCTCACAAAGGAACGCCCAAGATAAGGAATCGAAAGCTTTTGAGATGTCCAGTTCAGGAAAAAGAAATTATGCGGAATGGAAACGAAAATGAAAACAGAATGGTGTTTTTGAAGCTGAAACAGAACTTCCATTTCTTTTTACACAAGGTGCATGTCTTCAAATAAAAATTGGCATGTGACAAGGAAGGGGATCTTGTCATGGTAGCTGACCAACCAGCCTAGAATTGATTGCATTCATAATAAGAAATGTATCTAAGATCACCTCGGTTGGCATGAAAGAAGAGGACCTGAAAATATTGATGATTCCTATGATATCTCCAGTCATGAAAATTGGTGACATTTCAGCAACTGTGTGAATAGTGATAGTGGTAAGAATTTGTTGTTTAGTAGCTTTGTTATAGACACCATATGATCACTGGTTGATAAGGTTCGCAATCTTTAGTTATGACACTAACTTGAAGCATATACTTTTTTCTATCTATACATGATGGTAGAGTGGTCATATCCACTGGTGTATTAGCAGCAACGAGTTTGGTCTTTAGTGTGTCCTGAAAAATTATTATTTTTTCTGGTACGTCGAGATTCGTTTCATACATGGATTTTCCCGTCGCTTGCATCTCTACCAGACAAATTATCTGTTATAAAAAGATGTGAAAATCTATATGAGAACAAGGACACCCTATATATATTCACAAGTAAAATACATATATTTCGCTGATGTACTTAAACATAAGTGACATAAAATTGAGGTCGCAAAAACCCATGACTATGCAATTTTCATGTGCATTACCTTAAAGGTGCAAAGAGAACAAACGTTTGAAAAGTGGGAGGTAGTCATCGTGAGCAAGGAGATGTCGGGTGATGATGGTAACTTTATTAGACCGTAGCAACGCACGGATTGTGGCGGAGCCATGACATCAACCCTGTGTTATCATCTTAATATTGTGCAGTTAAATACATGTATTTGTATGAATTTTTAGTATTTCTTACACACTTTTAACTTGTTTTGTCAAAACAAACTATGTAGTTATTTGACTACACAGGCTACGCCTTGCTTCGTCACTACGCACGGACAATCAACTAGTATGCTCATTACATGACAGTCAAACTTTCAAAGCGGCTCATTCCAAAATAAGAGACCACGTAATCCTTTCATGCATTTTGACGAGGATTCCACGGTTTGAGATTTCCCCTATTCCCGAGTAAATCATGAAGTCGCGTCAGAGTCATGGTAGAAGTTTGGTTTGTTGTTTGCTTAAATGTTTGATTCAATGGCTCTCTCGGATCCAGCGAACACTCGCATCCCTCTCGGCATTCGCACGTATTCAATCTATATATGTTTCTCACAATATAAGCTTTGGTCTTTGATTGTAGAGATTATGTATTTTTTATTTTATTTTCCACGGAAAAAATAAGAACAAATGTGGCACAACACGGTTTCTTCCTCCTTGTCTCTTTTTTCATCCCTACACCGGTCTTAGGGATAAAAGTGTAGCGGAAAGTTTTTGACTTTTACGGGAAAAATGGAATGGAAATATTGAAATGAAAATAGAATTTTGCAAAACGGAAATAACAACAGAATTTTTTGGGCGGAAACGGAGACAAAGACAAAACAAAGTTTTCTAGGGAAACAGAATTTCCATTTATGTCTAATATGGAATTTATGTTTTAGAGTTGATGGGTGACATAGTGAAAGATCGAGATGTCGCCTAGAGGGGGGGGGGGTGAATAGGCAATTACAAATTCTTGCGGATTTGTCTTGTAAGAATGCGGAATTAAACTATCGTTTAGTTTACAAGCACAGACCCTAAATAGCTAAGCTCAACTAAGTGTAACAATAGCAACTAGAGCTAAGCAAGATAGGCACAAGATATATGTAGCACAAGTGATAGCAAGATATATGTACTTCAAGCACGATGGCTATCACAAGGAAAGAGAGCTCGGGTATAGAAATAATCGAGGCACGCGGAGACGAGGATGTATTCCCGTGTTCCCTTGCTTTGCAACAAGGTACGTCACGTTTGGAGGAGTGGAGGTCCCACGAAGGATTCCCCGCGCCACGAAGGCTCACCCTATTCTCCGAACCACACCCACGAAGGATAATGGCCCTTTCCTTATGGTTAGCTTTTCCTCCGCTCCGGAGATGGCAAGCTCCACAACCACTTCACAAGCTCCACGAAGGAGAAGCCCGGGCCTCTTCACAATCTTCTTGAAGAGATCACCGGAGCACCAACCGCCAAGCCAACTAGGAGGTCACCCTCCAAGAGTAACAAGCTCACGGTCTCTCACTCGAACAAATCGTGGTGGAGAGCTCAACACTATGCAATGATGCAAAGCAAGAACACCGGAGATGTTCAAGTCCTTCACACTCAAATCCCACCAAAGCAACGAATGCTAGGATGAGATTGGAGAGGAAGAACAAGGGGGAAAGTCAATTAAAGACTCCAAGATCTAGATCCCAAGAGATTCCCTCACTTAGAGAAGAAATGGTTTGGTGGAAGTGTAGATCTAGATCTCCTCTCTCAAATCCTCAAATATGAGCAAGAATGGTTGGAGGAATCAAGGGAGAGAGCAACTTCTTCAAATGCAACAATGGAGGTGAGAGAAAAGGGAAGAAGCTATTGTCTCAAGGTAGGAGAAAGGTATTTATAGTGGGGGAAGAAGAAATAACCGTTGGGGAAGAAACGGGGTGAAAAACGCATAAAAAACGCCCTGAAAAAGAGCCCAGCCGGTTGCCAGGCCGGCCGACCGGCCTGGGCACTGAGGAGCCCGGTCGGTGGCCCGGTCCGACCGGCCCAGCAACCGGGTGCGGCCTGGTGGCGCGCTGGGCTGCGGGAAGGCCACGAGCCGCGCGGAGAGCGGCCCGGGCCGCGTGGGCGGCGGCGGCCCAGCAGCGCCGGGCGGCGCGGACTGCAGGCCGCGCGGGGGCGCGACGGGGGCGCGGGCCGGACGGAGTGGCGGCCCGGTTAAATTCCCGGTTGGACCGGGGGCAGCGCCGGGCAGGCCGGTCACGGACCGGGCCTGCGACCGGACTTGGGCCGAAAGGCCCCGGGAGGCGGCCCGGATGGCACCAGCGCCGGATCCGGTCGCGGACCGGGTGGGCCGGTGGCTGGGCCGGTCGGCCGGCCGGCTCCCTCCCCTTTTTCTCTTTTTCTTTATATTCTTTTCTCATCTTTCCTTTTTTCTTTAATAACTATTGCTCCCGAACTCCGATTGACATGAAATCAATTTTGTTGGAAAGATAACAACGAAATATGGAGACTCCTCTCAGAACATTTTAGATGATTTTAGAGAGGGAGTCTCCCACCGTCAAGAACCGGTGAAGACGTCCAAACTCGAAAACACAATAGAAGATGCATGCGGATTCCGTTTTCGATGAACTTGGGCTTGTTGTAAAGCTAGCAACAAGCTCAAGAACCTCACATAGAGAAACACCAAGAAGCAAATAAGGATATGCAAAGTATGCAAAGGATTGAGCTCCCTAAGACGATGTGATCAAGTTACCCAACCGAAAGCCCCTCTTAATAGTGCGGCTATCTATCCTATAATCCGGTCTCCCATCAACCACCTTGAGACCGGTAAAATGAAAACCTAGCAAAGCCATACCTTTGCCTTGCGCATCCCGCTTGATCTTGATGATAGCTCTTCAAGCTCCATACAAGCCGGTATGCCTCACTTGATCAATGTTGCTTTGTGAAGACTCACAAATGCTCCCCCATACACTATGATGGGAAACCTCCATTGATGCACATCTTCACATGTCCATTATCACCAAATGGACGGCAAGCTTCAAGCATGTGATCCACTCAAGATGCTCATCTTGAACTTGCCCAACTCAACCTTGTATCTTCTCATACTCACATAAGATCGAGCATGGCTAATATTGAGTTCCACATAAGAACTCCATCTTCATTTCTTCTTCTTGATCATATCACATATATATCTTTATACCTATGATCTTGATGCCAATACACAAGGTATACCTTTATCTTCATGGCATCCATACTTGAATCCAACACATGGAGTACAAGTAGTACCTATGGAATATTCCTTCATATAAACTCAATGAAAACATTAGTCCATAGGGGTTGTCATTAATTACCAAAACCACACATAGGGGCAATATACCCTTACACATAGGCATCCGAATTGGCCTGCTGAATAAGGTACCCGAGGTTATTTGGAGACCCATTATCCGAAGATTATGAAGTCCAGAAGCCCAATTTTTTTTTTGAACAAGGGGAAGGGTCTCGAAGGACCCCGACTGCCACATTAGATTATCGTCGGTGGAGAAACTTTTACATGAAGGACCTCGAAACCAGAGAAAATTACAACATGGCCCTTGAATATTGCACTACAGACCCTAGCACAAATATTAGAAAAGCAATCAAGACCAGGGCGTCCACTAGCTCCTTCTCCACCGAATCCTTGACGGAGCAACCGATCGCAGTCGAGCGCACCACCACCGGGGACATGGCCACTTGGGGTGGACCGTCGGGAGCGCACTGCATCGGCGCCAGAAGGCCTTCAATCTGGCACAAAGGCCTGGAGGTTGTACACCTCTCGCCAGCTTGCCGGCGACCAGGGCGGGAGTGGCTGTCCCACAGCCATGAGGCTTAGCAGCTGGATGGCAGGCAACCATCGATGAAGAGCTGCTAAGAATGAACTCCCAGATATTTCTTCACCAAGTCGCAGCAGAAATCTTCCCCGCCAACATCCCTCTGCAGAGGATGAAGCATCGGCACCCTTCCTCTCCTCGCCGCCACGGCCGACCAAAGGAAGAATCCCAGCGCCTCCTCCCCACATCAGGTGATGGCACAGAACAACGGCTTTATTAAAGGAGATGGTGGCCTTCTCCTCAACTCCCAGCTCCAACCAGAGAAGCCTGAGGGCGAGAAGAAGAGACCCGAGAGTGCTCCAGATCAGGCCGCCAAGATCTGGAACTCCACTCCAAACTACAGGCATGAAGCCAACAAACGGCAGACCGCCGAAACAACTAAAACACCTAAATCTACTCTGTATAGTCTGAGCCACCCATCCTTCTCTCCTCCAAGCGGCAACGCCGCCGGAATCGAGTCGGAAGAGCTCTCGGGCGGAGAAGAGGACTCTCAAAGCACTGTAGCGAAGAGAGAGAAGAAAGAGATGAGAATCCGATGTAAGATTTTGATAGATTCCAGAAGCCCAATAAAACCCCGATATGGAAGATAGAGATAGATTAGGAATAGTCTTGTATCAATACGGGAAGGACTCAAATAGTCTTCCGGACTTTGTAACTTGTACGACAGAAAAAGCTACGGCTCCACCTCCTATATAAAGGGGAGCCGAGGGTGAAAGAAAGGATCGAACCAATTGTCAACATAACCCTAGTTTTTCATAGTCGAGCACCTTTTTTGGCTGAACCTTCGAGATCTACTTGCCTTCTACTTTCTATGAAAACCCAACTCTACAATCTGTAGGCATTGACAAGTTAATCCCTTGTCAATTGGCGCCATCTGTGGGAATCGAACCCACGTGGATAAGATACTTCATTAATGGCTGAACGCAATTCGACAAAACAGAAAAATACCATCAGGAGGGAAAAAACTCGACAAGCAAAAGAGATGTTCAATAGAGAAAGGGGAACTTACATCTTCTAGGAAGGGAGTCGACATACTCCCAGCGACAACTTCTTGAGTGTGTCCAGCCCCGGTCCTAGCAGCTTTCTTAGTTAGAGGCGCTCGGGGGCTGGGCACAGGAGTCGACGCTTTTGGGCTATGTTCCGGAGGAGGCGAAGTTTCCGCGGCAGTGCGTTTTCCTTCGGAAAGAACCAGGGTGTTGGAAGTGCTCGTAGGAGTTGTTCTATGAGCCGCGGGTTCTTCCTCTTCTGCCCCTTCAGTAGACCTGACAATATAGTGACAAAGCAAGATATTAGAGCATTGAAAGAAAAATAAGACAGATGGAGACAAGAAAGTAGCAACTTACGAGCTAACTGCGCCCGCGTCGGCAAAAGGGTCGAAGGCGCCTTCTTCTTTCGGAGAAGATTCTTCGGTGATAACTTCGGCAGGTTTAGAATGGAATGGGCATAATCAGAGGGTTGCCCTGACTCTGTCTCTTTTTTGGAGGAACCCGCAGATTTTTGGGAACCTGCAGTTTTACTCTCAGGAAGAGAGGATTCTTGCGAATCGTCGGTGACAACGACCCGACCATCTACCTCTCCACCTTCAAGAAGGGGGAAGAGAAGAAAGGACTTGGTGATCCTACATGAAGCAAAACAGAGAAAACATGAGAAAATGAACACAAGGGAAACAAATAGAAGTCGAAAAACTAGTGAACTCAACCCGAGAGAAAGCACTCACTTAAGGGAGAGCATGGCTGGCACTGTATGGCTCCACGCGACAGGATGAAGGGACTTCATGTTTTTTGCTCAAGGAGGTAAAACGTCGGATGAGTTTCTCCAAGTTCTTCACAGAAAGATCTTTGGACAAGCGGTCGACATCTTTTGCTCTTGAGTACATCCAAAGAGGGTTTTTGCGAGCCTACAGTGGCTGCATCCGACTCCTAAGGAAATAGGCGATTATTTGTACACCCGAAAGTTCCTCTCCGTCGGTGTTTTGGAGCTGATGGATCCGGGTCATCAGAGCTTCAGTGGCTTATTTTTCCTCGGCAGTGGCTTCCATATCCCAAGATCGACGCCTTTGAATTTCTTCGGCATCCTCGAACGGCGCAATGCCATACTGTTGGGAAGAGGAGGACTCGTCTTGGATGTATAGCCACTTCTTGCGCTAGCCTTGGACGGAGTCGAGAAATTTAACGTCAAAGTAATCAACGTCGGGACGGACGTAGATAAAAACGACACCTACATTGTAGATGACGTTCTAGAGTTGTTGCGCCGGAGATAGAAAATGTGTTTCCACAGGCCCCAATGAGGATGGATGCCGAGGAAACACTCGCAGAGAGTGATGAAAATAGAAATATGGAGGAGAGAATTCGGGGTCAGCTGGTGCAGCTGAATTGCGTGAATAAAAAGGAGACCAAGAAGAAATTCGTGGATAGGAGTGGAGAGGCCGCGAACAAGGAAGTCGATGAATGTTACCCGGAATCCGATTGGAGGATGAGGGAAGCTTTCATCGCCGGGGAACTTCAGCGATTCCTGCTTCTTCAGCAGACCCAGTTTCTTTAGAGTCTTCTGGTCCTAAGCGGAAATCTTGGACCGCTCCCAACCTGAAACCCGGGCCTTCCCCGCGGGCGCGTCAGTGCCTGAAGCTTTGTTCTTCATCAGCTTCGTGCGAGGAGGCATAAGGAGCGCTTTGGTGGAAGAGTGGGATGACAGGAAGCAAGAGCGCAAGGAGCTCCAATGGATGGCAATGGCGGAGAGAGAGGGAGAGAGCAGATGTGCGACGCGGTGAAGGGTATGAATGAGGACAACACGGTGAATTTACAGAGAGAAGCTGACCCGCCGCGCCGTTGGCTGAAAACAGGAAGTGTTCCTAACCCTACGCGTGTCCAAAAGGGTAAAACGGTCTCGTCGGTCTGAAATTACTGGACGGAGTTATTGCGCGCGTGACGGAAATTACGGAGGACGTGTGTCCCCCACTTGCGCGACGTGTCGACGGTGCAGAAATCCTGGACCCACAACCCAGTGAGGTGACAGGAGCTGTGGCTTCCCAAGGAGGAAATTTTGGCTCTCGTCAGCAATGACATCATTCAAGAAAAGCTTCGAGTGGTTTTATTAAAGATAGTGACAGTAAAATTTCGAGTGCTCCAATAGAGAAACTTCGGGAGCCTATGATGAAATGCAAGCATCTGTTCATATGCTCGGGGCTACTCTTATCAGAAGTATTATTTATAGTTCTGATAAGAGGACAAATTGAAAGACAAGAATATAGAGTTGGTCAAAATAGCAAAAGCTGAGCCTACAGCCAAGTGCAAACACTTGACTGTAGCCTCGGGGGCTACTCCCATCGGGAGCGCTGGTCACGCACCCGATGAAATAAAGAAAGAAAGGAAGCGGCCAGTTTGACCTAAAAATATAGAGTGGATGGATAATACAAGTTGAGCCTACACCCAAGTGCAAGCACTCGCATGTAGCCTCGGGGGCTACTCCCATCGGGAGCGATGGTCGCGCACCCGATGAAACATGAGGAGGAGAAGGAAAAAAACAGGATGACAAGACAAAATATAAGGCGAGGAATTATCTTCGTACATTTTCGAGTTACATATAACTCGTCATGTACTCCCATCGGGAGATCAAGATATTATCATTAAACAACTCGAAAAAATTAGCAAGTCCAGCAGCAGACAAAGGCACTCGACAATATATTTCCAGAGCGCGTCCGCCGCGCTGAAAACTCTGGATGCCGTAATATTTTACGAAGGTAAGTCTCCAGGATCCATCCTGAGTGGCGTGGTATCGCACCCGAATGCGCTCTACTACTTTATCCGTGTCAACAGACGCGAAGAAAAATCCTAGCGGACACATTAGGTACTCGATAAAATTTAACTGGAATTCGGCTCATGGTAAGACCTTAAGCGGCGCCAGTATCCCATGGTTGAGTCCAGGAACTTGACCTTGAAGTAGGTTTTTACGGGTTTGCCACAAGAGCAGTTAACTGGTACCTAATCCATCAGATGAACCAGCTCCATCTACCATTATCCCTGTGCAAGATATAAATACCTTGAGCAAAGTGTTGTAGAAATCCGGAGAATTTATGGATTGATTCTACGATGGAGATTTTACTCGACTCTACGATTCAAGCAAAATCTCGGGAGCTACTGACATAAGCATCCCGAATGGGCCTGCTGAATAAGGTACCCGAGGTTATTTGGAGGCCCATTACCCGAAGATTATGAAGTCCGGAAGCCCAATAAAACCCCGATATGGAAGATAGAGATAGAATAGGAATAGTCTTGTATCAATACGGGAATGACTCAAATAGTCTCCCGGACTTTGTAACTTGAACGACCCGAAAAGCCTCGGCTCCACCTCCTATATAAAGGGGAGCCGAGTGTGAAAGAAATGATCGAATTCATTGTCAACATAACCCTAGTTTTTCATAGTCGAGCACCTTTTTCGGCTGAACCTTCGAGATCTACTTGTCCTCTACTTTCTACGAAAACCCAAGTCTACAATCTGTAGGCATTGACAAGTTAATCTCGTCAATGGGCATAGCCCAATCTCTCATACCCATCACATGACCTTGTCAAGTCGAACTTCCAAAGCGGGTTTTCCCAAAATTATCTAACTTGTAATTCCTTGATATATTCGAAGATCCTTCCATTCCACAGTAAATCGAGGATCACGCTTGAATCAAGAAACAGCCTTGTTAGCTTGTTTTTTCGATAAAGGGAATATATTAATATTGAGAGATATTAATTACACCAAGCCTCTACAACAGCGCAAAACTCTAATGATAGTATGGATGCATACATCCAAAAAAATATACTAAGAGAAAAAGTCTCGCTACGGTATTTCAGCCCTATCAACAACAATATATCTACCACGAAGACAACATATGTACTTCAGGCTGTCCAAAAGCTACGCCTCCAAGAACAAAACAATGCACAAGCGCAATCGTCGCCCGATCCAAAGATCTTAGGTTTTCACCATGAAGATAGTCCACACTCTCAAAACAATGCTTTCAACGAGGCCTTTGCCAGACACAACCAATTACGGCTAGACCTTGGATTTTCACCCTGAAAGATAAGACTCTAAACTTCACATATGTTCCGCCCCACATGCACATTATTGCTACGAGATCCCAAACCCCGAACACCAAGCAAGCCCCTCAACAACACAGAGCCTCGAACCTCCATTGCTAGTCCTTCAATCCGGCCTTGATGATATTCCCCGCCTTTGATTTCACCATAGACCAGAATGTCATATGATGAAAACACATAACAGAGCTTCATGTGATGGGATTCGTAGCATAGAAAACAAAAAATTTCCTACCGCAAGAACGAAACACAAGCCAAGATCTAATCTAGAAGACGGTAGCAACGAGGGGATCACGAGACTAACCCTTGAAGATTTCCAAAGCCTACGAGATTAGATCTCGTTGTTGCAGAAGATGATCACTTGCCTCTTTCAAAAGCGCGTAGAAGATCTTGACGGTGCCACAATCGGGCAGCACCTCCGTACTCGGTCACACGTACGGTGTTGATGAAGACGACGTCCTCCTACCTGTTCCAGCGGGCAGCGGAAGTAGTAGATCCTCCTCGGAATCCCGGCAGCACGACGGCGTGGTGGCGGTGGTGTGGAGAACTCCGGCAGGGCTTCACCTATGCGCTGCGGGAGTATTATGTGGAGGAGGAGAGGCTAGGGTTTGGGGAGGGGAGAGGGCACTTGGGCGCCGGCCCTTGGATGCCCTAGGTGGTGCGGCCAAGCCATGGGCAGCCCCCTCCTTCTCCTCCTCATTATATAGGTGGAACCCCAAGGGTTTGCCCAAAGTCTTCGAATAAGACCCCAACAGAAAAACTGCCTTATGGACGAAACCTAGAGGGATAGGGACTCTCCCCTTCCCCCTTTACTTGGCCGGCCAAGGAGGTGGAGTCCACCATGGACTCCACCCTCCCACTTGGTTGGCTGGTTAGGGTTTGTGGAGTCCCTTCGGACTCCTCCTTCCATAGTGATTTATTCCGGATAATTCTAGAAACCACCTTCCATAAATTCACCGGATCATTTCCAAACTTGGAAAGTGACTTCCTATATATGAATCTTATTCTCCGGACCATTCCGGAACTCCTCGTGATGTCCTGGATCCCATCCGAGACTCCGAACAAAACTTCTAACTCCATTCCATATTCCATATCTACTTAAACGACATCAAACCTTAAGTGTGTCACCCTATGATACGTCTCCAACGTATCTATAATTTCCGATGTTCCATGCTAGTTTTATGACAATACCTACATGTTTTGCTCACACTTTACAATGATTTCATGCATTTTCCGGAACTAACCTATTAACAAGATGCCGAAGTGCCAGTTCCGTTTTCTCGCTGTTTTTGGTTCCGAAAGGCTCGTTCGGGCAATATTCTCGGAATTCGACGAAACGAAGACCAAACATCATAATTCACCGAGACGGACCAGGACACCGAAGGGGAGTCAGAGGGGAGGCCTGGGGCCCCCAGACCATAGGCCGGCGCGGCCTGGAAGGGGGGCGCGCCGCCCTATGGGGTGGGACCCCCAGGCGCCCTCCTGCGCCGCCTCTTCGCCTATATAAACCCTTTCGACCTAAAAACAAGAGACCGATTGACGAAACTCCAGAAAGACTCCAGGGGCGCCGCCACCATCGCGAAACTCCAATTCGGGGGACAGAATCTCTGTTCCGGCACGCCGCCGGGACGGGGAAGTGCCCCCGGAAGCCATCTCCATCGATGCCACCGCCTCCATCATGCTCCGTGAGTAGTTCCCCCATGGACTACGGGTTCTAGCTGTAGCTAGTTGGTACTCTCTCTCCCATGTACTTCAATACAATGATCTCATGAGCTGCCTTATATGATTGAGATTCATCTGATGTAATCGGTGTTGTGTTTGTTGGGATCCGATGGATTGTTACATTATGATCAGTCTATCTATATAAGTTTGTGAAGTTATTGTTGCTGCAATCTTGTTGTGTTTAATGCTTGTCACTAGTGCACGAGTGGCATGATCTTAGATTTAAGCTCTATATGTATTGCTTAGATTGTATCTACAAGTTGTTTGCACATGTCTATGTCCGGAACCCGAGGCCCCAAAGTGACAACGAATCGGGATAACTGGTGGGGAAGGCTTAGATATGAGGATCACATGTTTTCACCAAGTGTTAATGCTTTGCTCCGGTGCTCTATTAAAAGGAGTACCTTAATCGCCAGTAGATTCCCTTGAGGCCCGGCTGCCACCGGTCTGGTAGGACAAAAGATGTTATGCAAGTTTCTCATTGCGAGCACGTATGACTATATATGGAAAACATGCCTACATGATTAATAAATTGATGTTATGTCTTAATGCTATTTCAATCCTATCAATTGCCCAACTGTAATTTGTTCACCCGACACTTGTCACTTCTTATTGGAGAGTTACCACTAGTGTAGATAGCTGGGAACCCCGGTCCATCTCTCATCATCATATACTCGTTCCTATATGACATTGGAAGTAGTATCAACTATTTTCTGGTGCCATTGCCTCGTATTACTCATGCTATCTTGCTGTTGTGTTATTGTTACTATTGCTCTCATATTAATGTTGCTTTCACATCACCCTCGTTACTAGTGCTTTTCCAGGTGCAGCTGAATTGACAACTCAGTTGTTAAGGCTTATAAGTATTCTTTACCTCCCCTTGTGTCGAATCAATAAATTTGGGTTTTACTTCCCTCGAAGACTGTTGCGATCCCCTATACTTATGGGTTATCAAGACTATTTTCTGGCGCCGTTGCCGGGGAGGCATAGCTCTACTCATAAGTTCACCTGGGGAGTACACTCTACCTCTCTCTCTGTTTTATTTTATTTTGTTTTGCCTAGTTTACTTTTGTCTAGTTTATTTGTGCTTAGTTTATTTCTGTCTAGTATTATTTTGCTTAGTTTACTTTTGTCTAGTTTGTTTTTGTCTTGTTTTATTTTCCCTATATACCCGAAAATCCATAAAAATTTGAAAAACCGAAAAATTAAAAACTGTTGTTATGGAAGAACGCATGACCATGTTGGAGCTTATAGAATTATATAATAATTATAGAAAATCAAGAGCGAGTGAAGTGATGAGTGTTGTGATAGAAAAATTGAATACAATTGCTAAAATCTTGCTTAAACGCCATGATATAAACTGTTGCTCTAAACAGGATACTAAACATCTTAAATTTCAATGTGGCTTTAGTGAAGAAGTTTTAATTAAGAACTATAATTGGAATAGCTATATTCATTTTGGGTTCAAAGAGGTAGAACAATTTGTTTTATTTATGGGAGCCTCTGAGATAGAATCCTTCATGGTTAAAAATTATGAAACTTGTGTTGTTTGTAAGGACCTTAAAGATTATGTCTCTTCTATCCTTAATTTTTGCATAGAAAGTTACAGTGATAATCCTTATATCATTGATTAGAAAGAGAGACTCATTAATGCACAAGATTGCACTCCCAATTTGCAGGAACCAGTGAAAGAAGAAATTGATGAACCTGAAAGCTCATTGGATGAAAAAGAGGAGGAAATTGATGAACCTGAAAGCTCATTGGATGAAAAAGAAGAGGAGAGTGATGAACAAAAGGAGGAAGAATGGATTAGCTACCCATGCCAACCTTCTAATGAGAGTAACTCTTTATCTCTTACACTATTTGATTGTCCTCCATGCTTACCAAAGGCGGACGAATGTTATGTTCCTGTGGATTCTCTTTCAATATTCCCTATGAGTAAAACTTGTGAGAATAATTATGCTATTGTTATCTATGATAATCCATGCTATTATGATAAATCTTATGATAATGCTTTGTTTGTGCCTGATGTCGAAATGCATGGTACTAAAGAGTTTTGCTTGGCAAATGTTTATGATAAATCTCTAGATGATGGTCCTATGTTACTTGATACTATTAATTGTACTACTAATGAAAATGGGATTGCAGAGGTCTTGACTTTATCTATGAGTCCATATCTCTTGAGAATGATCAATCATCTTGTTACATTATTGATAAAAGTGGGTTTGAATGTTTTAATCCCACTATTTTTGAGCTTGATAAAAATTATGTGTTTGTAGATAATGGAAAGCATGCTTTATGTGATAGTTATATTGTTGAGTTTATTCATGAAGCTACTGAAAATTATTATGAGAGAGGAAAATATGGTTGTAGAAATTTGCATAGTACTAAAACACCTCTCTACATGCTGAAAATTTTGAAGTTACTCTTGTTTTATCTTCCTATGCTTGTCACTTTGTTCTTCGTGAATTTATTTGTGTACAAGATTCCTATGCATAGGAAGTGGGTTAGACTTAAATGTGTTTTGAACTTGCTTTTTGATGCTCTCCTTTGCTTCAACTCTTATTTCTTGCGAGTGCATCATTAAAATTGCTGAGCCCATCTTAATGGCTATAAAGAAAGCACTTCTTGGGAGATAACCCATGTTTTTATTTTGCTACTGTTTTGTTGTCTCTTGGAAGTTGTTACTACTGTAGCAACCTCTCCTTATCTTTATTTTATTGCAATGTTGTGCCAAGTGAAGTCTCTAATAGAAGGTTGATGCTAGATTTGGATTTCTACGCAGAAACAGATTTCTTGCTGTCACGAATTTGGGTAGGATTCTCTGTAGGTAACTCAGAAAAATCTGCCAATTTACGTGAGTGATCCTCAGATATGTACGCAACTTTCATTAGTTTTGAGTTTTCTGATTTGAGCAACGGAAGTACCTCTTACAAATCCGTCTTTACTGGCTGTTCTGTTTTGGCAGATTCTGTCTCTGTTTTTTTGCATTGTCTCTTGTGGACTTTAAGCAAGGCTTTCTAGACTTGGAGAGCTGTAGCTAATGTTTTATTGAGTTCTTGCAATGTGTCACTACAGGACTAAAGTGGATTAAAGTTTTTTTTAGTACTAACCCCTCTAATGAAGTTTATGAGAAGTTTGGTGTGAAGGAAGTTTTCAAGGGTCAAGAGAGGAGGATGATATATGATCAAGAAGAGTGAAAAGTCTAAGCTTGGGGATGCCCCCGTGGTTCATCCCTGCATATTTCAAGAAGACTCAAGCATCTAAGCTTGGGGATGCCCAAGGCATCCCCTTCTTCATCAACAACTTATCAGGTCACCTCTAGTGAAACTATATTTTTATTCGGTCACATCTTATGTGCTTTACTTGGAGCGTCTGTGTGTTTTTATTTTTGTTTTTATTTGAATAAATTCGGATCCTAGCAATCCTTGTTTGGGAGAGATACACGCTCCACTTTTTCATATGAACACTTGTGTTCTTCGCTCTTACTTTTAATGTTCAATGACAAAAGTTGGAAGCTATTGCACTTATTGTTATTTGGTTGGAAACAGAAAATGCCTCATATTCTCTTGAATAATTTGATACTTGGTGATACGTCTCCAACGTATCCATAATTTCTGATGTTCCATGCTTGTTTTATGACAATACTTACATGTTTTGCTTGCACTTTATAATGTTTTTATGCATTTTCCGGAACTAACCTATTAACAAGATGCCACAGTGCCAGTTCCTGTTTTCTGCTGTTTTTGGTTCCAGAAAGGCTGTTCGGGCAATATTCTCGGAATTCGACGAAATCAACGCCCAAGTTCCTATTTTTCCCGGAAGCATCCAGAACACCAAAGAAGAGTCGGAGGAGAGCCAGGGGGCCACCACACAGGTGGGCTGCGCGGGCCACACCCTGGCCGCGCCGGCCTGGTGTGGGGCCACCCTGTCGCCCCTCCTGCGCCGCCTCTTCGCCTATTTAAGCCCTTTCGACCTAAAAACGCAGTACCAATTGATGAAACTCCATAAAGACTCCAGGGGCGCCGCCATCATCGCGAAACTCCAATTCGGGGGACAGAAGTCTCTGTTCCGGCACCCTGCCGGGACGGGGAAGTGCCCCCGGAAGCCATCTCCATCAACGCCATCGCCTCCATCATGCCCCGTGAGTAGTTCCCCCATGGACTACGGGTTCTAGCTGTAGCTAGTTGGTATTCTCTCCCCCATGTACTTCAATACAATGATCTCATGAGCTGCCTTACATGATTGAGATTCATCCGATGTAATCGGTGTTGTGTTTGTCGGGATCCGATGGATTGTTACGTTATGATTGTCTATCTACAAAGTTTATGAAGTTATTATTGCTTGCAATCTTGTTGTGTTTAATGCTTGTCACTAGGGCCCGAGTGGCATGATCTTAGATTTAAGCTCTATAATTATTGCTTAGATTGTATCTACAAGTTGTATGCACATGTCATCTGTCCGGAACCAAAGGCCCCGAAGTGACGAAATCGGGACAACCGGAGGGGATGGCGGTGATGTGAGGATCACATGTTTTCATGGAGTGTTAATGCTTTGCTCCGGTGCTCTATTAAAAGGAGTACCTTAATATCCGATAGATTCCCTTGAGGCCCGTGCCGCCACCGGCTGGTAGGACAAAAGATGTTGTGCAAGTTTCTCATTGCGAGCACGTACGACTATAATTGGAAAACATGCCTACATGATTAATGATCTTGATGTTACTGTCTTAATGCTATTTCAATCCTATCAATTGCCCGACTGTAATTTGTTCACCCAACACTTGTTATTGGAGAGTTGCCACTAGTGTAGATAGCTGGGAACCCCGGTCCATCTCTCATCATCATATACTCGTTCTACATGTCATTGGAAGTACTATCAACTATCTTCTGGTGCCATTGCTCTCATATTACTGCTCACTGTCTGTCGTATTCTTGTTATTCTTGCTCTCATATCATTGCTACTTTCACATCACCCCTGTTACTAGTGCTTTTCCGAGTGCGACTTGAATTGACAACTCAGTTGTTAAGGCTTATAAGTATTCTTTACCTCCCCTTGTGTCGAATCAATAAATTGGGTTTTACTACCCGCGAAGACTGCTGCGATCCCCTATACTTGTGGGTTATCAAGACTGTTTTCTGGCGCCGTTGCCGGGGAGGCATAGCTCTACTCATAAGTTCACCTGGGGAGTACACTCTACCTCTCTCTCTCTGTCTTTGTTTTATTTTGTTTTGCTTAGTTTACTTTTGTCTAGTTTATTTGTGCTTAGTTTATTTCTGTCTAGTATTACTTTGCTTAGTTTACTTTTGCCTAGTTTCTTTTTGTCTTGTTTTACTTTTCTCATATACCCAAAAATCCATAAAAATTTGAAAAACCTAAAATTAAAAACTGCTGTTATGGGAGAACCCATAACCTACTTGGAGCTTATAGAATATTATAATAATTATAGAGAATCAAGAGCGGGAAAAGTGATGAGTGCTTTGTGATAGAAAAATTGAAAACAATTGCTAAAATCTTGCTTAAACGCCATGATATAAGCTGTTGCTCTCAACAGGACACTAAACATCTTAAATTTCAATGTGGCTTTAGTGAGGAATTTTTAATTAAGAACTATAATCGGAATAGCTATATTCATTTTGGGTTTGAAGAGGTAGAACAATTTGTCATATTTATGGGAGCCTACGAGATAGAATCCTTCATGGTTAAAAATTATGAAACTTGTGTTGTTTGTAAGGACCTTAAAGATTATGTCTCTTCTATCCTTAATTTTTGCAATGAAAGTTACACTGATAATCCTTATATCATTGATTATAAAGAGAGACTCATTAATGCACAAGAATGCACTCACAATTTGCAGGGACATGTGGAAGAAGAAATTGATGAACACTGAAAGCTCATTGGATGAAAAAGAAGAGGAGAGTGATGAACAAAAGGAGGAAGAATGGATTAGCTACCCATGCCAACCTTCTAATGAGAGTAACTCTTTATCTCTTACACTATTTGATTGTCCTCCATGCTTACCGAAAGAGGTTGAATGTTATGTTCCTGTGGATTCTCTTGAAATAGTACCTATGAGTAAAACTTGCGAGAATAATTATGCTACTGTTATCTATGATAATCCATGCTACTTTGATAAATCTTATGATAATGCTTTGTTTGTGCCTGATGTCGAAATGCATGGTACTAAAGAGTTTTGTTTAGCAAATGTTTATGATAAATCTCTAGATGATGGTCCTATGTTACTTGATAATATTAATTGTACTACTAATGAAAATGGGATTGGAGAGATCTTGACATTATCTATGAGTCCCATATCTCTTGAGATTGATCAACCATCTTGTTATATTATTCATAAAGGTGTGTTTGAAAGTTTTAATCGCACTATTTTTGAGCTTGATAAAAATTATGTGTTTGGGAATCATGAAAAGCATGTTGTATGTGATAGTTATGTTGTTGAGTTTGTTCATGAAGCTACTGAAAATTATTATGAGAGAGGAAAATATGGTTATAGAAATTTGCATGGCACAAAAACACCTCTCTATATGCTAAAAAATTTCAAGTTACTCTTGTTTTATCTTTTTATGCTTATCACTTTGTTCTTCATGAATTTATTTGTATACAAGATTCCTATGCATAGGAAGTGGGTTAGACTTAAATGTGTTTTGAACTTGCTTTTTGATGCTCTCTTTTGCTTCAACTCTTATTTCTTGCGAGTGCAACATTAAAGCTATTGAGCCCATCTTAATGGCTATAAAGAAAGAACTTCTTGGGAGATAACCCATGTGTTTATTTTGCTACTGTTTTGTTGTGTCTTGGAAGTTGTTACTACTGTAGCAACCTCTCCTTATCTTTATTTTATTGCAATGTTGTGCCAAGTGAAGCCTCTAATCGAAGGTTGATACTAGATTTGGATTTCTGCGCAGAAACAGATTTCTATCTGTCACGAATCTGGGCTGTTTTCTCTGTAGGTAACCCAGAAAATTATGCCAATTTACGTGCGTGTTCCTCAGATATGTACGCAACTTTCGTTAGTTTTGAGTTTTCTGATTTAAGCAACGGAAGTACCTCTTTTAAATTCGTCTTTACTGGCTGTTCTGTTTTGGCAGATTCTGTCTCTGTTTTTTTGCATTGTCTCTTGCGGACTTTAAGCAAGGCTTTCTACACGTGGAGAGCTGTAGCTAATGTTTTATTGAGTTCTTGCAATGTGTCACTACAGGACCAAGGTGGATTCAAGTTTTTTTTGAGTACTAACCCCTCTAATGAAGTTTATGAGAAGTTTGGTGTGAAGGAAGTTTTCAAGGATCAAGAGAGGAGGATGATATATGATCAAGAAGAGTGAAAAGTCTAAGCTTGGGGATGCCCCCGTGGTTCATCCCTGCATATTTCAAGAAGACTCAAGCGTCTAAGCTTGGGGATGCCCAAGGCATCCCCTTCTTCATCAACTTATCAGGTTTCTTCTATTGAAACTATATTTTATTCGGTCACATCATATGTGCTTTACTTGGAGCGTCTGTGTGTTTTATTTTTGTTTATGTTTGAATAAGATTGGATCCTAGCAATCCTTGTTTGGGAGAGATACACGCTCCGCTTTTTCATATGAACACTTGTTCTTCGTTTTACTTTTAATGTTCAATGATAAAAGTTGGAAGCTACATCACTTATGGTTATTTGGTTGGAAACAGAAAATGCCTCACATTGTCTTGAATAATTTGACACTTGGCAATTGTTTTGAGCTCTCAAGTAGATCATGATTAAGTTTTTTTCATGTAGTTTAAACCTATTAGTGGAGAACTATTGTAGAGCTTGTTGAAATTGGTTTGCATGATTGGTCTCTCTTAAGGTCTAGATATTTTCTGGTAAAAGTGTTTGAGCAACAAGGAAGACGAGTGTAGAGTATTATAATGCTTGCAATATGTTCTTATGTAAGTTTTGCTGTACCGGTTCATACTTGTGTTTGCTTCAAACAACCTTGCTAGCCAAAGCCTTGTACTGAGAGGAAATGCTTCTCGTGCATCCAAAACCTTGAGCCAAAACCTATGCCATTTGTGTCCACCATACCTACCTACTATGTGGTATTTTCTCGTCATTCCAAGTAAATACTTCATGTGCTACCTTTAAACAATTCAAAATTTATTATCTCCTATTTGTGTCAATGTTTTATAGCTCATGAGGAAGTATGTGGTGTTTTATCTTTCAATCTTGTTGGGCAGCTTTCACCAGTGGATTAGTGGCTTCATCCGCTTATCCAATAATTTTGCAAAAAGAGTCGCGGCAGGGTTCCCGGCCCCAATTAATTAACTTTCATTAATAATTCTCTTCACGTGTTTTGCCCTGATTCATCAGTAAGCAACTTAATTTTGCAAATAGACACTCCTTCATGGTATGTGAATGTTGGAAGGCACCCGAGGATTCGGTTAGCCATGGCTTGTGTAAGCAAAAGGTTGGGAGGAGTGTCAACCATAAAACTAAAACTAAAGTACATGTGTAAACAAAAGAGAAGAGGGATGATCTACCTTGCTGGTAGAGATAACGTCCTTCATGGGAGCCGCTCTTTGAAAGTCTGTTTGGCAAGGGGGTTAGAGTGCCCACTACCATTCGTTGACAACAACAAACACCTCTCAAAAATTTACTTTTATACTCTCTATATGATTTCAAAACTTAAAAAGCTCTAGCACATGATTTAATCCCTGCTTCCCTCTGCGAAGGGCCATTCTTTTACTTTATGTTGAGTCAGTTTACCTACTTCCTTCCATCTTAGAAGCAACCACTTGTGTCAACTATGCATTGATTCTTACATACTTGCTTATTTGCACTTATTATATTACTTTATGTTGACAATTATCCATGAGATATGCATGTTGAAAGTTGAAAGCAAGCTGCTGAAACTTAAATCTTCCTTTGTGTTGCTTCGATGCCTTTACTTTGAATCTATTGCTTTATGAGTTAACTCTTGTGCAAGGCTTTTGATGCTTGTCTTGAAAGTACTCTTCATGAAAAGTTTTGCTATATGTTATCTATTTGTTAGCAACTATAGATTATTGCCTTGAGTCACTTCATTCATCTCATGTGCTTTGTAATAGTATGATCAAGGTTATGTAAGTAGCATGTCACTACAGAAATTATTCTTTTTATCGTCTACCTACTCGAGGACGAGCAGGAACTAAGCTTGGGGATGCTGATACGTCTCCAACGTATCCATAATTTCTGATGTTCCATGCTTGTTTTATGACAATACTTTCATGTTTTGCTTGCACTTTATAATGTTTTTATGCATTTTCCGGAACTAACCTATTAACAAGATGCCACGGTGCCGGTTCTCGTTTTCTGCTGTTTTTGGTTCCAGAAAGGCTGTTCGGGCAATATTCTCGGAATTCGACGAAATCAACGCCCAAGATCCTATTTTTCCCGGAAGCATCCAGAACACCGAAGAAGAGTCGGAGGAGAGCCGGGGGCCACCACACGAGGTGGGCCGCGCGGGCCACACCACGGCCACGCCGGCCTGGTGTGGGGCCACCCTGTCGCCCCTCTGCGCCGCCTCTTCGCCTATTTAAGCCCTTTCGACCTAAAAACGCGGTACCAATTGACGAAACTCCGGAAAGACTCCGGGGCGCCGCCACCATCGCGAAACTCCAATTCGGGGGACGAAGTCTGCGTTCGGCACCTGTCGGGACGGGGAAGTGCCCGGAAGCCATCTCCATCAACGCCATCGCCTCCATCATGCCCCGTGAGTAGTTCCCCCATGGACTACGGGTTCTAGCTGTAGCTAGTTGGTATTCTCTCCCCCATGTACTTCAATACAATGATCTCATGAGCTGCCTTACATGATTGAGATTCATCTGATGTAATCGGTGTTGTGTTTGTCGGGATCCGATGGATTGTTACGTTATGATTGTCTATCTACAAAGTTTATGAAGTTATTGTTGCTGCAATCTTGTTGTGTTTAATGCTTGTCACTAGGGCCCGAGTGGCATGATCTTAGATTTAAGCTCTATAATTATTGCTTAGATTGTATCTACAAGTTGTATGCACATGTCACTGTCCCGGAACCAAAGGCCCCGAAGTGACAGAAATCGGGACAACCGGAGGGGATGGCGGTGATGTGAGGATCACATGTTTTCATGGAGTGTTAATGCTTTGCTCCGGTACTCTATTAAAAGGAGTACCTTAATATCCAGTAGATTCCCTTGAGGCCCGGCTGCCACCGGTTGGTAGGACAAAAGATGTTGTGCAAGTTTCTCATTGCGAGCACGTACGACTATAATTGGAAAATATGCCTACATGATTAATGATCTTGATATTCTGTCTTAATGCTATTTCAATCCTATCAATTGCCCGACTGTAATTTGTTCACCCAACACTTGTTATTGGAGAGTTGCCACTAGTGTAGATAGCTGGGAACCCCGGTCCATCTCTCATCATCATATACTCGTTCTACATGTCATTGGAAGTACTATCAACTATCTTCTGGTGCCATTGCTCTCATATTACTGCTACTGCTGCTGTGTTACTGTTATTACTGCTCTCATATCACTGCTACTTTCACATCACCCCTGTTAGTAGTGCTTCTCCGAGTGCGAGCTGAATTGACAACTCAGTTGTTAAGGCTTATAAGTATTCTTTACCTCCCCTTGTGTCGAATCAATAAATTGGGTTTTACTACCCGCGAAGACTGCTGCGATCCCCTATACTTGTGGGTTATCACTTGGCAATTGTTTTGAGCTCTCAAGTAGATCATGTTTACTCATGCATCATGTAGTTTGAACCTATTAGTGGAGAACTACCGTAGAGCTTGTTAAAATTGGTTTGCATGATAGGTCTCTCTAAGGTCTAGATATTTTCTGGTAAAAGTGTTTGAGCAACAAGGAAGACAGTGTAGAGTCTTATAATGCTTGCAATATGTTCTTATGTAAGTTTTGTTGTACCGGTTCATACTTGTGTTTGCTTCAAACAACCTTGCTATCCAAAGCCTTGTGCGAGAGGAAATGCTTCTCGTGCATCCAAAACCTTGAGCCAAAACCTATGCCATTTGTGTCCACCATACCTACCTACTATGTGGTATTTTCTCGCCATTCCAAGTAAATACTTCATGTGCTACCTTTAAACAATTCAAAAGTTATCATCTCTTATTTGTG
>NC_061514.1:119795361-119848320 GCF_022539505.1 Lolium rigidum | reverse complement strand
ATGTATCGAAAGCTTATAGCAAATAACTTAATGACGAGATCTTATGCTACGCTTAATTGGGTGTGTCCATAACATCATTCATATAATGATATAACCTTGTTATTAATAACATCCAATGTTCATGATTATGAAACTAATCATCCATTAATCAACAAGCTAGTTTAAGAGGCATACTAGGGACTTCTTGTTGTCTACATATCACACATGTACTAATGTTTCGGTTAATACAATTATAGCATGATATATAAACATTTATCATAAACATAAAGATATAAATAATAACCATTTTATTATTGCCTCTAGGGCATATCTCCTTCACCATGCCCACCATATGTTTGTTGAAATGCGCCCATGCAGGGATAGCTGCAGAAAGAATTTAGGAATTAGGACTAAAAATGAATTGCATATTATGGAAAAAGGGAATACACCGCTTCTGTGAAGGTGATGCATTGAAGCCGATCTGTTCGTTGGAGAATGGCTCCCTCCATCACAGCGATCGCTTGTATTGGGCGCCGGCGCTGCTATGAGTGGCAACATCTGTCTTGCGTGTGTAGTCACGACTCACGAGGTGCAAGTGTGCAGCTGTGGCCATTCGGGGAGCTTGGTTCCTCGCTAACGTGGAGATGCCTCATCTGCATCTCTGACCATGTCTGACCCTGTAAGTCTCTCACACACACCGGTTTTAGGGAGATCGTTGGTCCGGTTCATGTCCGTTAATATGTAGTCATGTCCGTTAACCATGAAAATATTATCATGCATTCACATTAGAAATCGAGAGGGTATAATTGTGCGTGATAGGGAGACCGTTGGTCTGGTTCATTTGGCTTGCCTGAATGGCAAATTTAATCTACAACTCGTGTGAGAATCATGGCCTTTGCGCATCCTCAATTGACTTCTTTCTTGATTTGGTGAGGGACGATCTCATTTGGTACATAACTGAATACGAGCACCCATGTTGCTTCTTGATTTAAAACTCCAAAAGTTTGAGTTTTCATCGATTACGCTTCTTCTTTTGAGGAATTAATTTAAGATCGAAATGGCTTATAAGATACTCCACAGTAGGAGGCTCCAGGCCAATTGGTATGTTTACTCTTTTCTAGGTTCCCTCTTAGATGACAGTTGCATTGTCACACGATTATTTGGTATGCTACAAATATGGTCGGCTGGTTTAGTTGAATTAGCGGCGACATTCGGTTTTTGCTTGTACGAGTTGCCACGATTGCGGTATAGCGAGACCACTAAAAGAATTAGATTATTTGATTTATTTTGTTCCGATTCATGTAGTATTGCAAGACAATAAATGAAAAGCTGAGTTTTACATATCCCCAACCAATTTAACTTTCTGCAGACTATAATCTTTTTCCAGTGCAAGTTTACCATGTCATCCTGTTGCCCCTGAAATTCATGATGGTTGAACTATTCTGAAATGTTTTCATCTTGCTTCTGCAGGTTATTGTTTCTTGCTAGAATGCCAGTAGGAAACTCTGAAACTGATGTAGTAGGACTGTCTTATTCACAACCGAGAGATTAACTTTCTTTCCTGAGCTAAAAATGATTGTGACTTCCGAGTATGCAGATCTAAAGCTGACATTTGAATTGCATGACAAGTTACTGCAAATAGCAAGGAAAATGTCATGTTCATACTATTTTGCTTTTTTGGTGATAATTGCAGCAGGTTATGTTCTTATGAAGGTAATTTTAGTTAACACCAATGTTGAGATAGTCCATTGATCTTTCAGTTACACAATAGATTTATAAACTGAAGTTACATGCTATTATGTACTTGTATCATTGAATTGTTTGTTTAGTCGTGTATAGGGATTGGAGGATCCGACAAGGAGCAAATATAAACCTTTCTTAAGTGGTTCGTTGATTCTTTTGATCCCTTCTGAACTGCCGATGGAGTTTTCTATAGCAGTTAATTCATCTTCAATGACTTCAGTACGACGTGGCAGTTTCTGAGCAGAGCCATTCATAATGCCATCTGCTGGGAATTTTCGCAGAACCTATCTATCTACACTACTTAAAAAGAACGAAGCTGTTCCATACTACTGAACTCTCAGCTCTAGAATATTTCTTGCTTTCGTAGGATATAATCTTACCCATTTTTTCTCCTTTGTCTTGATTTTATATCTACATGTGTGTGTGAAATTTCTCGCATATATAAGATGCTAATTTTTTTCCATTCTCGATGTCTTTGCAGGTAGTTCACCCGCAGATGATCTTCATGTAGAATCCAGGGAGTGCTATTGTGTTCTGTTCTCTTTGACGCCTTCTATGGCAAGGAAGTTGCCGAACAATCCGATGTGCAAGTACTCTCGACGGTGGGATAGTCATATCTGCCCAAAGAACTCAAAATGGCTCCAAAAGAATACCAGGTAATAAATGTTGTGTTAATATGGTCATAATATTATTATTTAGACCTTTGTATGCATTATCTGGAAAGCATCAGCCAAATATTATATACTTGGCATGAATTTTAGCATGAGTTCTCTATCCATTTAAGTTGGAAAAGGTGTATGGTGGAATCATGAACGATAATTATACTGTATTTTGCATTGGCTGTGGTTACTGTTCAAACCCAACCATTTTCTCTGTGACCATGTTAACATTAGTTGCAACTATGTTAGTAGTGAGTTGTGTATTTTCAAAGATGTAAATGTGTGGAATGCTTTGATGATAAGGTGCAGATTTAATTGAAAGCTCTGGCTGGCATAATGTTGGGTACTGATAAAAATTCAAGGCTCCATGCACAACCTTTAACATGAGTTAGGCTAGATTCGGCAAAGCCGAAGATTCTTGATGGTTTGTAAAGCAACATAAGCCTAGAAGCAGCAAAGTGTATGGCTCCAGGAACGTTACAAGACTGCATGCATTTTTTTTATAGACTGAGTAGTGAAATAAGCTGAATTTCTCATCATTAATGGACCATACGAGGAGAAATTCATCTTAGGTGATGCATTTGATTTTCTGGGGTTAGATTGCCGCAGGATACAATTGCAATCTTTGGTAGATAAGAGCACCAAAATGCAGGTCGTCGTTGAGGAACCAAAGCATCTTGCAGAGCAAGGTAAAAAACAGACGGTTTCTCACTTACGATTTTATATAAATTTTGCATCTTCACTCCAGGTTTTCTTGCTGATGTCTTTTTCTAGAATATCGTTTTGTAATGACCACTGAACATGGGGGCATTCATCTATGACAAGCATGTTCAGTGAGCATTGTTGGTTGGCTTTGACCACATCCAGGGCAAGAGAAAGCCATAGCAGTTCTCCATTCATACTTGAATTAAGCTTTTTTTACACAATAGTTAATCTTAGGCCTTGAGTGGAACACGATATATAGATGAACATTTCAGTTTACATCATTCATGGTAGAATCATAGCATACCAGAAGATTTGATGGCCACAAGAGAATGCACTCAGCCTCAGTTTTCATCTTTGTCTCCGTGTTATGTTCCTAGCGAGCAAACCATAATCGAGAGAGGGTGCTAGGGGAGGGAAAATTAGCACCCAATAGAACAACACATTGAATTTGGGATTTGGGTTCGGTGAGAGGCCGTGCAATTTTTTCTTCTCTGCTTCCTTGTTTTGTTGTTCATCTTAGGCAGAGAGGTACCAGGTACGTATGAATTGTATGATGTCCTATTTTCGGTTCGGATTATATGGTAACCATCATATATCTTCAACTCATGCTGCAACAATCTTGCATTTTTTTGGCTGAATGAGTGGCTTGATCTGTTCAATGTTTTCTTCAGTGTACTGATACGTAACTCTGCTCTGATACCTATTCCTCCAGCTATCTGTCCTGATTGCATGTCACACAACAAAGGCTGGTCGTTTCATCGGGAGACTGGAGGTGGAACTGCCGGGCAGGCTGAGGTGCCCACATCGTGACCATCGAGGGGCTCCCGACCACCGCGCAATGACGTCGGCTTGTTTACGGCGGAACAACCAGGGAACACCCGATAAACCGTTATGTCACCTAAAAAGTGAGCTATTTTTTTCTCTCGGTTACTTGGATAGTGGTATCAAATTAAGCGCTTCAACTACCTTAAATGTCTTGAATAAATTTATATCTAGCACGATTTGATGATTGTAATTTATCTGATTGCACTTGTGTTCACGGTGGAAGAATACAGTGATGATAAGAGAGAGAGAGCCCATCTCCTATTATTTATTACTTGTGATTGGCCTAATTGGGAGTCTCGAAAATTTGAGTTTTCATAACAAAATGTGTGCTAATATCAGCTTCATGTTGGATTTTGTCTATGGTTTGTCAGCATGACACTGCCATTTTGTATAGTTTAATTTCACCGTGATCAGAGCATGAGTTCTTCTTTAGCTGTGTAACTTAAAGGCCAAATGTATGCATTATTATTGCAGTATCAGTTCATTGGCCTGGGACCAAGCACGGTGTGTGACCACTCTGCCGACAGCGGTGGCATGGACTGAGTAATTCAACAACCATCTATTCATGCAAACTTAATTAACCTTCTCTCCTTTTTTTTGATGTTGGTAGTCAACCATAGTTGGTGTGGTTGTGTAGGCAAAAAGGTCTTTGGATTGACTGTCTAATGGACTCACCTTGTATTCCCCATTACACAGACAGACAGATTGCAACTTTGTTTAACACTTTCTTTCACCACTTCATATATTTACGATTATTCATCAGTTTGAATGCAACTCCAGCGTAATAGAACATTTGAATGTAAATCAGCATAATAGAAAGCAGTATGCTAGCTCTGTGTTCAATAAGTGAAACTTTTCCTTTTGTTTCCAAAATTAGAGGCTGTAGTTTGGTGATTTTAGTGTGACAGAATCACGGAACACATGAGTTTCTACTTATTTTGCTTTAAGGCCCCCATGTCTATTTTGTGCATTGCATGTGTTGAGCAAGTTTGTTCTATCCTCTCATGAAGCTCTCATAATCTGAATGTACAGTTGGTTTTGATCACTAGGAAGGCTTAACCTTGCCTATCTTTGATTTTAGTGTTGTTAGCTTCTCAGCCGATAGATTGGAAAGAAATATCCCTAAACAATGCGATGCAACAGAGGTTTTAATAACGAATATCGCGGGCATAAAAATCAAGGTTGGGCCACCGTCAAAGAGGGTAACCGTATTGGCGGGGAGTTAGAGGAATGGCACGGCGGAGGGTGGCCGCGGGGGATGGTTGCCTTTCGCTTCTGCTTTGCCGGGCAGCGGACCCTCATGCCTTTGATTTCGCCTCACCTAGGCAGCCATCTTGGCCGGTCATGGTTTAAACTGATGCATTATGTTCGTTTGTTAAAAAATTAAAAAAGTTACCTTTCAATAATCAGTCACGGTGAATATCAAAATTTTAATATTACAAAAATAAATCGTGCATTAGAAAAAAAAATGTTCATGTTGTCCAACAATCGTTCACGGAACATCCAAAAAAATGTTCATTGTTTTATAAAAATATTCTATTTTGGAAAAAGATTCACCAGTTCTAAAAATAAAATTCATGCATTTCAGGAAAATATATGTTTGTTATGAAAATTATATGTGCATTGAGAAAAAAAATTGAGTACCCGTGGCAACGCACGGGCATTTGTACTAGTGCGAAATAAAAGGTAGAATCTGTCAAAACAGAACAGTCCGTAAAGATGAATTTTATTGCGGCACCAGACTTGCTCAAATGAAAATGCTCAAATTGAATGAAAGTTGCGTACATATCTGAGGATCACTCACGTAAATTGGCATAATTTTATGAGTTACCTACAGAGAATTAGGCCCAGATTCGTGACAGCAAGAAATCTGTTTCTGCGCAGTAATCCAAATCTAGTATGAACCTTACTATCAAAGACTTTACTTGGCACAACAATGCAATAAAATAAGATAAGGAGAGGTTGCTACAGTAGTAAAAACTTTCAAGACACAAATATAAAACAAAATTGCTGTAGTAAAATAAACACATGGGTTATCTCCCAAGAAGTTCTTTCTTTATAGCCATTAAGATGGGCTCAACAATTTCAATGATGCACTCCCAAGAAATAAGAGTTGAGGCAAAAGAGAGCATCAAGAAGCAAATTCAAAACACATTTAAGTCTAACCCACTTCCTATGCAAAGGAATCTTGTACACAAATGAATTCATGAAGAACAAAGTGACAAGCATAAGAGGATAAAACATGAGTAACTTCAAGATTCTCAACATAAAGAGGGGAAACTTAATATTATTAAGATGCCTATAACCATGTTTCCCTCTCTCATAATAACTTTCAGTAGCATCATTGATGAAATCCACAATATACCCATCACTTAAAATATTCTTATCATGGTTCATATGCATAGAAGTATCATTAATTTTGGCATAAGAAGAGTCCTTCTCATTAATAGTAATTGGAGCAAGATTATTATCAAGAATTTGAACATGGTAAACAAGTTGCATATTAAGGGAATTGTTTTTGGTAATCCAATCATGACTATGACAAGTTTCATAAGGATAGTTATAACCTATATCATAGCATTAGTTAACAGTATAATGGAACCACTAGAAGCTCTTCACAGCGTTTGGACATTCTGAGCCGTCGGATCGGACAATCTAATGGTCTACGTACGTTTGGCATTACCGAATCGTTACGTTCTCCTGAGCTCCCGTTTTACACTTACGTAATAGCCCATTACCGGCCCGTTTTCTTTCTAGGGCTGCTGCTCCCAGTATTGATTTAGGCCTTTGCAGGTTGATTGGGCCGTGAAATAAGTCCACAGGCCAACGCTGTTTTGGGCTTTCAGCAATTACCGATCAGTTCCCATCTTCGTTCTCCTCCAGGTCATGCGCCGACGAAGATCCTCCGCTCGCCAAACCTCGTCTGCGTCCGCAGCTATTCTTCGTCCGCCCGCGCCGCCATCCTTCGCACCACTGCCACGTCGAGTCGCACTCCCGCACGGACAGATCAACTAGGTTAGGTATCTTTGAGTTCAATTTGGGGCACGTTCTTCGATTAGTAGAGTTGACCGATTTTGGGCGCCTATTGTTGCTCTGTCTGCGCCGCCATTGCTGCTCCTCCAGCGCCGCGAACTCTCACGAACGGCTGGACAGCGAGATTAGCTTACGAATTCCACGATTTTAACCATATTTTAGTTCAATTTCAGTATTTTTTTTATTGTACTACAGTTGACCAATCTTGCCTCCTTTCCTGCTTCGCCACCACCAATTTTTGTATTCAGTGCAGGCTGTCGACTGGGCTCCTTCGACACGGTCGATCAAAATCGGAGGCCCATGAACTGAATGCGAACAACATCGCTTCTTCACGTTCTGAGAGCAGACCCAGCTGCATAACAGAAAGAACGGTTCTCCTTCTCCACGAATTAACTTTGTTTTGAGGCGACGTAATGCTTGATTCATGCTGGTAATTCCGGCCCATTCATCTTCATCCTCATTCCTGTACTTATGGCTCGTTCTGTTATTATGACGTTTAATCCTACCGTTACTGTCAGCTCTCCCTTCTCTTTCATATAAACTAGAAAAATACCCCGCGCGTTGCGGCGGGTATTTGCTAAAGGAAAATTGTTAAAATGTGAAAACAAAATATTAGTTCTTGAATATCATTTAGGATATCAAACACGATGAGTTCTTTTGGTCAGACCTGTATAAAGAACAAATAAGCTGCCTTTTGTTTCGGCAAGATGAAAACTGAAAACAAATAGCATAGTACATGAAGGTTAAGTTACAGGATTGAAGCTGACATCTCGCTATGCTGATCCATATCCTTCTGACACTTCAGAATTGTACGAGAGGAATGTTTAATCCTGTAACCTAGTGGGGTAGCATAATATATATTCGATTAGCAAATGAATAACATTTATCACTAAGGTGCAGGAAAAAATTACCGCTATTAGCATGTCATTTAACCCTGATCAGCTAACGAAACCAAAGATAGGATCGGCATGGAAGCAGTGCGTCAAAGCCCGAATGTTGCATGGGACAGTTTCTCTCATCTGTAAGTCCGTGTATATCTCATACTTATAATTCATATAATTTCTTTTACAACAATCCTTTTGCTAAAAAATAATGTATGTGTAGCATAAACCACTACTTATAAGAAAATTTATGTTCAATTTATGGGCTGAGGAGGCATTTGTTTGAGAGATCCGAAAACTTAACCTGTGTAAACATCATACTTCATTAAAAAGACCAATACATACATAGGGAAGTAGAACTTCACGGATGGGATTCTTATTTGAGCAGTAAGTCATGCGTAGATCATCTAGCTGGTGACATGCAGAAGATGAAAATCATCACGTGTCTTCATTCCCATCTACACACAACAATTGACTAATTAAAAATCATTCATCGATGTATATGTTCTGACTCATGCTTTTTATGAAACAACCTCATTGCACCTTCAACTAACAGTCCCTGCAATCGAAATACCCGTTACGCAATCTCCCAATTTTCAACCTCTAGCCAACATCATGAGAGGGAGAGAGAGAGAGAGACATTACCAGGGCAAGTGGGCATCGGAAAGAGAAATGTTATGCTGAATCCTGACATGCAGATGATGGCTGAAGAACAGTGATGTTAGTGATTCGTTCACTTCATAGGTTAGATTGGTGAAATCAAGGGGCCTAAGACTTCCTTAATTGGATAACTGGAGTAGATCGGTGTCGTAGGCCACCACATACCATGTAGAGTTGGGGAAGGTGAGGGTGCTCGATGGAGGAGAAATTTGGGCAGGGTCGTGTGGACTCTTTGAGGTGGGCAGCACGAGGAAGTGTTTTATAGGACATCGATGCGTTTGTGTTTACTCAAGGGAGAAGAAACGTCTTGAGAATACAAAGATGAGAGCATTAAAATGATAATTTTTTCTTTGATGATCCGGCTTGAACTGAACGGCAGTTTTCCTTAGATGATCGACTTTTAGTTTCTTTCCACGGTATAGCATACGTTTGTGTTTACAGCAGGGAGAAGAAACGTCTTGTGAAGACGAAGATGAGAGCATTAAAACAGAGATTTTTTTCTTTGATGATCCGGCTTATTAAACTGAACGGCAGTCTTCCTTAGATGACCAGCTTTTAATTTCTTTCCACCATATAGCAGACTTTGCATGGACTGTCGGGACAATACAAACGGATGGCTGAAGATAAAAATCGTATGGCTGTGATTACTTGCTGATGTGGCTAGGCTGCATGTTAAGATAGACAACTTAAATGATCTATAGTGGGGTTTTGCTTTATAAGACATATAGATATGTGGACACAAGACCCTATCTTTCTTTCCTCACTACTTCCATCCCACATTAGACGCCTCATTATTCATCGGAGATGCTACTTGATTAGGTTTATGTTTCTGCTTTGCTGCAATCATGACTTTCATCTCTCGCGAGAATTATATACCCAACTGACATATTCTTACTTGTTCCAGGGAGTCCTCCTTTGTTCCACATTCGTATTCACGGACAACTCAAAGCAGCTGTATGATCTTCATTATTTAGCAATGTCTGCTAGACAGGTACGCTTGCTGAATCATTGTATTGCACCACTCTTTATAAATAATTTGTTTTTTATTTACCCATTTCAATTAGCTCTATACTGTGTGCTACTATTTAGTTTTTTAGTTAAACCAAATGTTTGCATAAAACTGCATCCTTCTCTGTACCCATCCTACCTCCCCCCTCTCTTCCTAACCGTGTAATGACAAAGCGTTCGCGAGCACGAATCCAAGTTAACAATGCATGCCAGCCACGTTTTTTTCGCGGCTCAAGTAATTCTGGCCACAGTGTAAGAGGGCAAGGATTAATGAACCAATTCGTATGTCCAATCCCATTTTGCAAAGAAAAAGAAGTACGCTTGTTCAACTCTACATTCGCTGTTTTAAAAAAAAATTGCTTTTGTTATCTTATGATTGATGGTTTATGTTTCTGCTAGAGAGATTAACCATGTATGAAAGCCAAGAGCAAAATATGATGATTTCGCTTCCATCCTTTAGCTGTGTGCAAAGTGGCAAATGCCAGCTACAAGTCAATGTGGTCTCCTATGCAAGGCTCAATTAACTCTTTCCCTAGGCAATGTACTTGGTCGTGCTTATATCACAAACAAACATGACTACTTGTAACTATATGTTACATCAAATTATTCACTATTCATTACTGAAGTTAATTTCATTTGATATGGCCATCCATAGCCTCCCTTGTGATTCCATTGCATACCTTTGTCGGAAAGCATGAAGTATTTGGCTTTAACAGGTCCTTTGAATTACTTGATGTAGGAAAAAATAATTAGTCCGTATAATTGTTCTTTTCCTTAATCATTTGCAGATTATGTATATTGATATATATTGATGGTTTCGAACACCACATCCATTTCTAGGTACCATGCAGTTTATTTTGATTCCAGCTAAAGCTATATTATTGTCTTCTCTTTTTTGTTTTCTAAAATATATTATCATGTTCTCGATACCTTTTTTCTTTTCATGGGTGAATAAATATGTATAGAGTTATATGCTCAGGTCTCATAAAACTATATAAAAAACTTCTAGGGATCAGTGATGCGAAAGGGGGTTATGCTAATGAAAGTTCATATAAGGAACATTGCTTGGATAATGATGAGCATACCCTTTGTTTCTACTCTCTCAAGGTATATTTTGGGCCTGATTCTAGATGTGCGTCGTTAGCCAGATTTTGTCCTAGAAATGAAGTAGTTGCAAAAATCACATTTCAAACAATCTAGAGAGGTTATAAATAAACCATCAAGTTCCAGATCCTTTTGAAAAGTATTGTCCTGCCAAATGACCTTTTCCCTGGACATTGTATTATTTGATGAACAAGTACATTTTTTACCATAAGTTTCTACAAAATTCTTCGAAGGAGTTATATGTTAGATGGAGCATGTATTAACCTTTGTGTCAGCCTATTGTATTCCCACGGTTTATCTTTCAGTTATGTCAAGTATTCTTCATGGGGATTATAGTCACATCCCATTAGTATTGAAGGTATCCTGGTGTCTTTTGTGAATGAACCACGTAGACCTTCTGTACGAAAGAACAATTTGGATTAATATCCCTAAAATTGAAAATATCTTATGCTTGGAGGATTTCATTCATTTCAAGTTCAGTACATGGAGCTGCATAGGGAGAATGATCTTAGAAAATTGGATGACTGCAAACCTGTCAACCCAGTCCGTATATTGTTTTCTTTCACACTGCGAAGTGATCTAACCCCGAGTTAATAAAAAAGAGCTCAACCATTCATCCAGTGTATATCCTTGCATTCAACATTGTAGTTAATCCTTGTCTTCAGCACTAAATTAGCATATAAAGTTAAGGTAATTGCGTTGAGAATTTAATTTCGTATGAACTAAAGATAAATCTTTTTTTTGCTGGTAAAGCGTGTCGTGAACTGTGTGTGCACTTTACTTTTTTTTGCTAGACTTAATATTTTCTTGTGCAAGATATCTGTTATTATTCACATACATCTATGCATGTGCTTACATACGCAAATCAATAGAGCTATGTGTTCATTACTAAAACTTTATGCAGGGGAACACAATGTATCTGTGTATGAACAAATCATGCTGCAGACAAGTTCAGACTCCGGCTTTAGGAAAGGAAGGTTCTGCCTTGTTCAAGATTTCCTTGTCCAATCACCAAAAAACATGTTTGGAGTTGTGTGTGCAAGGTTTATGATAAATATCACACCTTGGACCGAGATTCAGGTCCAGCCCGAGGTACTAACATATTTCCCACGATATGCATATTCACAATTTTTGGTTGCCGAGTTGCAGTTCGAGTGAGATGTAATTTTTTTTCCTATGAATTGCTCAGCTACAGTTGCAAAGATGAATTTGCTTAGTGCTAAAGAAAAAGGACTACATTATTTGGACCATCTTTTTAGGTGCAATTTTTTATACTGATGTGGTATTAATTTCATAAGTTTGAATCTCATTCAAATTTTATACCCAATATGATTTCTTGGTCAAACTAAGAAGCTCATGTTACAAGGACGTCCACTGGGTGTTACTAGCAACAACAATTTGGTGAGTATATGGCCATGCCTTAGTTCTCCCTTTAGCTTCTCATTATTGTTATCCTGAAATTTCTATTTCTGAACAGACTGAATCAGAAGATACCGAGTACTCCAACTCCATTGGAACTGAAGAAATGAAATTGCACTCCCTATCTGCCACAGCAGAGGTGCCTCTTACTCTGCCCATGGTAAGTTAATTACATTGTATGATTCTGTCGTTATGTACTTGCTCTCCTTAGTCTCATATAGTAATGGTGCTCTTCTCTCCTGCGATGGTAGATTGCTGCCACACCAATACCCCTGGTTGAACAGTCCCGAGAAGTCGGTGAAGATGTTGGATCCAATGGAAAGAAGAATGGCAAAATAAATTCAGTTGCTACCACCTTTTGTGTGGCATCATTAAGTTCATATATGTGCTTAGCTAACAATTTACTCCGTCCATCCCAAAATATAAGATGTTAACAACATCTTATATCACGTAACTGAGAGAGTACATTGTAACTACAGTGGAGACTGGAGAAACAGATCGAAAAAATCAATCTAGCCAAAAGAAACTGCTCATGAATACCTAGCTTGCGCCTTCATCTACCATAAGACATCGCCTCGTGAAGATCTTGGATTTGCGAGGATTGGAAGAACCTAGCTTGCGCCTTCATCTACCAATAATTACTTTACAGCTACATTAGAAAGTTTATTGTCATGTATTCTGCACTTATGCATGCATAATGCGTACATACAATGTACACAAACCATATATTTGAGAGTTTGATTAGAATATCACGATACTTTCTGCAGATTCTACAGGTTATTCACACAAGATGAGAAGGCCTGTCCATACATTTGTACATCATATCCTTCATTTCCTTGAATATAGACGGGCGCGGCAACGCGCGCTTTCATGGTCTAGTTCTTTATAATAATCATTAAAGGTCGGAGGCACAGTGTCATCATAAGAAATAGAATAGTTATCTTTCACAGTCGGTTTGTCTGTGACCATACCATCATTGTTATTAGAAGGAGATGTATCAAACACATAATGATCAGTAGCAAAAGGATTTTCAAACACCTCTTCCCCAAGCTTAGAGCTTTCTATATCATTATGGGAGGAAGCATGGATAGCACTGATACTATGGCAATTATTATCATCATCATTTTTAGAATTAGTTTCCCAGAGATTTGCAATATCAAAAGTAGTGTGCTCATTCAAATCATGATCACTAATGTATGTAAAGGGCATAGGAAGATCATTGTATTCAGATTCATTATCATAATAATCATTAGGAGCAACATACTTACGGTTACCTAGCGTTATCTCATTCACGCGGGGATATGCCGTTACCTCTTTCTCTTTATTCTCCTTCTTCTTCTTCTTCGTCTTCTTCTTCGTTCTCTTCTTCTTCTTCTCCTCCTCCTTCTCCTCGTTCCCTTCTTTAGGAGGAAGAGGCTTGAAGGGTGGCTTGTCCGCATAACCTGATTTACTTTCAGAAACAATAGAAGAAACTTGGGAGGATTCCTCCTTTTCATTAATTAGTTCAAAACACACAGCGGTCCTATCATATTTTGGCAAGGTGTCATCTTCTAAAATATTTTGTATGTAAGTATTTGTATGGCTATTATCAATGCAATAAGAAAAACACCCATGCAGGACGTCATCAATATCAAGATCACTCATATGTAACAAAGAGATTTTTCTTGAGAGCTCTTCACACCACAAAAATAAAGTAAGTTCATCATGCTGATTAGGAGTAATTTCATCATCACAATACAAATTTGTAGCACTCATGGGGTTCAAATTATCTTTGGAGGAGCATTGAAAATTAAAATGACCCACTCTATGGCAAACTTCACAAATAAAAGGATAGAGGGCACACACTTTTTTACCAAGATCATCTAGAGCCCTAAACCACTTTCTAGTTTTTTTATTAATATGATGGATACAATATTCATCTTCGACTTGATTAATTCCACAAGGTCTATGCATTCCACAAAAATTAACATGCTTATAGGAAATAACATTCTTAGGAGTTTGAGCATGCTTATTGCAATCATTAACAACAATTTCATTCTTCATGCAAGCCTCTTTAAAAGGTTCATGATACTTATCAAAATTCTTTTAGGCAATTCAAAATGAGAAGCAAAGGCTTTATAAAGATTTGCAGCAACTTGAGAGTCAAGACCATAAGTAGCACTCATATTTCGAAATTTATCAAGTATCCATAAAAGCTTCAATGCATTCATAATCATAATTTATACCTGACTCTTCACCTTTGTTGTTCTCCCATCCTTCAGCGTTCTCCTCAATCCGATCAAGAAGATCCCACCTAGCTTCAACCTCCTTGCTTGTGAAAGATCCCTCCGAACAGGCATCCAGATAGTCCTTGTGTTGTCCTGAAAGCCTCGCATAAAAATTGTTAACAATAACATTACGGGGAAGCTCATGAATGGGACATTTGAGCATTAGTGACTTCAATCTCCCCCATGCTTGAGAAATACTCTCTCCATCACGAGGATAAAAGTTATAAATATAATTCCTATCAATATGCACTTCATGAGGAGGATAAAATTTAGAATAAAAGAGAGGTACAATTTCCTCCCAACCAAGAGAATGACTATTCTTCAACAATTTATACCAATGCGCCGCTTTACCAGACAGTGAAAAAGAGAATAGCTTCTTCCTCACTTCATCCATAGAGATACCCGCACACTTGAATAACCCGCATAATCCATGCAAAAACAAGTAAATGATCTCCAGGATGGACAGCTCCATCCCCTTCATAGCGGTTATCAATAACACGTTCAATAATTTTCATGGGTATCTTGAAAGTAGTACTTGCGGTAGGTGGATTTAAAATATCACAAGCATCATTAGAGTTATCGCATATGGGAGATAAAGCATTATCAGAACAAATTTTCTCCCCTAAGGATGGGAAGCTAAAAAGATCACAGAAACTAGCTTCCCCAAGCTTAGACTTATCCATAGCATTAGCAGTGATTGCGTTCATACCAATAACATTGCTACTATCATGCAAATGAGGTTCCATAGGTTCTTCAATTTTCGCATCACACAATTCATGTCTTAACTTAGGAAATAAAATAAGAAGCTCATTGTTGTCCATTATGCCTTACTAGTGTAAAACAAGAAACAAAAATATGCAATTGCAGGATCTAAAGGAAATAGCTTCGAGCACACACACAATGGCGCCAGAAAAGTACTTTACCTGGGACCGGAGTATGAGTGCCTTTTACCTTTCCTCCCCGGCAACGGCGCCGTGAAAAGTGCTTGATGTCTACGGGTGCTTCTATTCTTGTAGACAAGTGTTGGGCCTCCAAGAGCAGAGGTTTGTAGAACAGCGAGCAAGTTTCCCTTAAGTGGATCACCCAAGGTTTATCGAACTCAGGGAGGAAGAGGTCAAAGATATCCCTCTCATGCAACCCTGCACCCACAAAGCAAGAAATCTCTTGTGTCCCCAACACACCTAATAGGTGCACTAGTTCGGCGAAGAGATAGTGAAATACAGGTGGTATGAATAAGTATGAGCAAGAGTAACGGCGCCGTAAATGTGCTTGCTCGGCGTGTGGTTGATGGTGGTAATATTGCGGACAATACAGATGCAGTAGAACAGTAAACAAGCAGCGATAGCAGTATTTAGGAACAAGGCCTAGGGATCATACTTTCACTAGTGGACACTCTCAACATTGATCACATAACAGAATAAATAGATAGATGCTAGACTCTACACTCTCTTGTTGGATGATGAACACCACTAATCGTGTAGGATTACACGAACCCTCAATGCCGGAGTTAACAAGCTCCACAATATTCGATGTTCATATTTAAATAACCTTAGCGTGCATGACAGATCAACATAACCAAACCAAGTACTAACATAGCATGCACACTGTCACCTTCACACTACGAAAGGAGGCATAGATCACATCAATACCATCATAGCAATAGTTAACTTCATAATCTACAAGAGATCACAATCATAGCCTACGCCAAGTACTACACGATGCACACACTGTCACCATTACACCGTGCAGGAGGAATAAACTACTTTAATAACATCACTAGAGTAGCACACGGATAAATTGTGATACAAAACACATTGCAATCATAAAGGGATATAAATAAGCACTTCACTATTCCATTCATAACAATGAATAAGTATTCTGTGAAATATAGCCTAAGAGACCCACATGGTGCACACACTGTCACCTTTACACACGTGGGACAAGGAGTCTCCGGAGATCACATAAGTAAAACTCACTTGACTAGCATAATGACATCTAGATTACAAGCATCATCATATGAATCTCAATCATGTAAGGCAGCTCATGAGATTATTGTATTGAACCACATAGCTACCGGTACAGCCCCGAGCCTCGATGGAGAACTACTCCCTCCTCATGGGAGACATCAGCGTTGATGAAGATGGCGGTGGTGTCGATGGAGGAGCCTTCCGGGGGCACTTCCCGGTCCCGGCGGCGTGCCGGAACAGAGACTCCTGTCCCCCAGATCTTGGCTTCGCGATGGCGGCGGCTCTGGAAGGTTTTCTCTGGTTTCGTCCAACGTCATAGGGTTTTCGCGACGGAGACCTTAAGTAGGCGGAAGGGCGGCCTCGGAGGGGGCCTGGTGGGCCCACACACTAGGGGGGCGCGGCCCCCTCCGGCCGCGCTGCGGTGTTGTGTGGGGCCCCTGTGGCTCCTCTCGGCGGCTCTCGGGTGTTCCGGAAGCTTCGTCCAATTATAAGACTCTGGGCGTTGATTTCATCCAATTCCGAGAATATTTCCTTACTAGGATTTCTGAAACCAAAAACAGCAGAAAACAGGAACTGGCACTTCGGCATCTCGTCAATAGGTTAGTTCCGGAAAACGCATAAATATGACATAAAGTATGCATAAAACTTGTAGATATCATCAATAATGTGGCATGAAACATAAGAAATTATCGATACGTCGGAGACGTATCAGACCCCAACAGAAAAACTGCCTTATGGACGAAACCTAGAGGGATAGGGACTCTCCCCTTCCCCCTTTACTTGGCCGGCCAAGGAGGTGGAGTCCACCATGGACTCCACCCTCCCACTTGGTTGGCTGGTTAGGGTTTGTGGAGTCCCTTCGGGACTCCTCCTTCCATAGTGATTTATTCCGGATAATTCTAGAAACCACCTTCCATAAATTCACCGTATCATTTCCAAACTTGGAAAGTGACTTCCTATATATGAATCTTATTCTCCGGACCATTCCGGAACTCCTCGTGATGTCCTGGATCCCATCCGAGACTCCGAACAAAACTTCGAACTCCATTCCATATTCCATATTCTACTTAAACGACATCAAACCTTAAGTGTGTCACCCTACGGTTCACGAACTATGTAGACATGGTTGAGACTTCTCTCTGACCAATAACCAATAGCGGGATCTGGAGATCCATAATGACTCCCACATATTCAACGATGACTTAGTGATCGATTGAACCATTCACATACGATACCAATTCCTTTTGTCACGCGATATTTTACTTGTCCGAGGTTTGATCATCGGTATCTCTATACCTTGTTCAACCTCGTCTCCTGACAAGTACTCTTTACTCGTACCGTGGTATGTGATCTCTTATGAACCATTCATATGCTTGCAAGCTAATTAGACGACATTCCACCGAGAGGGCCCAGAGTATATCTATCCGTCATCGGGATGGACAAATCCCACTGTTGATCCATATGCCTCAACTCATACTTTCCGAATACTTAATCCCACCTTTATAACCACCCATTTACGCAGTGGCGTTTGATGTAATCAAAGTACCCTTCCGGCATAAGTGATTTACATTTTTTTTTCGAAATGGGGGTATACCCCGGCTTCTGCATCATGACGATGCACACGGCCATTTATTAATCAAAGGTTCTAAAAAGTATTGTTTACAACTCACGCATGACCGACAATTGATACAAGAATCAACCATCGAAAAAATGACATACTACGACTACAACTCAACATAGTCTTCTAGTATGCCGCCAACCAGCCTGGCACAAGATATCCTGAGCGACCATCAGGAGCCGTGTGCATCCAGTAGCCATGGTATTAATCAAGATAAGTGATTTACATGATCTCATGGTCGAAGGACTAGGTAACTATGTATCGAAAGCTTATAGGAAATGAACTTAATAACGTGATCTTATGCTACGCTTAATTGGGTGTGTCCATTACATCATTCATCAATGACATAACCTTTTTATTAATAACATCCAATGTTCATGATCACGAAACGATGATCATCTATTAATCAACAAGCTAGTTATACAAAAGGCTTACTAGGGACTCCTTGTTGTTCACATAACACACATGTATCAATGTTTCGGTTAATACAATTATAGCATGGTATGTAAACATTTATCATAAACATGAAGATATATAATAACCACTTTATTATTGCCTCTTGGGCATATCTCCAACATCATGCAGCTCCCTTCGGAACCAAATGGATGAAATAAAAAGCATGGGTGCGCACGACCGAATACTATTACATTCGCCGGCGGAGCCTTGTGGAACTCATCACTCCGGCCAAATCAAGACGGAGATGCCTCGGGAAGGTCTTCATTTTCGCACAAAGAGAGACCCTAGGACCGCCACCATTATTCAGGTTGGGCCTCAACGCCGCCGACCATCCCAGGACGGCCGAGGCAACGCGGCGGCACCAAGCGAATATACTCATGGGCAACACCTTGCAGCCGGTCATCCCTCCACCAGCGACAACCAGGATCACGGAGAGGGCAAGGAGAAGACTGACCTAGGGCTTACACCCAATCCGGCCCGGCCCGTCCCACCCCGCACCTTCACCGTCGGCATTGGCCGCCGCTGGAGGCCACCACCTCCATCACCAGTACGACGCCCATGCCGATGCCTACCGTGCCGCCGCTGCCCCAGGCGCGCCGTGGATCACGTCATGTAGCCACCACGCCGTGGTGCCCGGCGTGTGCACCACGCCCGGCGTGTGCACCACGCCCGAAACCATGGAAGAGACTTCCCGAGCCGATCCTCCACGCCAGGGGACGAGCAGACCCTGACGGTGCTGGCAACGACCAAGCTTTGTATGTCCGCGCCCTCTGTCAGCGGCGGGATTTTTGTAGGGTGCCCCCGTTGCCATGCGGTGGCGAGAGGGGAACGAGAGCTCTTGGTTGGGGAAATTTGCGTGATTTACGGTTTCTTTTGTTCCGGCCAATATATGCATCACTCCCTATTCGGTCCATATCTATTTGTGACAAAATTTGCACCCGCTCATATTTTCGGTAATTATATATATATTTATTGCTTTCACGAAAAAAATATGAAAATAAATGTGGAATCACGCAATTTCGTCCATATTCCCTCCGTTTTTTGGGTGGCTACACCCAACTTTGGAAATGGAACAGGACGCGCATCGCCTCATCACGTGAGAGCAGCTTCCGCAGAATTTTCCAGCTGAGACGGCCGAGCCAAGAGCCCCCACCAAATCCAGTCCGCGGGAAGAAGAAGAAGAACATCGGAGTGAGGACCGGGGACAACAGCTTCACCAACGCCCACTTCCAACGCGGCGGTCGGCATGCACAGAGACCCGGCCACTGTCCCGGCCCCGATCCAATAGAAATCAGCCAAAACCCACCACCAATCGAGCCACAAGCACGAGAAAACCTCCGTCAGTTTTTGAGTTGACCAGCTCGCTCCAAAACCACGCCCACGCCCCGCACCCCCACGACCCGCCATTTGCGGCCACCCCCGCGCGCTCGCGCCACACAAGTTAAACAAACCAAACCCAGCCGATGGAGCAATAGACAAATCCTTGGTCACTCTCTCTTTCCATCGTTAATCCGTGCCGGACCTCACTCTCTTCTACCTCTAATCTAGACTAAACCTTCTCCTGATCTTCGCAAGTAGTAGCACTATTAATTCCTCCCATGTTACGCCGGCCCTTGTAAAATTCGGGTTCCCCTGCCACGCCTGTCTGTCGCCGCTTCCATTCTTTTTCCGTCTCGGACCTCGCGCCGCCCCGCGTGCGCCCGCGATGCTCTCCTCCAGGCCGAGGTGAGTGTGGTGGCGGTGGTGGTGGCCGCTGCGCGACCATTCCTTAAGATCCTTCTTTCGCGGCGCCTCGCTTCTTTTAGTAGCGTTTGACTAGCATTTAGTACTCCGCCTGATTCGATTTCATGAGCTGGGATTCTTCGGCGTGCAGATCCGGCTCCTTCGAGGCCGGCCTCAGAGCGGGCGCTTCGTCGGCTTCCTCTTCCAGCTTCCGGGAATCCAAGCCCTCGCCTCGGTTCCAACGCAGCCGCTCCACCGCCGGCGCCTCCAAGGCATCGCCATCACCAGAGGTACGTACCGCGCGGAATTCATTACTAGCATCTCGTTAACGTCTTGTTCATGGCATCAAAGCCCTTGCCGGTTGCCTGATCGGAGGTTTTCTACTTTACTCTCACGGTAATTCTTTCTTGGTTTGCCCTCCCGCAGAAGCGTCGAGGCGTCACTGGCGGTGTCGCCGGTGGGGGCGGCGCGATGCCGATGCAGCAGCGGGTGGCGCAGCTGGAGAGGGAGCGCGACGAGAAGGCGCGGCTGGCGCAGCTCGAGGACGACCTGAGACGAGAGCGGGAGGAGAAGGCGCGGGTGGCGCAGCTCGAGGAAGACCTGCGGAGGGAACGGGAGGCCAAGGCGCGGGCGGTGCAGGAGCTCGACGAGCTTCGGAATGGCAACGAAAGTAAAGACGCGGAGAAGGTGCAGCTCCTGGAGCGGGAGGTGGAGAAGGCCAAGGAGTCGGAGCGCAAGATGCTCGAGTCGCTGATATACCAGACCAAGCAGCTGGAGCAGGCCAAGATCGGCCTCGAGGAGGCCAAGCTAGAGATATCCACGCTGCAGCAGGGCAGCACCCGGAGCCTTGAGCCCGCCCCGGCGTCGGCGTCGGGGACATGGCGCGGCGTCATGGAGCAGATGAGCGTCAAGGACCTCGTCTTCGGCGGCGGCGGCGGGGCGGACGACGAGGAGCTCCGGGCCCTGCGCGCGGACCTGCGGGCGGCGACGCAGGGCGAGGAGCGCAGCCGGAAGGCGCTGGAGGACCTCTCCGTCGCGCTCGCCGTCGTCACCGCCGAGGCCAAGCAGGTCAAGCGCTGGCTGGCCGACGCGCAGGCCGGCCTGGAGGCCGCCAACGCCGAGGCCGCGCGCCTGCGCGCGGCTCTGGCCGACGCCGAGACGGCGCTCCGCGAGCAGCGCCGGCGCAGGCTCGAGGCCGAGGAGGCCGCGGCCAGCTGGGCCGACAAGGAGCGCGTGCTGCTCGGCTGCGTGCGCGCCGCCGAGGAGGAGGTGTGCCTGGCGCGGCAGGAGAACACAAAGCTGGTGGAGTCGCAGCGCGTCATCCGCGACGAGAACGCGCGGCTGCGGGACATACTGAAGCAGGCCGTCGGCGAGGCCAACGTCGTCAAGGAGTCGCTGGAGCTCGCCAGGGTCGAGAACGCGCGGCTCAACGACGTCGTCGACGACAAGGACGCCGCGCTGCAGGGCCTCCGGCAGGAGTACGAGTGCGTCAAGGTCAGCGAGGCCGCCGCCCAGAGCAGCCTCAAGGAGCTCAACAGCCTGCTCGCCGCCACCACCACGGCCTGCAGCACCCCCGTGTCGTCCAGGACCGCGCCCGTCGCGCCGGCGCCGGAGCACGACCATCACCTGCCGCCGAGCGCTCGTCTCGTCGCCAGCGCCAAGGGGTCTCCGGCGTCGCGGCGTTGGATGGCGGAGAAGCCCCGGACGCCGAGCAGCCGGAGCTACTCGATCGGCGAGCCCGCCAAGTTCAAGGGGGTGGGCTACTCGCAGTCCGCTAGGATGGGGAACCTCAACCCCAAGGACCGCATGTTCGCGTCGCTCAGCAACATTGCCGATCTCAAGTCTGCCGCGGACTGTGCCGCCATGGACGACTACGACGACGAGTTCGACCACATCGACGAGAGCCACTATGTGGAGCACTCCATGAACGACAAGAAGAAGCGGCCGATACTTCGAAAGTTTGGGGACCTCTTCAGGAGGAAAAGCTTCTACAAAGCCAATTTAGCGCCAGTACACACTTGAAATTTTTCTTCCCCATCTCATTGTAATGCATGTAGTTTTGATCTGTTCATCCAAATACACGACATATGAAATATATTCTTTGCATCTAAAATTGTGTTCTTTTTTGCTCTAGAATTTCGAGCAATTGCTTCTAAGTGTCAGGCTATCACTTTTAGGCTAAAAAGTTGGACAAAAGATTAACGTTTTACATGTCTGATAGTATGCTCTTGATTATAGAAAGATAGCATTTGAAGGCGACAGCCGACAGGGTGACAAAGATTAGAAGATGCTGCCCCTGAGACTGCTTATAGTGGGAGTAACATAGGTAGTAACATCACACACCCCAAAGCATTTTGGTGACATGGCATGACAATGAATGAAGAAAGAGAGTGGGGTGGTAACTAGCTATGTTACCATAGCATCACACTTCTAAAGACAAGATGAGTCTACAATTTAATAAATGTAACATGCATGACACCACATATATGTAACTACCCACTATGAAGGTAGTAACATAGGGTAGTAACATGCACCATGTTACTACTCTATGTTACTCCCCACTATGACTAGTCTGATAAGTTTTCGCGTGCCCGTTGGCACCTGAGTTTCTAGAAACACGCAGACAAGTCAAGTTTCGGTAAGGTCGCCATTTGTCAGTAGTGCAGATCAGTGAAGATGATGATACTTACTTCTTCGTGTTGTTTGTTTGTCAGAAGAAGAATGGATACTGCCGAGATATGATTGGAGCCTTCCGCTTCCGCGTGACATACATAGCATGGAAAAACATCATTTTGGCGCCATTGCTTTGAATGTGATGTCAACAAAATGAACACATACCAGAAAAAGTCTGAGCTCATGCCGAGAGTACTCTTAAGTCCAACCTCTGAAAATGTCAGTGTCTTCCATCTTCATTGTTCTCTCTGACTTTGTCAAAAATTCATTCGAGTGGTAGTCGATCTTCTACCATTTCACACCAGAAATGCCCGGCCGTGGGAATCGGGATGAAAATGGAGCGGAAAGTTTCCGATTTTTCCGCAGAAAAAAGGAAATGGAATGGGGATGGGAATATGGAAACGGAAACCGAATTTTGCAAAACGGAAACAAAAAATGGAACCTTTTTGGCGGAAACGGAAACAAAAATGAAACAACGTTATCCAGCGGAACGGACACGAAATCGAAATTTATGTTCCAGCCAATATGAATTTTTCGTTTTAGGGTTGATGTGCATTGCCAAATCCCACATGCCCATCACATGACCTTATCAAGCCGAACCTTCAAAGCGGCTCTTCCCAAAATTGGTGACAATGTATTCCCTTCATGTATCCGAGGAGTGTTTCAAGGTTTGACCTTCCCCTATTCCATAGGAAATCAAGGATCACGCTGGAATTAGGGAAGAACTTCATTGGCTTATTTGAATGCCTAAGTTTTTTTCCATGATTCAAGGGTTATCTTGGTTTCGGTTAATATCTGCATCACTCCTTGTTTGCACCTTATTCAGTCTGTATCTGCTTTTGACACTATCTGCTTCCATTTTTGTTTTTGCGGTTTCTGTATTCGTTTTTTGCTTCTAAAAAAATGTGAAAACAAATGTGGCACCACTAAGTTCCGTCTGTATCCGCTCTGTTTTATCCCTACGTGGGAAGTAGCATGCTTTGGTGGGTGGCTAGCCAGACCTTTTAGTTCAGAGAGTAGTAAAATACCACTAGTGAAAACCAAAACCAAAAGTACTAAAATGCCACGCCACTAATGAAAACCGAGGTGTTAAAATATTACTCAAGTTCAATTTCCTCATGCCAAAATACCTCCATCAAATGTCAAATAGGTTCCACTGATCAAACTTTGATGTTTTTTAAGGGCATGTACAATGGTAGGGAAGACATGTCTTCTTTTAGTAGTCCACATCATCTAGAGGAGACGATAAATATTAGAGGTACAATGCAATATCTCCTATTTGTCGCCCCTTACAATAAATGAAAATTAATTGTTTTTAGTAGGAAATTGCGTGGCTAAGGGAAGATAAGTCGTACAATGGGGAAAATAGTCTTCTCTTATTTCATAAGATATCATCTCTTAGCTAAGGGAAAACAACTTTCTCTTTCTTTCTTTTCTCTCCTTCAACTAAGTAAAAATCCTATGTAGACAAACGTAAGGGAAGGCTGACGTCACCCTATTATACATGGCCTAATTTGCACAAACTACTCTTCTCTACATGTAAGGAAAAGCAGCAATGCTACATCTACAACAGTTTTTTAAGGAATGCAACCTTCAGGGTTACGTGAAGGTTGGATAGAAATCACGGCCCAGGCAAGCTTATTTGTACCAACAGATTCATCCACTTACCGTAAGCCAATCCTGTAAAATCCTCCATTAAGTCTAGCATTTTCGAAGGAAAAAATAGGAAAACCCCTCCTTTGTAGCCTATCTCCTCTCCTAGCCCTCTCACTCTCATTCTACATAAAGGAACGATGGCGGCACTGCCCAAGTCCTCACGCCTCTGTCACTAGCCCCCAACCCCCCGCAATGCCGATTGGCCTCCTTCTGTTCGTCCCACACGCCCCAAACTCTAGCATCAACACATACCGATGACCGTGTGAGGCCGCCGTTAGGGCCACGGGAGCATGGTGAGACGAGTAAACCCGTTAAATACCTGACAAGTAAACGAGGCCTAAGGGAAATATGAGCAACCTTCGGTGTCGGCTTCTAAATTTATACTTCAAGGTTAACGGAAAAAGAAATCCAAGCGAACCTCACATATAAAGAGCGACCTTTTCTGTTGAGATCTCAGATCATGTTTTAACTTTTCTCTCTTATTTGGTTATGCTCATTTGAGCAGTGTTAAAAGACTCTTGTTCTGTTTTCTGACGATAGTTAAATACGCTTGGTATGGAAAAAAGAAAGTGGAACCACACTGTGATCGATTTCCATTATCAACAAGGGAAACAGCGACGGACAACATCCATGTGCAAAAAAGGAAATTGAAAACGAAAAAAAATCCCTCCGACTACTAGGGCTCCATAAGGGTTTAACCAAAAAAAATACTCCATCGATCCACAATGGCTAAAATGAGTGTATGTGGACATATTTTAGTGTATATTTTTGTTAAAATATATTGTCTAGCCCTTTCCAACAATTCAATTTTTTAGAAAACTTGGCTAGTGCATCAATCTAATATGATATTAGAGCCTGGAGGTCTTAGGTTCAAACCCCGGCTAATGCACTATTTAACTAATCTACTATGAAGGAGTAGTATTTCTTCGGCCGTGTGTTATCTAGGTTTTGTAAAGAGAGCTCCATAGATGGTGCTCCGTAAGATGTTGCTGAAGGTCCTGAACCGTATAAAACGGAGGTATAGGCACTCGGATCCTATGTCGTTCTTGAACGTGATTATACTCTCGGCGATATAACTTCGAATCACGGCATGGTCTATGGTCGGTGGAAGGGTTTGGAAAAGATCGTACGTGACGTGCGATTGATCAACCTACGCCCTCGCATCATGTGCCCACAGAATGTGTGCTGAGAAGATACACCCCTAGTGGATCACATCGTACTGAATCACATCACCTCGATCCCTGGAAATCTCTAGGCAACCGTATGTCTGTACCGCCAAGCTACCGGCATGTACTCGACGTGCTAATTATTCTCTCACACCGAGAGTACTCTTAAGTCCATCTCTGAAATGTCACTGTCTTCCATCTTCATTATTCTCTCTGATTTTGTCCTCAATTCATTCCACTGGTAGTCGATCTTGTACCATTTCTTTTTATTTTATTTTCATTTTTTAAACGAAGCTAAAAGTTTTGGCTCATCTATTAACTAAGAAGAAAGTGCTTAGTTTTTAGGAGAAAATCAAGCGAAATGCTACAACAATAGAGCCACGTCCACCTTAACACCGTCCACCCACACTCACCAACAACCAAGCCAGATCTGAACAACAAGGCCGAACTCACTCATGACAACAGAAAGATCACAGAGCCACATGAAACGACGAACACTCCAAACTCGACACACCTACACCGCGCCGACTACCAGGCCAGGGAAAAGGGGCAACCATCAAGCAAAAGCAGATGCCTTTTATGTAGCACCCCACTTCTTACTTCTACACTCGTCTAGACTATCACCATCACTTTTGGACGTACCCTTACACCTAGGGTAGGCAGTTGCCAAGGTGGCGAGAAAAACGCAAATCTCCCTCACAACGAAAGCCCGGGGCATAGGTGTCAACACTCTTGACTTAGCAACCACCTTTCTGGCAGACTTAGGTGAGCACGAGGGCACGGATATGATCGTGGCTGATGCGCGACCTTGTACCATTTCACACCAGAGACTAGCAATGTGGACGTGGGAAGTAGCATGCTTTGTTGGGTCGCTAGCCCATCTTTTAGTTGGGAGAGAAGAGATGAAATACCGCTAGTGAGAACCAAAAGTGCCAAAATATCACACCGCGAATGAAAACCGAGGTGTCAAAATATCACTCAAGTTTGATTTCCTCATGCCAAAACACCACTACCATCAAATGTTAAACAGATTCCATTGGTCAAACTATTAGTGTTTTTGTAACTTGCACAAACTGCCCTCGTCTTCATGTAAGGAAAAGAATATGAAATACCCTCCTTTCTAGCCTATCTCCTCTCCTAGCCCTCTCACCCTCATTCTACATAGAGGAACGATGTCGACGCTGGCCATGTCTGACCTTTTTGTTCCTACGCCGATTGATTTGGGCATTACCCTTCGGATACCAGACATTAGTCTACCTCCCTTGCCCAACTAGGGACCCATGAAGAGTGTCCAAGACCAAGGTGGGCCTGTACGTCGATTGCAACGAAGGAGACCTACCAGAAGACGAATTCTTGATGAACAAGACAAGAAGGTGTCGTTAAAGGAAAGATTAAATTAGATCTCAATGTAACCTAGTCGAGTTCGGACAGGACTCTCGGGACCTGGCCTGCTATATAAAGGCCGGGAGAGGGCCTGCCGAACAACATAACAATAATACGCAGAACCACCGCAACTTAGAGCACAAATCCTAGAATCCTTGCCTCTCGGCGAGTCGACCATAGCAGCCTATCCGCTACCCCATTGTAACTTGATATATTTGATAAATCAAGATTAGACAAGCAGGAAGTAAGGATCATCGAGGGCCCCGAATATGGGTAAATCTCTCTCCCCGTTTGTTTGGTATCCAATGTCTCATGCTAGCCTGCAGGATTCTGTCAACCCTAAGCCCCTCATGGTGGGCATTACCGTGGAGCTCCCTCGTCACCGATCGGCCGCCTCCCTTTGCTCACCCCCACACGCGACGGAGTCCATGTGTGATCTCTATCGAAGAATGATGACCACGTGAGGCCACCGTCAGGGCCACGGTCAAAGAAGAGCACGGTGAGGCGAGGCCACCACCCCGAACCATGCTTGCATGCATGACTCTCACAAGTGCTTCTGATTATGTAGATTTGTGTTTGGTAGTTAACCGACCCCCGAATGGCAGGATAACAATAAGACCAGTTATAGTGCACCGACGATGGGCAGAATTCATGTGCATGAGGGAGGGAGGTGGGGGGGGGGGGGGGCAAGTGAACATTATGCCAATATCAGCGGCGGAAACAACAACTGCCAACATTCATATGCAAGAAAAGGAAATCGAAACCGGAAGAAAAAATCCCTCCGATGCACCATAAATGTGGCTAAAATGAGTGAACGAGGACATATTTTAGGGCTTATGCTCACTCATTGCAGGCTCTATATAAGAAGTTTCTGAAGGCTCTGACCGTAGATAGCGGAGGTGCGTCATACACCACTTGGATCCTATGTCCATTCAGTACGTGATTATACACTATCGGCGACGTAACTTTCAACCACGGCATGGTCTATGGTCGGTGGAATGGTTGGAAAAAGATCATACGTGACATGCCCTTTCTCAACGTACGCCCTCGCATCGCATCATGTGCCAGGAGAATGTGTGTTGAGAACACGCCACCACTGGATCACATCGCTCTGAATCGCATCACTACGATCCCTGGAAAATTTGTAGGCAACTGTATCGCCAAGCTACCGACATGTACTCGACGTGTTAATTAGCTGAAGTTGTTGTCACATTACCAGAAAAGATGTCTGGAGGAGTCTGATTGTGTCGAAGAACATTGACGCGACGGGCCGTGGCGTTGCCACCGTCCATTGTCAGTGCCACTGCTACTCCACACACCTGCCAGCACGTCACTACTTTAGCATAGCATCATTCCGAAGGCAGGACCACGGCGAATTTCCTTGTCATGCTGGGACGAGTCACAGCTCGCAACACCCATCACTCCAATAGAAGAGGTGATGAGAGAAGGAGAACACCCCCGTGTAGTGGTGCCGAGACTAAGGATGTGTTCGGTTCTAGAACGAGGAGGAATGAATAGAATGGTTCCGTTCCAAGGTCATGGGACGGTTCCGACCGCGTGTTCGGTTCAGAAAAAAACGAGGAACGGAATGGTTCCATATTGTGTTCGGTTGAAGGAATTGGGAACGGAAGGGAATAGCCACAATCGTGCTTAAAATGCTAATAATTGTAATTAACGGGCTGTTTTGGCTCAAAATATTTGCACATTTTTTTTTCTAAAATCGAATTGCAGCTTCCGAGCGCCGCCGTCGCCTGCAGCTTCCAAGCGCCGCCGTCGCCTGCAGCTTCCAAGCGCCGCCGCGCCTGCTGCCCAGCCCGCCCCGGCGCCTGCAGCTTCCCAGTATCGCCGCCTGCAGCTTCCCACGCCGCCCGCCGCCTGCAGCATCCCAGCGCCGCCGCGCCTGCTGCCCACCCCGCCCCGCCCGGCATGCTCACGCTCTGGCCGCGCTGCCAGATCCTTGGTCGGCTGCTTCCTGGCCGTGGCCGCCGCTCGTCCCTGGCCGCAGTCGCCGCTCTCGTGCCCGGCTGCTGCCTGGCTGCGGATGCCGCTCTCCTGCCTGGCCGCCGCCGCGCGCTCGTGCCTGAAGGCGCCGCCGGGTCCTTGGCTGTTGCGCCCGTTGCTCGGGCGTCCTCCACATTCTATCGCTAATATTTTTGGTTAGTCAGCCGTTCCCCCATGTCCGGCCAATTTGGTGGAACGAGCTCATTCCGCATCCGAGAGGAATATTCCCTTTCTTGGAACGAGTTGGTTCCATTCTTTTGCCCAACCGAACACAAGAATGGGCTATAAGTATGGGACGGTTCCGTTCCGTTCCTCTCCATTCTGAAACCGAACACACCCTAAGAGCATCTCCAGCCGCGTCCCTCAAAGCATCCCCCAAAACGCGCCGGATTGAGCGTTTGGGGGAAGTGTTTCGTTCGTGCCGCGTTTGGGGGACGTCGCTTCCCAGTCGCGTCCCCCAAACAAAATTTTGGAAATTTTAAACTTAACGAGATTCGATTAAGATTCGTCCAAACTTACATAGATTCGAACGAAATTTGACTAAATTTAAACTAAACCTAATCTAGAACCACTTGCGGCGGCCGGAGGCATCGTAGTACTTGCTGGAAGTTGTACATGTCGTCGGTGACGACCTCACCGCTGACGCGCTCGTCGACGGGCTCGTCCTTCACCAACCCGCTTGGTCCTGCCTCGTCGTCGTCGGAGAGGTCCACCAGCGGCTTGCCGGAATCGCGGATGGACATGGCGATCGCCGCGTCGAGGTCGCCCCTCCAGGCGTCCTTGTCGTTCATGGACGCCAAGAACGCCGCCCGCAGACCTGGGCAGTCCTCGGGGTCGTCGCTGCTGGCGATGAGCCGCTGCTGCCGCTCGTACTCCGCCAGCAGCGCCGCCTGCGACGGTTCCTCCGGCTTTAAACAGCGGCGGCAGCGGGTGGTTGCACGCAATAACGCCGGCGCGGACGGCCACAAGGCCATGCACGACGAGACGCGTCCCTGCGTCGCCTGGGAAAACAGGGACGCCATTAACGTCGCTTGACCAAAGGTAGGCGACGGGGTTTTAGGCTTCCGAGCCGGCCGGCGCGCCGGGCCCGCGTCGGTTCGCCTCGCTTTCGGTGTGTCCGGCGTCCCCGGTGCGTCCCACGTGGGACGGGGACGAGCTTGGGGCGCCGGACACCGTATCGGGGCGCGCCGGACAATAAGCGGCTTTGGGGGACGCGGCTGAGAACGTTTTTTTGTCCGACACGCCCTAAATCTCTTTGGGGGACGGTTTGGGGGACGGGATTGGAGATGCTCTAAGGGCATCTCCAGCGGGCCGACGCATTTCGGACGTTCGAAATGTCCGTTTGCGTCGGCCCGCGGACGCGATGTGGCCCAGGGCGACCGTTTGCGTCTGGGGTACCTCCAGCGGTGCCGACGCATTTTTTTAACCGGGGACAGCGTCAAGCTCGCTAATGGCGTTTTACGTCCCGTCGAGGACTGCCGCCGGCGATTAACTGTTCCCGCGCGACGACAATCGTTCCCGCGCGTGCCCAATACATTGGCAAGTTTCGCCGGCGTTTCGTGCACACGGGAAATGCCCTGCGCGCTAACGCCGTTTCCCGCCCCGCCGTGGCTATATATGGTGGACACCGGCGGGGGCGACGGGCACACCTCAAGCTAACCCTACCATCCATCCATGGTCGACCACATGAGTTGGGAGCACGTTGTTCGCATGTGCCGTCAGCTCCACCCGGACGAGGAGGAGGAGGAGGTCGCCGGCGTTGAGGCCCAGCAGCTGGACCTGGAGGTGGCGGCGGCGGAGGCGGAGGTGGAGGCGGCAGAGCGTGCGGAAGGGCGCCTCGCGGCGACCAGGGCGGAGATCGCCAACGCCATGGCCGAGCTCGCCGACGCCAGGGCCGAGCTCGCGGAGGCGCGGGCGGCCATCGCGGCCCCTCTGGTCGACGCCATCATCCACGACATCGCGGACGACGACCCCCCCCCCCGTGCCCATGCGCTTCGAGTGCGCCGGCGACTAGCGGGTTCTGCTCGCGTCCTTCGAGTCCCTGGCTGGGGACGCCCAGCGCCGTCAGGGTTGGGTGGCGGAGGAGGAAGCCCACAGCTATGCGATGGCCATGGCTTGGGGGTTCATGTGCTCCGACCTGGACTCGCTCCAGCGTAGGGTACTTTCTCTCGCATGGGTCGAGCAGGAGAACCGCGAGCTGGAAGCCGCCATCGCCGCCAGGGACGAAGCGGTGGCGGCGGCGGCAAGGGACAGGGCCCGCTTCGTCGCCGATGTGGCGGCGATTCAGGCGGCGGCCTAGGCGAACGAGGACGCGGCGGCGGCGGCGGAGGAGGAGGAGGCCCAGGCGGCAGCGGAGGTGGCGGCTGCCAAGGTGGCGGCGGCCCAGGCGGCGGCCCTGTGGGATAGCACCCTGGCCGAGGCCCTCGAACGGCGCAGGCGGCAGGACGAGATGTCCGTTCGCCGCCGTGCGCGGCGCGCAGAGTGCGCGAGGCGCTCCCGCTTCGACGACGGCGTCGGCCCTTCCGGCGGCCAGTAGTAGGACGCGCGACTGCGAGTAACCGAGGCCGGTGTAGGCCGCGCGACGGCGAGTAGGTACGGCCGTTGTAGTTTTAGGTTAACTTGACTAACCATCTCTGTAAAGATGGTCCTTTTGGCCAATCAATAGTAATGAAAAACTCTTTTGCTTACCTACTCACTGCCGACCGGGTCCGGATGCACCCAAGGCGGACAGATTCCGCGACCGCCGAGTGTCCGCGGAGACGCAAACCTGGCGCATATTTGGGCCAGGTTTGCGTCTCCGCGGACGGCCCGGTCACTTTGCGTCGCCCCGCTGGAGCAGGCACCAGACGCATTTCCGGTCACGGCGGACAAAAACGGTCGCTCGGTGACCATTTGCGTCGCGCCGCTGGAGATGCCCTAAGAGCTAAAGTCATCTCCAAAGGGGCGACCGCTTACGTCCGTGGAGACTGAAAATGCGTCTGGGTCCTGCTAGAGCGGGGCGATGCAAAATGACCGGGCAGTCCACAGCGCCGCAAACCTGACACAAATATGTGTCAGGTTTGCGTCTCCGCGAACGCTCAGCGGTCGCGCCGAGTGTCCGCCGAAACTTACGTAGGATCCGCGCGTTAGTGGCAGGGAGGCCGATAATATTCCCGCCAGTGACCATTCCCCACGCGAAAATTAAAGTAGACCGACGTCAGCAGTCTAGAAGCGATGGACGTTCTCGCCGACGCAGCCACCACCATGGATTCCGAGGGAACCCTCGCACCCGCCGCCGCCCCATACTCCCCCATAGCCATGACCATAGCCCCAAAGGAGGCCGTAGCTCCGGCGGAAGCAAAGCGTGTCGCCACCGGCGGCCGGGACGCTAAGCCGAAGGCGGCAAAGAAGGTGTTGTCCAAGGAGAAAAAAGACATCAAGGACACGAAGCGTCGCGGCCGGCGCAGGAACCAGAAGGAGAGGAATGCAGCGGCCGTCGCCCTGGAGGCCACCCAGCAGGCATGGCAGATGTAGCTAAAAGCCGGCGTCACGCAAGTAGGCCTCCATTCGAGCATAGCGGAGGCCTACATGCTCGTCAAGCGTGAGTGGATCGCCGGCGTCGCTCCCCCGGCCTCTTCGGTGAGCTTGGTAAGTTCCCAGCTGCATCCTGGAACGCCTGCTCCCTTGCAGGTCCACGCGGTGTCGTGGTTCGCCTCCAGCGTGGCGTCGGTGCAGTTCAACGGGGCGCCGGTTCCCGACCTCAACCGGACGCCGAGAAGCGGTGACTTGTGCCGAAGCGCGACACACAAGCCGCGTCAGGTGCCGGAAGAGAGCATGCCGGTGCCCCACAACCTGTTTGAGGAAATGGCACCATCTGCCCCGACGATGGACGACCCGGTACGTAAGTTCTCTCACTGTGTGCGATTGTCGTGTGTCATGCGTCTAGCGTCTGGTGATTCGTAGGCCTATTGGAAGGGACGGCATGACATCGATATCGAGACCATGATCTACGGCGGCGGCTTCGTTGGCGACGTCGGGGCCGGGATAGGACCGCATGATGAGTGGACACAGACGCAAACGAACACATGATCATTTTCGCATCCGTGGGCCGACGCAAACGGAAGCACGCGGACATTTTGGTCGTCCAAAATGCATCAACCCGCTGAAGATGGCCTAACTCTAGGAGATCCCGTAGTCCGCTGACTGTATAAACGCGAGTAGAGAGTGTGAAAAACACGATTTCTATGTTTAGGTTGGCGCCCATTAGATCCCGTAAACTGAAACTACAAAATAGAGAATAAATACTTCCTACTTTTAGGTGTAGTACACCCACGTGTCACTACCATACGGAAGTATATCTAATATTTTGTCGGTTTAAGTATGTTTTTAACTATATCTGAGATATTTCAAACCAAGTTTGGTGAAAAAAATTCAAATAAACCCATAGTTTATACTATATATCCGTAATGCATGCATATTATACGTAAAAAATGTGCATACCTAAAAAAATATACTACCTACAAAATAGTATATACATTAATAAATTAGTCTATACTTCTTATTAAATATACATGCTCTCCGGTATGATAGATACAACCTACATTGTGTGATGCACACATCGGTGTTGTATGAAACAGTTTACGGGATCCGATCAACGGCGGCGGACTTCAAACAAAAACCTAAAACATGAAATGTGATAATATAACAACAAACTGAACAAAATAAATGAATGTTTTAAGCATCGAAGTTACAATATTCTTCAAATCACATTACAACAAATAGCAAATAATTAAACAAATAATGAACGGTTTGGGGGGCAAATATTGTTCACCTTGCACACAAATAAAGAAAATAAAATGAATGAAGGAGGAACAACAATTTCTGTCATGTATCTGCCATTGGTGCTCCATGAGATCAAGGTTGAGATGGGTATGTGTGGCGGTGCGACTCAAGAAATGCTTGAATGTGATCGGGGTTTCTTTGTGCTTGCACACATGGCTACCAACATTTCCATAGAATCACATTAGTAGTTTAACCATCTTTCATCTTCGGTGATCAAATTATGAAGAATCACACAATATTTCATGATGTTGTTGAGGGTTTTTGTTGTCACAAAAACGACTTGGGCCATATACAATGGTAAACCGAGCTTGCAAAACACCGACACCTCTTTCAATGTCCTTTCGGCATGCTTCTTCTGCCTTGGCAAACTGAACTTTTTTTTTTGTTTGGGAGTTTTCAATGGTCTTCACAAATGTTGCAAAACCGGATAGATCTCGTCGGCAAGATAGTAGCCAATGGTGTAGTTATGACCATTGACTTTATAGTTGCAAGGTGGAGCATCTCCACTAGCTAATCTAGCAAACAAATGGGATCTATGCAAGATATTGATGGCATTGAGTTTTCCCCGCAATCCAAGCAGCGATGCCAAATCAACAAGTCCTCTGATGCCATGGCCTCAAGCACAATGGTGGCATCACGACTTTTACCATAATATTGCACATGCCATGCCTTCTGGCAATTCTTCCACCTCCAATCCATACAATCAACACTTCCTAGCATGCCCGGCCACCCTCATTATTCATTCATCGCCATAAAACTTTGTGTATGTTCTTCGTTTAGAGGTCGAAGATATAAGGTTGGCTATATCTTGTAGCTCCTTCGTGGCGAGGATGAACATCATCGTTGAACAAATCGTCGAGGTATGAATCGTCCAAAGACAAACTCCAAGCTCAACGAGGAAGTCTTCTAGAACAATCCTATGTCAAAATTGAATCAAGCGGAATAGACCGTACTCCAAGAACATCTGGAGACCAAATCTTACCATGGCAGGGTCTATGTGGTCGATGCGGTCGAAAGAAGCAGCTCTGGAGAAGTCGAATCCGGTGGCCTAGGTCAAGGGCGAGGCCGAATCGGAGCTCAGTGGCGCATCCATGCCGGCCGCCATTGCCGAGCATGTTGACCTCTAGTTGTTGCATCTAGTGAGTAATTGCATCTAGCTTAACCGGGATGAAACTAGAGGGGAAAACAATGGGGTTCATACCGTCGGTCTTCGTCAACGAGGAGCTCGCCATGGCGGCGACGGAGGGGCGGCGGTGATGTCGGTGGAGCTTCCCGCCGCTACAGCGCCTCACCAGATCGGGTGGCTTAGGGTTTGTGTGTCGGTGGGGAGTGATACGTCTCAAACGTATCTATAATTTCTTATGTTCCATGCTACTTTTATGATGATACTCACATGTTTTATACACATTATATGTCATTATTATGCATTTTCCGGCACTAACCTATTGACGAGATGTCGAAGAGCCAGTTGTTGTTTTCTGCTGTTTTTGGTTTCAGAAATCCTAGTAAGGAAATATTCTCGGAATTGGACGAAATCAACGCCCAGGGTCCTATTTTTCCACGAAGCTTCCAGAAGACCGAGGGAGAAACGAAGTGGGGCGACGAGGCGCCGACACAATAGGGCGGCGCGGCCCTGGCCCTGGCCGCGCGGCCCTGGTGTGTGGGGCCATCGTGTTGCCCCTAAACCTACCCTTCCGCCTACTTAAAGCCTTCGTCGCGAATACCCCAGTACCGAGAGCCACGATACGGAAAACCTTCCAGAGACGCCGCTGCCGCCAATCCCATCTCGGGGGATTCAGGAGATTGCCTCCGGCACCCCGCCGGAGGGGGGAATCATCTCCCGGAGGTCTCTTCATCGCCATGATCGCCTCCGGATCGATGTGTGAGTAGTTCACCCCTGGACTATGGGTCCATAGCGGTAGCTAGATGGTTGTCTTCTCCTCATTGTGCTATCATGTTAGATCTTGTGAGCTGCCTATCATGATCAAGATCATCTATTTGTAATGCTACATGTTGTGTTTGTTGGGATCCGATGAATATTGAATACTATCTCAAGTTGATTATCAATCTATCATATATGTTGTTTATGTTCTTGCATGCTCTCCGTTGCTAGTAGAGGCTCCGGCCAAGTTGATACTTGTGACTCCAACGGGGAGTATTTATGCTCGATAGTGGGTTCATGCCTCCATTGAATGCAGGGAGTGACGGCAACCTCTAAGGTTGTGGATGTGCTCGTTGCCACTAGGGATAAAACATGTCTAAGGATATTTGTGTTGATTACATTACGCACCATACTTAATGCAATTGTCTGTTGTTTGCAACTTAATGCTGGAGGGGTTCGGATGATAACCTCGAAGGTGGACTTTTTAGGCATAGATGCATGTTTGGATAGCGGTCTATGTACTTTGTCGTAATGCCCTGATTAAATCTCATAGTACTCATCATAATATATGTATGTGCATTGTTATGCCTTCTTTATTTGTCAATTGCCCAACTGTAATTTGTTCACCCAACATGTTATTTATCTTATGGGAGAGACACCACTAGTGAAATGTGGACCCCGGTCCAATTCTTTACATCTGAAATACAATCTACTGCAATTGTTCTTTACTGTTCTTCGCAAACAATCATCATCATCCACACTATACATCTAATCCTTTGTTTACGAGCAAGCCGGTGAGATTGACAACCTCACTGTTACGTTGGGGCAAAGTACTTTGATTGTGTTGTGCAGGTTCCACGTTGGCGCCGGAATCCCTGGTGTTGCGCCGCACTACACTCCGTCACCAACAACCTTCACGTGTTCCTTGACTCCTACTGGTTCGATAACCTTGGTTTCTTACTGAGGGAAAACTTGCTGATGTGCGCATCACACCTTCCTCTTGGGGTTCCCAACGGATGTGTCAACTACACGCAGCAAGTAGATTTTCTGGCGCCGTTGCCGGGGAGATCAAGACACGCTGCAAGGGGAGTCTCCCACATCCAATCTCTTTACTTTGTTTTTGTCTTGCTTTGCTTTACTTTATTTTATTTACTGCTTTGTTTGCTCTTTATATCAAAAATACAAAAAAAATAGTTGCTAGCTTTACTTTATTTACTGTCTTGTTTGCGTTCCCTATATTAAAAACACAAAAAAAAATAGTTACTTGCATTTACACTACTTAATTTAGTTTGCTTTACTTATTTTTACTACTGTTAAAATGAATACTCCTGAGAACACTAAGTTGTGTGATTTCACTAGTTAGGCTTAATGGAAAATAAAAAAAATATTAGAGATCTTTATAGTATTTATCTTGAGTTAGGACATGAGGTGTGAAAGGACACATATGTCGCCTAGAGGGGGGGTGAATAGGCGATTTAAAACTTTTATGAGATGGGCTTAACAAATGCGGAATTAAACTAGCGTTTACTTTGTCAAGCCCAAAGCCTATATACTATGGTTCACCTATGTGCACCAACAACTTATTCTAAGAAAAGAGTTCACCTATGTGCACCAACAACTTATGCTAAGCAATACAAGCAAATATGTGATAGCAAGATATATATAACTTCAAGCACGATGGCTATCACAAGGTAAAGTGCATAAGTAAAGAGCTCGGGTATAGAGATAACCGAGGCACGCGGGAGACGATGATTTATCCCGGAGTTCACACTCTTGCGAGTGCTAATCTCCGGTGGAGAGGTGCGGTTGCTTAGTGCTCCCGAACGCCACAAGAGGCTCACCTTGAGGGGTGGTTGCTCGATGCACACCAACGCCACAAAGGCCTCACCCCAAGATGCGGTACTCACACCACTCACCGAACGCCACGAAGGCGCCTCACCTAAATCTCCGGTGACCCTCGCCACAAAGGCCTAGGTCACGGTTCCACTAAGGGATTTCCTTCGAGGCGGAAACCGGGCCTTACACAAAGGTTGGGGCACACATCCACAACTTAATCGGAGGCTCCCAACAAATCACCACAAAGGTCTAGAATCCGTCTAGGGTTCCAAGAACCCAAGAGTAACAACCTTCTTGCTTTCACCACCACGAATCACCGTGGAGAACTCAAACCTATGCACCAAATGCAATGGCAAGAACACCACAAAGATGTTCAAGTCCTTCTCTCTCAAATTCCAACAAAGCTACAAAAGCTATTGGGGGAATAAGAGAGGAAGAACAAAGAGGAGAACACAAAATTCTCCAAGATCTAGATCCCAAAGATTCACTCACAAAGAGATGATTTGGTTTGGTCAAAGTGTGGATCTAGATCCCCTCAATCTTTCTCTCAAATAGATGCAAGAATCATGGGAAGGGGAGAAAGATCTCAAGCTTCAAAATGTCAACAACAATGGAGGAGAGAGGCTTGAGAGAGAGGAGGAAGAAGGAGCAACTTTTATGGATAAACCAAGAGAGAGAGAGAGGGGGCATAAAAGGAGGCCCCAAATTTCTGCCCGTTGGAGGCTGCTGCGCGCGCGGGAGAAGGGATCGGTAGTACCGGCCAGGTAGGGCCGGTACTACCGGCCAAGATTGAGCAGCGCTGGCCAGGAGAGGAGCGGCCATGTGGCCACGAGTGAGCCGGGCCGAAGGGGGAGGCCAGAGCCTCTGGCCGGGGTACCGGCCGTGGTACCGCCGGGGCTCCAACTCCCCTGGCACCTATACTGAGGTGCGGGGCGCCCAACCGGTACCTTGGGCGGTACCTCGGGCGGTACTACCGGCCGTGCACGGGCGGTACTACCGGCCGTGCTCGGGCGGTACTACCGGCCAGCCCAAACTCCTCTCTATGGGCAAACTTAGAAAAGGCATAACTTGAGTATCCGGACTCCGATTTTGATGATCTTGGACTCATTTCGAAGCTAGTAACAAGCTCTACAAGATCATGCAGGGAACCATCATAGTCCAGCAAAGGAGTATAGAAACAAATGATGAAAGGTTTGACCTATCTAAGAAAGACATACCGGTACAACCTCCAACCTCGAAAATACAACAAGTTGCCCAAACAAAAACCATTCTTGATGAACTAGATCTTGTCATGAGAATACGCACAAGCTCTAAAACATCACATGGACAAGATCCAAATAAAACCAAGAAAGATGATGAACCAAACTCGAAAACGCAACAAGTGATCTATGCGAAATCCGTTTTCGATGAACTAGAGCTTGTCATGAGAATAAGAACAAGCTCTAAAACATCACATGGATAAGGTCCAAATAACAACCAAGAAAGATGATGCAAGGATGCAAAGGTTTGAGCTCTCTCCGAACGATACGATCGAGTTACTCACTCAAGAGCCCTCTTGATAGTACGGCAACTAAACTATAAACCGGTCTCCAACTACACTATGAGACCGGTGAGAAAGAAACCCTATCAAGAGCAAACCTTAACCTTGCGCATTCCACTTGAGCTTGATGATGAAGGTCTTGACCGCAACAAGATGGAACGCCTTTCTTGATTGTGCTTGCTTGATGAAGTCATGCGAAATGCTCCCCCATACTCCACTATGGGAGAGCTACTTCTTCGGTGCATCTTCACATATCCATGAACACCATATGGATGGCAAGCTTCAAGCATATGATCTCTTCGAGTTGGCTCATCTTGAACTTGCACTTCATTTCTTCATTCTTCATCATGTTGATGTCTTGAGATAACTTGAGGGCTCACTTCATCTTCATCTTCAAGACATACTTGACACTTGATATCCTTCATCAATTTCTTCTTATTGCAACCTTGAAGCCAACATATGGTTCAAGCATTGCCTATGAACAACTCCTACAAATATAACTCAAAGCAAACATTAGTCCATAGGGATTGTCATTAATTACCAAAACCACACATGGGGGCTCCATGCACTTTCAATCTCCCCCATTTTGGTAATTGATGACAATCTCTTTGAGAGGGTTTATATAAGGAATTTAAGTAACAAACAAGTTGAATATATAGATCAAACTCCCCCATAATATATGCATGTGTGAATGATCTTGACTTTCATTGCATATATTGGCATTCAAAGCCTAGTGGAGTTTCCTCTAAATATTCAACTATGCAAAGCAACAAGATGCAATGCAATAAAGGCACATGCTTAAGCACAAAGCAAAGACATAACCAAATTCCTTTAAACCCTCCAAACTTCTCCCCCATTGGCACCAATTGCCGAAATGGGTGAAAAATTTAGAAGGCCAATATAGTGAGAGTTCCTCCATAGCGTGTGAATTTCTCATAATTTGAGTGGAATCAAATGCACGTATCCAATGACGAATATTCGGAAGGAATCACACTATAGATAGGATCAAAGATTGCAAAAAATATAACAAAGTCAAGAATCTTCAACAAATGAAGCAAGCAACCAAATGAACCACAAAGAAGATACCAAAATAAAGATAGATATTATGATAAGATCAAGCAGATTTCTCTACATAATATGAGGAAGCTCCCCAAGGTTTGTGCACAAAACTAGACAATTTGCATTGGAGTATAAAGTGCACAAACATGGAATCATCACTCCCATAATATCATTCAAAACAAAAGATACCAAGTGAATCAAACTCTAATGATCACCACAAAAAAAGTGCCTTAAATAAAATGAGAAAGCTCCCCAAGGTACATGCATAAATTAAAATGTTGCATTTGAATACAATATGCATAACATGGAATCCTCACTCCCTCATTACCATTTAAAAACACAAACATTTGCTTAGCATATGTGAAAGGCATGACAAAGCATATTATAAGACTATTATATGGATGAGCAAAAAGCATCATCATAGTCTTCAATGAATTATATTGCTTAGCATGACCAATCAACATGCGACAAAGAAATAAGATATCAAATGGAGACGTATCATCTCTTATGTGTATAAGTTTCTCTAAGTGGGCAATATCACAAAGATATTTATCCACAAAGAAACATGCACACACAAAATAGATACACAAGAAATAGCATGATATCCAAGACGAAGTCATGCAATATACCAATAATAATAAAAATTGCTTAATAGCATGTCCAAAGGCTCAATTTTATCTTATTGTACATTCATGAACTTCAACCACAAACACATCAAAGATATCACAAATATCAACAAGGGAAAGAAGATAGTTGAGATACTTTGAGAGGAGCAACAAGTATCACAAGGAAAGGATACCACAACAAATAACTCAATTTGCACTTTCATCGATATTGCACTTGTGAGAGGCTTGAGGAATTGATATGCAATAAAATTGCTAGATAGGCATAGTCGGGATGGATGAATCATGAGCATGATTTTATATACTTTCCAACATATGTGTCATCTCAATTTACTCACATTTGCAATAAAGAGGTTTCATTAAAATCTTTGCAAGAAGCATAATATTTGCAAATCAAGAGATTCATGCCAAGATGCAACCACACGGTTGGATACTAGAAAAATATGCATGAGAAGATACTTGTTACCGAGATAGCATTGGTGTGGATGTAGTAGATATGAGTTCGTTGATCATCCTAGCTTGCCTCAAATTACCATTGAGTCACCACATCTTCCTAAGTGTGAGACAAGCATCCAATGCATATTCAATGTACCTAACACACAGGTAAGTACAAAATGGTCCCCAAACTAATTGGGTCTGAAGTAGTTAGACACACTACAACATATAGGACAAGCTCCACAATTCTATGTGCATATAGATATGAAATTGAATTTCATGCACATCTTAGCAAAATTAGGATTTGATGGAGTTTACCCTACATATTGGATCAAAGAAAGTAACACATGCCATAAGATATACATATATTAAATATGCATGCACAATACTTTCAAGAACCAAATGGAGATACAATTTGGAAAAAACACCAAATAAATCGAGAGACAATGGTTGCCCAAATTATATCAAAGAATCAAATCAACACAAGATTAACTCCAAAGACTTATCTCATTATAAGAAGCTAATTAAGCCTAAACACAAAGGAATTGGATAACCAACTCCCAAGAGAGCAAGGTTCCAACAAATAAACCAAACCCTCGACACTTTTTATGATGGCACAAAGTACCAAAAAGAAAATTTATGTCTCCCAAAACCAAATTTTTGATATGATCAAGAGAAGTTTAAGCATTATAACAAATATAGGAGAGCTTCCCCAAGATTAGTGCATTATCTAGGATTTAGAATATGGATACAAAATGCACAAAACTAGGATCATCACGCTACCTATATCTACTAAAAATGCTAAGAAAGTTTGAATAGACAAATTAGATCCATAAGATGCAAGGAAGACACATGGGAGTCAAAGCACAACAAATTCATGGCAATAAATAAGGCAATTTAAACACAAGAGCCAATGTAGATATGATCAATAAATGTATACCTCATAATTGATTACCACTTGTCCTAGGACAAGAGGTATTATGAAATATTTTCCGATGGTAGTTTGTAAGTATACATAAGATCATATTTACAATGAATAAAGCATATGGTAAAAGATAAGGGTTAACCATCATGCAAAGATAGTTTCTTGATTGCTTCATTTAGTCATACCAACATGCAAAGCAATTAATAGTATTCATACCAACATGCAAAGCAATTAATAGTATTCATACCAACATGCAAAGCAATTAATAGTATGACTTGAAGCACATGGTTTTCCAAAAATGTATTGAGGGACACGTTGTGAAAAATCATGCCAAGAAAAACTTTCACAAATAAGATCCACAACGATATTAGCAATGAAGCCATTTAAGCAAATTGGAGCTTGTTTGAGCAAACATGCCACATAGGAGAGAGATAATTTACGGTATCAATTCTATGTGACACAACCTCAAATGTTCACATTTTCTAGGCTTGTAATATGCACAAAGCTTATTACTCCCCCATAATGTGATAAGGAATTTATTTTCACAAGAGGCAAATAAGATCCAACTAGAGATATTAATGGACATTAGAATTTGAATTTCTCACGAAGATGACATACCACATAGCGACTAGATAATCTCGCAATATCACTCCCCCAAAATGGGATAGTCCATTAATCGCTCATAAGAGCCATATAAGATACAACAAGATGCAAAGAGGCTCCAACACAAACACAAATACATGGTGTGCAACCCAACATGCATAGACTTGATTTCTTAAGCAAAATAATTAGGAAGCACAACATATACAGACACATGTTAGGAACAAAACTAACACATGCAAAGGGGCGAGTAACTTTCAATATAAATGAGTTGAGAACATGTTACCGCAAGGAGGAACATCGAATATATAATAGAAGCAAGATAGCCAAAAGACTTGGCTTGAGATAATATAAATGATGAAGATCCCTTAATTCTTCATGATGTAGCCAAGTCTCCAATGCCCTCCAACAAGCACCTAGTGATCAAGTTTTGGATTGTTGGTCCCCAACTAAGTTGGGTCCTAAGAGGTTACTCACAATAGGCTTGGCAACCCAAATGGTTCTTTTCTTGACACCACTTTGAGCACCAACATATTTAGCAAACACATTGCCACCCTCATCCTTACGAAGAGAATAAACATCATCAATGGTGATAGAGTTGTATGAGGTACCAATAGTGCAAAAGGAGGAGATGTGGCCCTTCTCACGGCATATGTAGCAAGTTCTTTTCTTCTCCTTCTTCTCACTAGATTTCTCCACAATGGGAGCATTGGCTTGAATCTTCTTGGGAAGTGGCATTTCTTCAACTTGAGGTTGAATATGAGTTTGAGCTTGAGGCCGCTTCCCTTTTTTCTGCTCCTTCAAAGGGCAAGATCTAACATGATGCCCTTCAATTTTGCACTTGAAGCAAACAATCTTGGCCAGGTCTTTGACTTGTAATTGGCCCTTCTTAATATTTTTGTTCTTGGACTTGTTCTTGTTGTTGGAGTTGAATCCAAGTCCACTCTTGTCATTGGGGGATTGTTGCACACTTAACATCTTGTCAAGTTTGCATTTCCCTTCATGACCCTTTACCAAGTCGTTCTTCAAAGAAGAGACTTGGGCCTTGAGCTCTTTGATTTCCTCTACATGGTTAGTAACAACACAAGTACTAGAGGAAGTAGAACCTTCATTGTTAGAGCAACAAGGCAAGGAAGATAATTCATCACAAGATTTAGCAATATTATGAGTGGATGAATTACTAGGACTAGCACATGGAAATATAACATTTTGAGTAGTAGTGCTAGTACCCACATGAGGCTCACAAGGTGTTGCCTTAGATATTATAGCCTCATGAGCTAACTTTAGCCTATCATGAGAGGCTAGAAGATCCTCATAGGAGCTAGAAAGCTTTCCATGATTTTCTTCCAATTTCCCATAATTGCTAGTTAGCAATTTAAGTTGAGCCCTTAGCTCAACATTCTCCTTCAAGATAGATGCTTCACAAGAAGTAGAGTTAGTAGCACACACATCATTATTAATAGCAATGGGAGAAATCAATTTGTCATGCTCTTTTATATAAGAAGCTTTAAGTTGCTCATGCGACTCGGTGAGTTTGGTGAGCGCACTCTCAATAACCCTTGAGCCCTTTTTGAGTTGCTCAAAATCCTCAAGGAGTTTAGCATTAACAAACACAAGCTTATCATTTTTTAGCTTTAGTTCATTTGCCACCTCAAGAGTTCTATCATGGTTTTCCTTTTCTCTAGACAATTCTAGAGCAAAGGTTTCCTCAAGAGCTTCCTTGGTGGTTTGTTCTTCTTCAAGTTCATCCTTTAGAGATGCCACATCATTGGCGTACTCACGTTCAAGAGCACCTTTTTTATCAATGGTGTTCTCATGCATCCAAATAAGTTTTTGGCTCTCAATAGCGGTAGTCAAGATTTCAAAGAAGTGAGAGCAAGCAATTTTATCTTTGCAAATAACCTTGAATACACTCTTACCCTTATCGCGTAGAGAGACAACCCAATCCTCTTCTTCATAAACATCCTCATCCTTATCACCACGAGAAGTATGAGGTTCCATGGTAGGAGATACCGTGGAACCCTTGGCCATAAGGCACATATGAGAACCGTGAGATAAAGATGAGGAGTTACTTGAGGCTCCTTTCAAGATCTTGTCTTGACCAATAGAATATTTGGTTTCCTCTACAATGTTAGTCACACAACAACTAGAGGAAATAGAAGCATTTTTATCATGGCCACAAGACAAAGCAAGCATATCATCATTAGATTTATTCAAGCAACTTACACATGATATGCAAGGATTATCAACACAAGCATGTAAAACATTTCTAGTGCTAGATGTGTTTAAGTCCAAAGATGAACCATTGCAATGAGATATAGATGAAGGATCATCAATAGTAAGCTCAATACCGACATTGCAATTTCCATCACCACTCACCATATCATTACTTTGTGTCTTGCCACACATTGGTGAAGTGGATGAAGATGAGAACTCATCACGGCCGGAAGTGGAAGCAATACAATCATCCTTAATAATATAACTTCAAGCACGATGGCTATCACAAGGTAAAGTGCATAAGTAAAGATCTCGGGTATAGAGATAACCGAGGCACGCGGGAGACGATGATTTATCCCGGAGTTCACACTCTTGCGAGTGCTAATCTCCGGTGGAGAGGTGCGGTTGCTTAGTGCTCCCGAACGCCACAAGAGGCTCACCTTGAGGGGTGGTTGCTCGATGCACACCAACGCCACAAAGGCCTCACCCCAAGATGCGGTACTCAAACCACTCACCGAACGCCACGAAGGCGCCTCACCTAAATCTCCGGTGACCCTCGCCACAAAGGCCTAGGTCACGGTTCCACTAAGGGATTTCCTTCGAGGCGGAAACCGGGCCTTACACAAAGGTTGGGGCACACATCCACAACTTAATCGGAGGCTCCCAACAAATCACCACAAAGGTCTAGAATCCGTCTAGGGTTCCAAGAACCCAAGAGTAACAACCTTCTTGCTTTCACCACCACGAATCACCGTGGAGAACTCAAACCTATGCACCAAATGCAATGGCAAGAACACCACAAAGATGCTCAAGTCCTTCTCTCTCAAATTCCAACAAAGCTACAAAAGCTATTGGGGGAATAAGAGAGGAAGAACAAAGAGGAGAACACAAAATTCTCCAAGATCTAGATCCCAAAGATTCACTCATAAAGAGATGATTTGGTTTGGTCAAAGTGTGGATCTAGATCCCCTCAATCTTTCTCTCAAATAGATGCAAGAATCATGGGAAGGGGAGAAAGATCTCAAGCTTCAAAATGTCAACAAAAATGGAGGAGAGAGGCTTGAGAGAGAGGAGGAAGAAGGAGCAACTTTTATGGATAAACCAAGAGAGAGAGAGGGGGCATAAAAGGAGGCCCCAAATTTCTGCCCGTTGGAGGCTGCTGCGCGCGCGGGAGAAGGGACCGGTAGTACCGGCCAGGTAGGGCCGGTACTACCGGCCAAGATTGAGCAGCGCTGGCCAGGAGAGGAGCGGCCATGTGGCCACGAGTGAGCCGGGCCGAAGGGGGAGGCTGGAGCCTCCGGCCGGGGTACCGGCCGTGGTACCGCCGGGGCTCCAACTCCCCTGGCACCTATACTGAGGCGCGGGGCGCCCAACTGGTACCTTGGGCGGTACCTCGGGCGGTACTACCGGCCGTGCACGGGCGGTACTACCGGCCATGCACGGGCGGTACTACCGGCCGTGCTCGGGCGGTACTACCGGCCAGCCCAAACTCCTCTCTATGGGCAAACTTAGAAAAGGCATAACTTGAGTATCCGGACTCCGATTTTGATGATCTTGGACTCGTTTCAAAGCTAGTAACAAGCTCTACAAGATCATGCAGGGAACCATCATATTACAGCAAAGGAGTATAGAAACAAATGATGAAAGGTTTGACCTATCTAAGAAAGACATACCGGTAAAACCTCCAACCTCGAAAATGCAACAAGTTGCCCAAACAAAAACCATTCTTGATGAACTAGAGCTTGTCATGAGAATAAGCACAAGCTCTAAAACATCACATGGAAAAGATCCAAATGAAACCAAGAAAGATGATGAACCAAACTCGAAAACGCAACAAGTGATCTATGCGAAATCCGTTTTCGATGAACTAGAGCTTGTCATGAGAATAAGCACAAGCTCTAAAACATCACATGGATAAGGTCCAAATAACAACCAAGAAAGATGATGCAAGGATGCAAAGGTTTGAGCTCTCTCCGAACGATACGATCGAGTTACTCACTCAAGAGCCCTCTTGATAGTACGGCAACTAAACTATAAACCGGTCTCCAACTACACTATGAGACCGGTGAGAAAGAAACCCTATCAAGAGCAAACCTTAACCTTGCGCATTCCACTTGAGCTTGATGATGACGGTCTTGACCGCAACAAGATGGAACGCCTTTCTTGATTGTGCTTGCTTGATGAAGTCATGCGAAATGCTCCCCCATACTCCACTATGGGATAGCTACTTCTTCGGTGCATCTTCACATATCCATGAACACCATATGGATGGCAAGCTTCAAGCATATGATCTCTTCGAGTTGGCTCATCTTGAACTTGCACTTCATTTCTTTATTCTTCATCATGTTGATGTCTTGAGATAACTTGAGGGCTCACTTCATCTTCATCTTCAAGACATACTTGACACTTGATATCCTTCGTCAATTTCTTCTTATTGCAACCTTGATGCCAACATATGGTTCAAGCATTGCCTATGGACAACTCCTACAAATATAACTCAAAGCAAACATTAGTCCATAGGGATTGTCATTAATTACCAAAACCACACATGGGGCTCCATGCACTTTCAATCTCCCCCATTTTGGTAATTGATGACAATCTCTTTGAGAGGGTTTATATAAGGAATTTAAGTAACAAACAAGTTGAATATATAGATCAAACTCCCCCATAATATATGCATGTGTGAATGATCTTGATCTGTCATTGCATATATTGGCATTCAAAGCCTAGTGGAGTTTCCTCTAAATATTCAACTATGCAAAGCAACAAGATGCAATGCAATAAAGGCACATGCTTAAGCACAAAGCAAAGACATAACCAAATTCCTTTAAACCCTCCAAACTTCTCCCCCATTGGCACCAATTGCCGAAATGGGTGAAAAATTTAGAAGGCCAATATAGTGAGAGTTCCTCCATAGCGTGTGCATTTCTCATAATTTGAGTGGAATCAAATGCACGTATCCAATGACGAATATTCGGAAGGAATCACACTATAGATAGGATCAAAGATTGCAAAAAATATAACAAAGTCAAGAATCTTCAACAAATGAAGCAAGCAACCAAATGAACCACAAAGAAGATACCAAAATAAAGATAGATATTATGATAAGATCAAGAAGATTTTCTCTACATAATATGAGGAAGCTCCCCAAGGTTTGTGCACAAAACTAGACAATTTGCATTGGAGTATAAAGTGCACAAACATGGAATCATCACTCCCATAATATCATTCAAAACAAAAGATACCAAGTGAATCAAACTCTAATGATCACCACAAAAAAAGTGCCTTAAATAAAATGAGAAAGCTCCCCAAGGTACATGCATAAATTAAAATGTTGCATTTGAATACAATATGCATAACATGGAATCCTCACTCCCTCATTACCATTTAAAAACACAAACATTTGCTTAGCATATGTGAAAGGCATGACAAAGAATATTATAAGACTATTATATGGATGAGCAAAAAGCATCATCATAGTCTTCAATGAATTATATTGCTTAGCATGACCAATCAACATGCGACAAAGAAATAAGATATCATCTCTTATGTGTATAAGTTTCTCTAAGTGGGCAATATCACAAAGATATTTATCCACAAATAAACATGCACACACAAAATAGATACACAAGAAATAGCATGATATCCAAGACGAAGTCATGCAATATACCAATAAAAAAAAATTGCTTAATAGCATGTCCAAAGGCTCAATTTTATCTTATTGTACATTCATGAACTTCAACCACAAACACATCAAAGATATCACAAATATCAACAAGGGAAAGAAGATAGTTGAGATACTTTGAGAATAATAATGATAGCTACTTTGTTGAATTTGCTCCCACTACAATTAATAAGAATGACTATGCTTATGTTGGGATTAGTAATTATTTTATGCATGAGACTCATGATAAGAATGCTTTATGTGATAGTTATATTGTTGAGTTTGTTCATGATGCTACTGGAAATTATTATGAGAGAGGAAAATATGGTTGTGGGAATTTTCATGTTACTAAAATACATCTCTATATGCTGAAATTTTTGGAGTTACACTTGTTTTGTCTTCCTATGCTATTCACTTTGTTCTTCATTGACTTGTTTATTTACAAGATTCCTTTTCATAGGAAGTGGGTTAGGCTTAAATTTGTTTCATACTTGCTTTTTGATGCTCTCTTTGCTTCAACTCTCATCCTTATGCGAGTGCATCACTAAATTTACTGAGCCCATCTTAATGGCTATAAAGAAAGCACTTCTTGGGAGATAACCCATGTTTTTATTTTGCTACTGTTTTGTTGAGTCTTGGAAGTTGTTACTACTGTAGCAACCTCTCCTTATCTTTATTTTATTGCATTGTTGTGGCAAGTAAAGTCTTTGATAGTAAAGTCAATACTAGATTTGGATTACTGCGCAGAAACAGATTTCTTGCTGTCACGAAATTGAGCCGCCCCGTCTGTAGGTAACTCAGAAAAATCTGCCACTTTACGTGCGTGATCCTCAGATATGTACGCAACTTTCATTCAATTTGGACATTTTCATCTGAGCAAGTCTGGTGCCTCTAAAAAATTCGTCTTTACGGATCGTTACTGTTTTGACAGATTCTGCCTTTTATTTCGCATTGCCTGTTTTGCTATGTTTGATTGATTTCTTTGTTCCATTAACTTTCAGTAGCTTTGTGCAATGTCCAGAAGTGTTAAAAATGATTATGTCACCTCTGAATATGTGAATTTTTGATTATGCACTAACCCTCTAATGAATTTGTTTTGAGTTTGGTGTGGAGGAAGTTTTCAAGGGTCAAGAGAGGAGGATGATACAATATGATCAAGAAGAGTGAAAAGTCTAAGCTTGGGGATGCCCCCATGGTTCATCCCTGCATATTTTAAGAAGACTCAAGCATCTAAGCTTGGGAATGCCTAAGGCATCCCTTCTTCATCGACAACTTATCAGGTCACCTCTAGTGAAACTATATTTTTATTCCGTCACATCTTATGTGCTTTACTTGGAGCGTCTGTTTGTTTTTTATTTTTGTTTTCGTTTGAATAAAATAGGATCCTAGCATTATTTGTTTGGGAGAGAGACACGCTCCGCTGTTTCGTATGAACACATATGTTCTTAGCTTTATTCTTAATGTTCATTGCGAAGGTTGAACTACTTCATTCATTGTTATATGGTTGGAAATGGAAAATGCCGCATGTGGTAAATGGTATAATGTCTTGAATAATTTGATACTTGGCAATTGTTGTGCTCATATAGATCATGTTTAAGCTCTTGCATCATGTACTTTGCACCCATTAATGAAGAACTACATAGAGCTTGTTAAAATTTGGTTTGCATGATTGATCTCTAGAGTCTAGATATTTTACGGTTAAGGTGTTTGAACAACAAGGAGACGATGTAAAGTCTTATAATACTTACAATATGTTCATATGTGAGTCTTGCTGCACCGTTTTTTACTTGAGTTTGCTTCAAACAACCTTGCTATCCTAGCCTTGTATTGAGAGGAAATCTTCTCGTGCATCCAAATCCTTGATCCAAAAACCATGCCATTTGTGTCCACCATACCTACCTACTACATGGTATTTCTCCGCCATTCCAAAGTAAATTACTTGAGTGCTACCTTTAAAAATTCTATCCTTTGTCTTTGCAATATATAGCTCATGGGAAAATAGCCTTAAAAACTATTGTGGTGAAGAATATGTACTTATGTGTCTTATTTCTTAATAAGTTGCTTGTTGAGCGGTAACCATGTTTCTGGGGACGCCATCAACTTTTACCTTTGTTGAATATCATGTGAATTGCTATGCATGTTCGTCTTGTCTGAAGTAAGGGCGATTTTCATGATCAAATGGTTTGAGTATGCATATTGTTAGAGAAGAACATTGGGCCGCTAACTAAAGCCATGATCCATGGTGGAAGTTTCAGTTTGGACAATTAATACTTAATCTCTTATGAGAATATTATCTGTTGTTGAATGCTTATGCATTAAGGAGGAGTCCATTATCTGTTGTCTATGTTGTCCCGGTATGGATGTCTAAGTTGAGAATAATCAAAAGCGAGAAATCCAATGCGAGCTTTCTCCTTAGACCTTTGTACAGGCGGCATAGAGGTACCCCTTTGTGACACTTGGTTGAAACATATGCTATGCAATGATAATCCATGTTAATCCAAGCTAATTAGGACAAGGTGCGAGCACTATTGGTATACTATGCATGAGGCTTGCAACTTATAGGATATCTTATACATAACACATATGCTTTATTACTACCGTTGACAAAATTGTTTCTTGTTTTCAAAATGAAAAGCTCTAGCACAAAAATAGTAATCCATGCTTCCCTCTGCGAAGGGCCATTCTTTTACTTTATTGTTGAGTCAGTTTACCCATTCTTTCTATCTTAGAAGCAAACACTTGTATCAACTATGTGCATTGATTCTTACATGTTTACCTATTGCACTTGTTATATTACTTTGTGTTGACAATTATCCATGAGATAAATATGTTGAAGTTGAAAGCAACTGCTGAAACTTATATCTTCCTTTGTGTTGCTTCAATGCCTTTACTTTGAATCTATTGCTTTATGAGTAACTCTTATGCAAGTCTTATTGATGCTTGTCTTGAAAGTACTATTCATGAAAAGTCTTTGTTATATGATTCATTTGTTTACTCATTATCATCACCATTGCTTCGAATCGCTGCATTCATCTCATATGCTTTACAATAGTATTGATCAAGATTATGATAGCATGTCACTTTAGAAATTAGCCTTGTTATCGTTTACCTACTCGAGGGCGAGTAGGAACTAAGCTTGGGGATGCTTGATACGTCTCAAACGTATCTATAATTTCTTATGTTCCATGCTACTTTTATGATGATACTCACATGTTTTATACACATTATATGTGATTATTATGCATTTTCCGGCACTAACCTATTGACGAGATGCCGAAGAGCCAGTTGCTGTTTTCTGCTGTTTTTGGTTTCAGAAATCCTAGTAAGGAAATATTCTCGGAATTGGACAAATTCAACGCCCAGGGTCCTATTTTTCCACGAAGCTTCCAGAAGACCGAGGGGGAAACGAAGTGGGGCGACGAGGCGCCGACACAACAGGGCGGCGCGGCCCAGGCCCTGGCCGCGCGGCTCTGGTGTGTGGGGCCCTCGTGTCGCCCCTAAACCTACCCTTCCGCCTACTTAAAGCCTTCTTCGCGAATACCCCAGTACCGAGAGCCACGATACGGAAAACCTTCCAGAGACGCCGCCGCCGCCAATCCCATCTCGGGGGATTCAGGAGATCGCCTCCGGCACCCTGCCGGAGAGGGGAATCATCTCCCGAAGGTACCTTCATCGCCATGATCGCCTCCGGATCGATGTGTGAGTAGTCCACCTGTAATATCCCAGGTAATGGGGTTACAAAAATAGAGGAAACAGATGTGTGCATTGCATTCATGCATAGAAAATCTGGGGAATTTTCGCGCTTTAAAGTAAAACAGATTACAACAAAGTACATAGGCCAAAACCTCCGGCCAGCCATCTATGCTAAAGTCCGCGAGTTATCATCGAACCCCTTCCGTGAGTAAGTTGCAAACGAGACAATTGCATTAAGTATGGTGCGTAATGTAATCAACGACTACATCCTCGGACATAGCATCAATGTTTTATCCCTGGTGGCAACGAGCGCATCCCACAACCTTAGAACTTTCTGTCCAGCTTGTCCCCGGTATCAATGGAGGCATGAACCCACTATCGAGCATAAATACTCCCTCTTGGAGTTAAGAGCAAAAACTTGGCGAGCCTCTACTAATAACGGAGAGCATGCAAGATCATAAGCAAACACATAGGTAATAGACTTGATAATCAACATAACATGGTATTCTCTATCCATCGGATCCGACAAACACAACATATAGCATTCCGAGATAGATGATCTTGATCATGTTAGGCAGCTCACTGAGGATCCAACAATGAAGCACAATGAGGGAGAAGACAACCATCTAGCTACTGCTATGGACCCATAGTCCAGGGGTGAACTACTCCACTCACATCACTCCGGAGGCGACCATGGCCCGGTGAAGAGTCCTCCGGGAGATGAATCCCCTCTCCGGCA